>NC_042623.1:37987818-38288930 GCF_901001135.1 Rhinatrema bivittatum | reverse complement strand
TATCCAGGTAAAATCTCCACATGTACATTGTTAAAGTTAGACTTAAAAATACATAGGTCGCTCAGCAGCACATGGTTCGGAGAGAGGTAACTTTAAAGGATACTAATGATGCATTAGAATTAGGGCATCCCGACAGTGAGGTTCCAATAATTAGAAAAGTAGTCCAAGTGCCTGTAACTAAAAACTCACCTGAGCTAAAAAATTCTAACTTATTCCTATCAATTAAAAAGCAGAATAAAAATACAAACAAAAAACAAACTTTGAAATGTTTGTATGCTAATGCCAGAAGTCTAAGAAGTAAGATGGGAGAATTAGAATGTATAGCAGTAAATGATGACATAGACTTAATTGGCATCTCAGAGACATGGTGGAAAGAGGATAACCAATGGGACAGTGCTACACCGGGGTACAAATTATATCGCAATGACAGAGAGGAGCACTCGGGAGGAGGTGTGGCGCTTTATGTCCGGGATGGCATAGAGTCCAACAGGATAAACATCCTGCATGAGACTAAATACAAAATTGAATCTTTATGGGTAGAAATCCCTTGTGTGTCAGGGAAGACTACAGTGATAGGGGTATACTACCGTCCACCTAGTCAAGATGGTGAGACGGACAGTGAAATGCTAAGAGAAATTAGGGAAGCTAACCAAATTGGTAATGCAGTAATAATGGGAGACTTCAATTATCCCAATATAGACTGGGTAAATGTATCATCGGGTCACACTAGAGAGATAACATTCCTGGATGGAATAAATGATAGCTTTATGGAGCAATTGGTTCAGGAACCGACGAGAGAGGGAGCAATTTTAGATCTAATTCTCAGTGGAACACAGGACTTGGTGAGAGAGGTAACGGTGGTGGGGCCGCTTGGCAATAGTGATCATAATATGATCAAATTTGATTTAATGACTGGAAAAGGAACAGTGTGCAAATCCAAGGCTCTCGTGCTAAACTTTCAAAAGGGAAACTTTGATAAAATGAGAAAAATAGTTAGAAAAAAACTGAAAGGAGCAGTTACAAAAGTAAAAAATGTCCAAGAGGCGTGGTCATTGTTAAAAAAATACCATTCTAGAAGCACAGTCCAGATGTATTCCACACATTAAGAAAGGTGGAAAGAAGGCAAAACGATTACCGGCATGGTTAAAAGGGGAGGTGAAAGAAGCTATTTTAGCCAAAAGATCTTCATTCAAAAATTGGAAGAAGGATCCAACAGAAGAAAATAGGATAAAGCATAAACATTGGCAAGTTAAATGTAAGGCATTGATAAGACAGGCTAAGAGAGAATTTGAAAAGAAGGTGGCTGTAGAGGCAAAAACTCACAGTAAAAACTTTTTAAAATATATCCGAAGCAGAAAGCCTGTGAGGGAGTCAGTTGGACCGTTAGATGATCGAGGGGTTAAAGGGGCACTTAGAGAAGATAAGGCCATCGCGGAAAGATTAAATGATTTCTTTGCTTCGGTGTTTACTGAAGAGGATGTTGGGGAGGTACCCGTAATGGAGAAGGTTTTCATGGGTAATGATTCAGATGGACTGAATCAAATCACGGTGAACCTAAAAGATGTGGTAGGCCTGATTGACAAACTGAAGAGTAGTAAATCACCTGGACCGGATGGTATACACCCCAGAGTTCTGAAGGAACTAAAAAATGAAATTTCAGACCTATTAGTAAAAATTTGTAACTTATCATTAAAATCATCCATTGTACCTGAAGACTGGAGGATAGCAAATGTAACCCCAATATTTAAAAAGGGCTCCAGGGGCGATCGGGGAAAATACAGACCGGTTAGCCTGACTTCAGTGCCAGGAAAAATAGTGGAAAGTGTTCTAGACATCAAAATCACAGAACATATAGAAAGACATGGTTTAATGGAACAAAGTCAGCATGGCTTTACCCAGGGCAAGTCTTGCCTCACAAATCTGCTTCACTTTTTTTGAAGGAGTTAATAAACACGTGGATAAAGGTGAACCGGTAGATATAGTATACTTGGATTTTCAGAGGGCGTTTGACAAAGTTCCTCATGAGAGGCTTCTAGGAAATGTAAAAAGTCATGGGATAGGTGGTGATGTCCTTTTGTGGATTACAAACTGGCTAAAAGACAGGAAACAGAGAGTAGGATTGAATGGGCAATTTTCTCAATGGAAGGGAGTGGACAGTGGAGTGCCTCAGGGATCTGCATTGGGACCCTTACTGTTCAATATATTTATAAATGATCTGGAAAGAAATACGACGAGTGAGATAATCAAATTTGCAGATGACACAAAATTGTTCAGAGTAGTTAAATCACAAGCAGATTGTGATAAATTGCAGGAAGACCCAACCCGATATCTTTAGTTAAAGTTAGTCTCCAGGATCACGATAGCCAGTGATTCTGGGGACACCTCTGGAGGCAGGGAGGGGAGACTCCCAGCACCCACATTTTATTTTTTTTTTTACATTAAAAGGCCCGTTTAGGTGGGAGGGGGCTACTTCGGCCCCGATTGGGCCTTTGCAACACGAGTGTGAGGGAAGCGGGGGAAAGGCCGTGATTTTTTTTTTCTTTTTAATGGAATGTAAATTAACCGGATATATATATATTTTTTAATATATCCGTTTAAGTTTAAAGTTGTACGGCCACACGAAGCCGGATAACTTCAGACCTGCTTCTGAGAAGGTCAGCCACTGAAGCACACAGGCCAAGCTAAACTGATTAGATACGGGAGAGAAAACTCCCAGGTTTTCCTGCTTGCAAATCAAAGGTTAACCTCTTAGAGCCCACTGCACTAAATATAACTGAACCACCGAACGTGCAAGGCCAACCAGCAGCTGGCAGTTCAACAGAAAACAAAGATTTTACGCAGACTAAAATCATGATCAGCAGCGTTAGCAAGAGAAACAGAAAAGGCTGCTGTGGTGACAAGGCACTGTGAAAACAGGATAACAATAAACAAACAGGAAACCATCCGTGGAGACAGGAAGAGGCAGATTTCAAAACATACGCGTGCGGTGTACATTTGTGCGCGCAACTCAGCGCACAGAAATGTACGCCCGATTTTATGACATGCGCACGCGGCCGCGCGCAAGTTATAAAATCAGGGGTTGGCGCGCACAAAGGGGTGCACAATTGTGTGCCTTGTGCACGCTGAGCCGCACTGCCTTCCTCCATTCCCTCCCCTCCACCCCACCTTCCCTTCCCTTAACTCTCCCGCCCCCCCAGCCCTAAGCTAAACCCCTCTAAAAAAAATGTTCTTACCCAGTTACACCTGCCTTGGGCAGGCGCAAGTTGCGCGCGATGGCCGGCCCGTGATCCCGGGCACAGCAGCAAATGGCCACTGTGCCTGGAGGCTCCGGCCCCGCCCCAACCACGCCCCTTTTTTCAAGCCCTGGGACTTACACTCGTCCCGGGGGCTTTACGCGCGCTGCCAGGCCTTTTGAAAATAGGCCCAGCGTGCATAGGGCTTTGAAAATCTGCCCCGATATGTACACTGAAGACAATCCCTGGTTTGCAAAGCAGAAGATTCAAAGTGGCAAGGAATTGATGCCAATTACAAGTACCTGTGCCAGGAAAGTACAAAAGAGTTTTTACCTCAGTCAGCTGGATAGCTAAATTCAGCAAAATATAAAGAAAAAGAAAAGTTAAGAAGACCATAACATAACGAGCTTCAACAAATGCATGAAATGAACAAACTTTTGTGGAGAGGCTGGTTGCTGAAGGGGGATCTATTATGGACTAGACTAAGGGTGGTGCAATTTTTCACAACAGTTATGTTTTCCCATTCAGTGAGTCTACAGCAAAACTCTTTTGAAAAGAGAACCAGCTGTGAGGCAACACAGCCGATGGAATCTACGCCGTCCCAACCTTCTGCAAACCTTAGAACAAGAGACTCCTCAAAGGAAAACATTAGAACAAGTGGTGCTGAACTCTTGTTGACCGTATGAACTCAAATCTTTGTGCAGTTTCAATAGTTAATTTTCCCCATCTGCCATCCCCAGTGCAAACTGCAAACCATCCAGTTCTAATGCTTTGACTCTTAAATAAATTATGAAAGCATTCATTTATTAAGAGGTTTATGTGCTAATGGGCTTTAGCGGTAGCATTCATGTTAAATGAACATTACCATGTGTTAACCTGAGTGTTCACTAATGCCCACATACATAAAGTGATAATGCATGTAATTTACATGCACATTACAGTTATCCAATGGTATTGTTAATATGCAATTTTTTTTTTTTTAAATAGATTTAAATTATCTCATAAAGTATTAACTCTAGATATAGTTAATGTAACAGACTAATACCGGAAACGTTAACTTTACATGAGCACTTGCATCCCTGCCAGCTCATTCCCCACTAGAAAATGCAAATAACACAAGCAGATAGAGGGAAGAAAGATTGCAGCTTTATTAATGAATCAATAACATAATATAGAATTATTAGTAAACTGACATATTACACAATCCCACCAGGAAAGGCCCTCTGCCCCAGACCCAGTCTTAGTCTACGTATGCATAGGTGCCCGCAGGAAGAGGGAGAGATAAGGGGCATCGTTTTCTCTTCACCTCTCCTCTGGATTTAAATGGATAATTATTTATGTAAATATTTCTATGATCTTATTTTTGTACATCCCTATTTTTTATGCCCCCTCTGAAAAATATTCTGCGGGCACTCGTGCATGTTTGATTTACTGTCCGGGTAAAGAGTTAGCATTTCTGGAGAGGCTAGGTCTCAAGATTGTGGAAAAGCCTAGTGCTGAACAGGAGACAGGAGCTGGTAATATCGGCCCAATAGTAGATGACAAGAGGAATCACTGGATAACTGGGAAGGCACAGGAGTTGCTGAGATGACTGGACAAGAACAAAAGGTCAAACAGAGTTTCCACAAGAAGGATGCCAAGGAATTTATTGGACCAGGAATAGTGGTGTCTTCCTGGTTCTGCTTATATGCTGGCCTCATACTAAGTCACAGTCAATGCTAGTCCAAAGAGGAGCTTCGGAGGCATGGCTACCTCTCTCAGGTATGAAAGGCAAGTATTCCCAGGCTCCCTCGTGAGTCAACAGTCACAGGGGCTCTGCTGCCAGTTTCTACCCTCCGCTTCCCAGGGTCACGGATTCAAACCCTGTTGCCCCTGACATACCTGAACAGCAGTCACTATAGTTGGAACTACTGGTCAATCAGGCTCTGCTGCCAAACTTGGCCACCCCCTTCCAGTCAACATCAATCCAACTGGGGAAATATAATTAATTCCCAATGAGCCACCATTATGTCACAGCCTGATGCAGTGCTAGGTCACAGAAGTTTCGCCGTGCCACAATTACTAAAGTTGGGGCCGCTAGTCAAACATCAGGGTCTGCTGCCAGCCTTGGCTGCCCTGCCCTGGCCAGCTGTCATCAATCCAACTGGGGTGTCCCCTGCTAATCTCCACCATTATCTCACAGTCTGTAGCAAAGCCAGGTCATAACAGTCTTACCATTTTCAGATCTGCTGTGTATAAAGATCTTTCGAAGGACATTGAAGATGTGAATAAGAAGGTACATTTTATCAAAATGCACCTTACCAACAAAACAAAATTTAGAAATACACAGTGATACTGAAAAAAAAAGTCAGGCTGGCAGCTACTACAACACAGCAGAAGTTTAACATCTTCTGAAAGGACTGTAATTTAATGCAGCTTAATTGGTAGCATTGTGCATGGAAGTCAAAAACCAGGAGAGTGACCCTGATGGACTCTTTAAATTGAAACCTAGTTAATTTAAAAAAACACACACATTTTTTAGCTTTATTAATGCAAACATTTTAAAAGACCTTCAGCAATTCCTTGGAAACTTCCTACAGCTGTGTGGGATGGTTGTTTTAAAATGCACGCTCTTTTCTGGAGCAGGCAGTGGAGAGATGCACTCCTCTAACCAGAGGTTATTACTTTCTGCCATCCATTAAGTTTTCCATACAATAGGGCTTACAAAGCAGTTCCTAGTCAAAGCAATTTGAATCCTCTGTCACTATTCCATGTTAATGTTCACTGCTTCCTGTTTTCTTTTAATTAACAAAAAAAAAAAAAAAAATTGCATAGTTGCATTTAAAAGAGAAGACTTCCCTTGCACAGCTTAATAACTGCGCATGATGAAATGAAGCGGTGGAGAATTAAAGCTACGGAGGAGGCGCGGACTCTAAATCCTTAATGCCACTCTTCCACCCCAGCTGCACCCCCCCAACACATCAGAGCTTCGTTTTAACACTGTTAACGAGTTGAGGACCCCCAAGGGTCGAAGCATTCCAGCGAGCTCTCAGGACTAACACAGCTGTCAAACTTCTACCATGAAAAATAGATGGCTTGGGCTCTGTTTTGCAACGTCCTCTGCTGAGATGCTAAATGGGAAAAAAAAAAAAATTCCTTTGAAAATAGGACAGAAGCACTTTTACAGTACAAGACACTTGCTCTTCTTTTCACAGCCTAGCATAAGTCCCAAACCATGCAATTTCCTTTTCACAGATTAGGCCCAGAGATGGCCAGCTCCAAGTCCGAAAGTGCCGCAAATAGGTCTGGCTTTCAAGGCATCCGAAATGAACCAGGATGAGGTGTCGCTGTATATTCATGAAGTCAGTCTGCATGGTTCGGCTCTCCGGAAAAGCAGGCCTGTTTCCAGGACTTATGGACTGTCGTTCCCAGTCATCATCGTTAATTTATACCCCGCTTTTCCAGCAAAGGAGTTCAAGGCGTGTTAGCAACAAATTTAGGTTCTAAGTGGTGGGTAGGTAGTTGTGTTAGGACTGCTTTTTCAACGATCTGGCTGAGACCAGGCGATAACTGCCTGCGTCACTTGCGCCCAAGCTTGGTTTCTTCAGTGCTGGTCTTACTGTGGCATTTCTTAGGCACTTCGGCCAGCGGGCCCTCTAACAGGGAGGTGTTCATGGTGGGCTGGAGATGGCTGCACAGTCCAGACTTGTCAGAGAACAACTTGTAGTCCTGTGACGTTGATAGACAGTAAAAGACCAAACTAATTTTAGCACCTCCTTTGGGGCTCTTCGTTAATAACACAGTAATGACAAATGAAGTCGCTACCAGGCTATTTACATACTTTGCATATTTGGGTGCATTAGGTTTGATGCATTCACATAAGTGGTACAAAAAGCAGGTACGGCCTGCGAACATCTGTTAATGCCATAGAAATAGGCAGGAGTAGTGTTAAACTCTACCTTCTTAACACATGTACTAAGCTAAGCATAGTGCACAATTATTAGAGAGGTCCCTTAGTGATTGAACTTAGCTAGTTAATGAATTTTATGAAAAAGACACCCCCCCCCCATCACATCCCTCCCTGATCTAATTTATTTTTTTGTGATCAGGTAGATATAAAATTGTGAAAAGCTTTTTTCCAAATGTACTCAGGATCAAATATAGATCTGGAACTGAGACTTCTGGCTTCAATGCTGCCAAAATTTGGGAGAGTTGTAAATGAACAAATATCTCCTGACACACAGCCCAGGGCGCTTGTTCAGATTCTGCCAAACAGATATTGGGGGCGTTTCTGGAGTTACCCAGTTTTGCGATTATTCCAGCCCCACAGGAGCTCTATGTACCTCCACTGCTTCACTTTTTTTTTTTTTTTTGCTGCAGGAATAACAGTTAATCTGCCAGGCTCCCTGGAGCCTCCGCAAGCAATGCCTGTGCCTTCCAAGCAAATACATTAACTCCTGCCAATGCAGAATAAATCACCATGTCTACAGCAACTTCGTTCTAGTCTACTGAGCCTGCTTCTGCAGTTCTCTTGGCTCTCTCCCAAACTTTCTCTTGCCTCTTTATTCTTCATTTCTTTCTTACCTTATTCCCCACAAATTGTCCCACCAACCCTATCATTTTACCCCAGTCTTTTCCATAATCGCCTTCCCTCATAACTTCTCCCCAGCTTGTTATATTCCCTATACGTCCTCACCCTTTTGCTCCCCCTTTACACTTCTTGCCTTGTCTCAACAACCTCTACTCAACTACTATCTCATCAACCCTACATTTCCCACTCAGTTCTAGTCTTTCATGCCAGCCTCACACACATTTTCTCCTTTTAAAGTTTATCCAACACTCATCTGCCACAATTCTCTGTACAATCGTAGGACTCTTTACTCCTTTACCACTGTGCTTTCAATCATTTCTCCCAATTTATTCAAAGCAACAACTCTACAATCTCATCCCCGCTGATTCCCCTTGACATCACCTTCCACTTATCCTTTACTATATTCTCCATTCTATCCCCCAACTCTTCCTACACATATTAACCCAACACCCCACTCCCTACACTCTCCCCACACATAACATGCAACTCACTCTTCCTGCCATGCTATATTTTTTATTTTATACAATCTGTTTACAACAATGTTTCAAACACAATTTTTTGCACAATGGACCATGTTACCATATAATCCCATTATATGTTTACCTAAAATCCCATAACATATCCCCCATCCATACTTTACCCTCCAATCATTCCATTCATACCATTCACATAAAACCATATCCATACTAAAACATACTTTACAAAGTACAACCACAATTGTCTCAATTTGACTGTATCTGCTTATGACACACTATACATTTATGTACTGTAATGCTATTTTTTCATAGTACATTTATCATTACATCAAGCAATTCAGATATACTTGAAAAGATCAATATCTCCTGGTTCTAAAATTTTTACCCTGTTCTCCAACTGTTTTTCATCCAATATTCCTTACATAAATCACCAATAATATTCACACAGGCACTCCAATAGAGTTATTGCATCATACTGTCCTCATGCTGTCCAACCAGTGCCTCGTTTCACCCTGTCTCACAGGGCTTCCTCAGGGACATTAATCTCTCATATTCTTGCACGTGCATCAACTTGTTGCCCAATTTTTAAGCTAACAGTTCTAATTGTAACTCGTGGTCCAATATTTTGCATGTTATGTTTACCTTAACTCACTCTTCCTGGCCATGTCCCTCACAAACCAAATTTAGAGCAGTCCCTGCTCACCAACATTACCAAACATACAGAATGTAGAAACCGCATACAAACACTCATACACACTACACATAGGAAGGATTACTTTAAAAAATAACTCTGCGTGGCATCCTATATGCATGTATATGGGTGCGTGGAAATCTACAACAGTATTATATATTATACGTGGAAAAAAATATTACTTGTTCGCGTAAAACCCTGATTTATATGGGGGAAAAGGTATACTTTAAAATATGCATGCAGTTTGCTGATACCTCCACCAGTTCACCCTGTCCATCTCCAGTTCATTGAGACCCTCCTAGAACTTCACCCTGAATTCCCCCCAGTTCCCCCAGACCTCCTGACTGAGCTTCTTAGATCCTCATACCAGTTCCCTTCCAGCTACAACCTCAACCTCCGCCTGACTCTGATCATTTCTCTTGTTACTTAAGCAAATCAACACCCCTTCATTTAATTTCCCTCCGGTGCAATTTGCACTCTTACCGTTTTTACTCCCAATCCCCCAGGGGGAATGGCTAACCTTCACCAGAGCCACCACTCTGATATAGTAGCTCCTACTACCTCACCTTTCCACATCATCCAGACGCAAGCTACTACTCAGTAGTCTGACTACCAGTTTGATGCTTATATTGTCAAATATTAACCTGTCTAAATTTTGATTATCTAGTATGCGGCTTGTAATTTTAAAACTGCTGTCCAGTATACTGTTTGCGATACACTTCCAACAATTTTCCTGGTTGCGATTTAAGAATTGTTATCCAGTTTATTGTTTGTAACACGCTTTGAACACTTGCACTGCTGGAAGAGTGTGTAAGAAATAAACGATGATGATAAGAACATAAGAATTGCCATACTGGGTCAGACCAAAGGTCCATCAAGCCCAGTATCCTGTTTCCAACAGTTGCCAATCCAAGTCACAAGTAACTGGCAAGTACCCAAACATTAAATAAATCACAAGCTCCTATTGCTTATTAATTAATAGCAGTTTATGGATTTTATTCCTCTAGGAACTTATCCAAACCTTTTTAAACCCAGTTACACTAACTGCTGTAACCACATCTTCTAGCAATTAATTTCAGAGTTTAACTATGTGCTGAATGAAAAAGAATTTTCTTGCTAACTTCATAGAGTGCCCCTTGGTCCTTCTATTATCTGAGAGAGTAAATAACCGATTTACATTAACTTTTTCAAGTCCTTTCATGATTTTGTAGACTGCTATCAAATCCCCCATCAGTCATCTCTTCTCCAAACTGAACAGCCCTAACTTCCTTAGCTTTACCTTATCATTTTGGTCATCTTCTCTGCACTTTCTCCAGTGCAACTATATCTTTTTTGAGATGTGGCAACCAGAATTCCATACTGTATTCAAGATGTGGTCTCACCATGGAGTGATACATAGCCATTCTGACATCTATCATTTTATTTTCCATTTCCTTCCTAATAATTCTTAACATTCTGTTTGCTTTTTGATCGCCACAGCACACAGAGCCAATAATTTGAATGTATTATCCACTATGACACCTAGATGTCTTTCCTGGGTGGTTAACTCCTAAGATAGAAGCTAACATTGTGTAACTACAGCAAGGGTTATTTTTCCCTATATGCATCACTTTGTACTTGTCCAAGTTAAATTTCATCTGCCATTTGGAAGCCCAATCTTCCAGTCTCAGAAGGTCCTCCAGCAATTTATCACAATCTGCTTGAGATTTAACTACTCTGCATAATTTTGTGTCATCTGCAAATTTGATCACCTTACTCATCGTACTCCTTTCCAGATCATTTATAAATGTATTAAAAAGCATGGATCCAAGTATAGATCCCTGAGGTACTCCAGTGTTTACCTTTTTCCACTGTGAAAACAGACCATTTAATCCTACTCTGTTTCATGTCTTTTAACCAACTTGCAATCCACAAAAGGACATCACCTCCTATCCCATGAATTTTTGGTTTTCTTAGAAGCCTCTCATGCGAAACTTTGTCTAATGCCTTCTGAAAATTCAAATACATCACATCTACCGGTTCACCTTTGTTCACATGTTTATTCACCCCTTCAAAAAAATGTAGGAGATTTGTGAGGCTAGACTTCCCTTGTGTAAATCCATGTTGGCTATCTCCCATTAAACCATGTCTATCTAAATGTTTTGTGATTTTATTCTTTATAACAGTTTCCACGATTATTCCCGGCACTGAAGTCAGACTCACCAGTCTATAGTTTCCCGGATCACGCCTGGAGCCCTTTTTAAATATCGGGGTTACATTGGCCATCTTCCAACCTTCAGGTACAACAGACAATTTTAAAGATAGGTTACAAATTAATTGAAGTAAATCTGAAATTTCATTTTTTAGTTCTTTCAGAACCCTGGGGTGTATGCCATCTGATCCAGGTGATTTACTACTCTTCTGGTTGTCGATCTGGCCTACCACATCTTCCAGCTTCACAGTGATTTGGTTCAGTTCATCTGATTCATCACCCTTGAAAACTATCTCCGGAAACACCAAAGCAAAGAAATTGTTTAATCTTTCCACAATAGCCTTATCTTCCCTAAATGCTCCTTTCACCTCTTGATCATCTAACAATTCAACCAACTTCCTTGCAGGCTTTCTGCTTTGGATATATTTTAAAAAGTTTTTATTGTGAGTTTTTGCCTCTACAGCCAATTTCTTTTCAAATTCTCTCTTAGGCTGTCTTATCAATGTCTTACAATTAATTTACCAATGCTTATGCTTAATCCTGTTTTCTTCTGAAGAATCATTCTTCCAATTTTTGAATGAAGATCTTTTGGTTAAAATAGCACCTTTCACCTTACTTTTTAGCAATGTTGGCAATCGTTTCATCTTCCTTCCACCTTTCTTAAAGCAAGGAATACATTTGGACTATGCTTCTAGGATGGTATTTTTTTTTAACAATGTCCAGGCCTGTTGCATACTTTTTACCTTTGTAGCTGCACCTTTCAATATTTTTTTTTAACTATTTTTTTCATTTTTTCAAAGTTTCCCTTTTGAAAATTTAGTGCTATAGCTGTGGATTTACTTACTGTCCCCCTTCCAGTCATTAATTCAAATTTGATCATATTATGATAAATTTTGCCAAGCAGCCCCATCACTTAACTCTCTCATCAAATCCTGCGCTCCACTAAGAATTAGATCTAAAATTGCTCCCTCTCTCGTCAGTTCCTGAACCAACTGCTCCATAAAACTGTCATTTATTCCATCCAGGAACTTTATCTCTTGAACATGTCCTGATATTTCACTTATCCGGTCAATAATTGGGGTAACTGAAATCTCCCATTATTACTTCACTACCAATTTGGTTAGCTTCCCTAATTTCTCTAGCATTTCACAGTCCATCTCACCATCTTGGCCAGGTGGACGGTGGTAAACTCCTATCACTGTACTCTTCTCCAACAAGCAAAGGATTTCTACCCATAAAGATTTAATTGTGCATTTAGTCTCATGCAGGATCTTTATCTTGTTAGACTCTATGCCACCCTGAACATAAAGCGCTACCCCAGCACCAAGATGTTCCTCTCTGTCACTGCAATATAATTTGTACTCCAGAATAGCACTGTCCCATTGATTATCCTCTTTCCACCATGTCTCTGAGATATCAATTAAGTTTATGTCATCATTCACTGCTATACACTCTAATTCTCCCATCTTACTTCTTAGACTTCTGGCATTAGCATACAAACATTTCAAAGTTTGTTTTTTGTTTGTATTAACATTCTGCTTTTCAGTTGATAGGGATAAATTGGAATCTTTTAGCTCATGAGTTTTTAATTATAGTCACTTGGACTATTTTTCTTATTATTGGAACCTCTCTGTTGGGATACCCTAACTCTAATGCTTCATTAGTATCCTTTGAAGATACCTCCCTCCAAACCATGCGTGCTGAGTGATTGTCGGCTTTCCCTTTGTTCTAGTTTAAAAGCTGCTCTCTCTCCTTTTTAAAGGTTAGCGCCAGCAGCCTGGTTCCACCCCAGTTAAGGTGGAGTCCATCCGTTTGGAAAAGAGTCCCCTTTCCCTAAAAGGTTCTCCAGTTCCTTACAAACTGAATCCCTCTTCCTTGCACCATCGTCTCATCCACGCATTGAGACTCCGGAGCTCTGCCTGCCTCTGGTGACCTGCGCGTGGAACAGGGAGCATTTCAGAGAATGCCACCCTGGAGGCTCTGGATTTCAGCTTTCTACCTAAGAGCCTAAATTTGGCTTCCAGAACCTCCCTCCCACATTTTCCTAGTCGTTAGTGCCCACATGTATCACGACAGCCGGCTCCTCCCCAGCACTGTCTAAAATCCTATCTAGGTGACGCGTGAGGTCCGCCACCTTCGCACCAGGTAGGCATGTTACCGGGCGATCCTCAGCTGTCTACATTCCTAATAATCGAATCACCAACTATGATGACCAACCTAACCTTTCCCTCCTGGGCAGTAGCCCTGGGAGACATCCTCGGTGTGAGAGGACAATGCACTACCCGGAGAGCAGGTCCTTGCTACAAGATCATTTCCTGCTGCACCAGGTTGATGCTCTCCAATCATGAGACCTTCCTCCTCCAAGGCAGCACCAGGGCTGCCAGACTGGAGTTGGGACTTGGCTACAATGTCCCTGAAGGTCTCGTCTATATACCTATCTGTCTGCCTTATCTCCTCCAGATCTGCCACTCTAGCCTCCAGAGATCAGACTCGTTCTCTGAGAGACAGGAGCTCTTTGCATCGGATGCACATGTACAACTTCTCACCGGCGGGTATAAAATCATACATGTGACACTCGATGCAGACACTAGGAGGCCCTCCTCTTGCTGCTGCCTTCATCTTAAATTTGTTCAGTTCCTAGTTCATTTTTAGGTTGTTATGGGAGTAGGACTGCGTACAATTAGGGTCCTTTAAATGTATCAGTGCATTCACTATCAGCCCGATTTTAAAAGGGACACAGAGCGTAAAAACCAGGGGTTATGGGCATGGCCAGGCCTTGTGTGCATTTAGAATGGACCCTGTTATGCACAGAAGTCCCAGATAATGCAAAAGGGCTGGCCGATGGGCGTGGTCTTGGCAGAAAGGTGTGGGGCGGGCCAGGACAGCGCTAAACATACAAACTTCTGTTTTTTCCCTGCCTTTCTGACTACTTATTTAATACAAAACATACAAAACTCCTGGTTTTTGCCTGCCTTCTGACTAGCTATTCAATGCAGACACCCAAGCACACTAAATAATATTCACCAATAATTTTGCTTCTCCCCAATACTTTTAAGTTTCAGCCACCAGTAAGGTGATCCTCTCCTCTCAGGGCTTCCATGATGATGATGTATACCCTTGGGCCAGCAAACCCCGTGGATAGTTTTAAAATTGCCCCAACCTTTGGGAGTCATTTCGGAACTGCCCGCCTTGGTGTACCTTTTTATACCCGTGGGCTTTACACTGATTTTTAAATGGAAAGTGCACGTCTATTTTCCCTTTGAAAATAATTCCACCAGCACAACCCAACCTCGTTTGTACGCCTGCTAATGGTGCGCATAGGGTTGGTTTTTTTTTTTGGGGGGGGGGGGGGGAAACGATGCACATACTTTTGAAAATGGAAAGCATGTGCGTAATTCCAAAGCCTGCCCAACTCCATCCACAAGAACGCCCCCTTCAGGCAGCAGGTGAACATACGCACATACAGGCTCCAGGTGTGCACTTTTACCTGCATATGAGGCAGGCAATTTTTTTAAAAAGCATATTTCTGCAGCTTTTTTTTTACTCACAGAACGACTTTGAAAATGACCCTCCCTATGTGCAGCGGGCCCCCGAGCAATGATACCAAAACCTCAGACCCTAGGGTGAATGCGTCTAGTCTGTTTTTAGTGCAATAATCAAGAATCCTTAATACATAAAGCCCTAAACTGTTTAAAAAAAAAAGTATCCTTACACGTTGGCATGCCTTCTTATAAAATGTAAAAACAGGAAATCTACAATCTCTCACCGAGTGCCAATGCACATAAGTGCTTCGCTTCTCCTGAAGTTTTCCGCTCTTATTTTCATTTATTTATTTTTTTTATTCCAGTTTGCCCCGGAAAGAAGGAAACCAGCTACAGATGGAAAAATACATTTAAAAAAAAAAAAGACCTATGTGACGGTCTGCCACCACGCCGTGTTCTTCGAAAGCTCCAACGGCACCAATGGGAGAAGGTACACGTCGCAGTTGTGACTTGGCACACGTGTCCTTGAAATAGATTTCCTGTACTAATATTAGGAGTACACGTTTTTAAATATTTAAAGTATAGTTAACAAGATGGCATTGAAAATCACTTTTCTTCCCGGTTTACGGCTGTAGGAACCTGGTTAATTCAGTGCTCCGTGCAGCTGTGAACGTTACCGTGCATAAATATTAGCGGCAGAGGATGCATTTTTCCACAGTAGCTTCGTCTTGCAATGATAAGTAAATTATTCATGTGTCTGGGGACAGCTCACGAGCAGCGAATTATAATCCAAGCTCTCTTTTGGCAAGCGTAACCGTAAACTTCATACTCGTGTCTCTAGAGGAGTTCTGATGAGCCCTGCTCGGCTACCACGTGGGCTCTGCATTTACGCCCGTTGTTGACCTTGGCTTGCAAACTGCACCCCTCCCCCGGCCTCAGTTTCACGTGCACCGGCGGAGTCCATGGTTCCGAAGGGTGCGCAGGTATTCGGAAAAAAAAAAGTAATTTTTGTGAACACAGGCAGCTCCCCATCTAACACATTATAACACTAAGACTGCTGCGTCCACTCAGTCATGATTATACGCCGAAATAAAGAGAGGGCCTTGAAAGGAAAAAAAGTAATAATTTTTACATTCTACTATAAAATCCTCTCAGTAATGATTAAAAAACACAGTTAGCCGGTGCTGGTGTATGAAAGCACAAAGCATTTGGCAAGCACAAATGTTAACACCGCATTCGAAACATGACATGAAGATAGGGTGGAAAGGGGGCCTGCTTTGTACCAGACAGCCCTCCTTTCTATGCCCCTGCATAAAAAAGTCCCACAGTCTTTCGAACCCGTATCTGCCTTTGAGGGCTGACAGTGCTGCAGGGGGGGCCCAGGCATGCAGGAGGTGGCACCTGGCACAGTGCCACAGCCCAGGAGATTTTCGGCTAGAGTTCTCTCCCGGCTTCTCCCTCCCAGGGGTCAGCCCAGGGCGTGGCTGTAAGGCTTGCAGCAGGTGGCAGCCACGCAGGAGCCATGTGCAGACTCAAGATTGGACAGGAAGCTAACGCTGCAGGAGGCTGGTCCCACCAGAGAGAGCGAGTACCTGTGTGGGAGCCTGGAGGCCTGGATGCCCCAGCTACCCTACACCAAGGGGAAGGAAGACCCACGGCTGCCTTGAAAGGAGGGACTCAGACAGACGTGCAGCAGAAGCCACTTGCACTTGGTGGAAAGAATAATTTAACTCGGGAGCGGGAAAAGGGAAAGAGAGGGAGGCTGAGATTAGGGAAGTGAGATCCGGCGCTGGGCATGGGCGCGGGAAGTGGTGGGGAGGCTATACCTGCTGTAAGCCAGGGGGAAAGGGTGTACCTGTTGCTGGCCTGGGGGGAGAGGGAGAAGGACCTGGTGCTAGGCAGGGGAGAGGGAGGGAGAGGTCTGGGTGTAGGGGAGAATACAGGAAGGGGAGAGAGAGAGAAGGAGAGGGAAGTAAGGGGTTGTATTTCTATTTACATCATAGCAATAATTTGTAATGCTGCATCTATATAAAACGCATGTTCATATTCCGAATCATTTCTGCTGATTATATATACAATTCATTGCAAACCTTTGTCTTGCATTGTGTCCTCCTTTCTAAAGGTGAATGTCTTGCTTTTTTGGATACTCCAAGTTGGCCACCCTATTTAGAGACCTTACTAAATATCTTTAAAATAAATATATTTTAAATTATTTTTACATGTATATATATATATTACAATTGTATTTGCAAATGGTAAAGCGGATCTGTTGTGGTTTCTCTGGGTAACGAATGACCAGGATGCTGCCTGACCACAGTGGGGCAGTCAAATAAAAGGAAATGCTACTAAGCCTGCAGATATAATAGAGCACAGTCCTAATTGCTTTAAAAAAAAACAAAAAACAACCTAATTCATTTTATTAGAGGTCTGGGAGAAATTAGGAATCTGTTCTGTTTATGGGAGTATTGGGGTGGTTATCTTGCTGTCTGAATGGTAACACAGACATGGCGCAGTTAGGATTTCTAACTCTGGCCCAGTTCCCAGTGTATCTGGTAAAAGGCCGGTGGCTGCACATAGCTTGAGCTCCCTTACTTCAGTTTATACAAGTTTGGCTGTGGAGTCTCCCATTCAGGTATGACTGTGAGAGGTGCAGAGCCACAGCTGCCTTCTGGCCCAATATGGTCCGGGGCCGTAGGTACCACTGCTAGGGGAGTGCGCCGAGGCTGCTACTCCTGCAGCCCGGAGGGAGGGAGGGAGTGGCTGGACTAAGAAACACACTTAACTCTTCTTCGGTCCATTCTGCTCTGTCCACTTCAGAGGCTCTCCCCTCTCTGGCCTCCTGTTCCCTGCAGTACAGAAGCGGGGAAAGGGCTGGAGAAAGCACAGTGGGGCTCTTTTCTTCTCTGCTTTCTCGGTTCCCGCTTCCGCCTTGCTCACCCCCTTTCCTGTGCTCGCTGCTTGGTAGGGGCGGGGCTGGAGTAGGAAAGATTGGGATTCCTGCTGCTCGGTAGGGGCGCACTGTACTGTATCGGCCCGATAATAGGAGGTACAAATCAACTCCTTTTATGCCTTTCATCAATTCAAACAGCAGAAATTCTTCATTGATGTCAACTTTGCTGTTTGTACCTCCCACTGTGTATGTAAAACTGCCCCCCCCCCCCAGACTACCCCCAACTCCACTCTGAGTTAAAAGTGCCCACCTCTTACAGTGGTATCAATAGTAACGTAAAAAACAAAGCGGTAGCCGATCCAGTGAGCTGTGTAACAGTGACGACAATGGGAATCGGATGATGACAAGCCCTTTATTAAAATGCCCGACTCTGGCCGAGTTTCGCTCCCTTGCACAGAGCTGCCTCAGGGGCAATTCATTTATCCAGGACTTGATTTGGTCAATGTGGAAGATATCAAATTGATTATGCCTTCGCCGCAGATGAATTCTCTCTCAAACAAATAGACTTTCTCTTATCACCATAGCATTGCTACGTGATATCAGCGTTGGAGTCAAAAAACGTTCCGTACATAACAAATTCAAACAAACGAGCCGTCTTTCAGCTACTCTGAAAGACGGCTCGTTTGTTTGAATTTGTTATGTACGGAACGTTTTTTGACTCCAACGCTGATATCACGTAGCAATGCTATGGTGATAAGAGAAAGTCTATTTGTTTGAGAGAGAATTCATCTGCGGCGAAGGCATAATCAATTTGATATCTTCCACATTGACCAAATCAAGTCCTGGATAAATGAATTGCCCCTGAGGCAGCTCTGTGCAAGGGAGCGAAACTCGGCCAGAGTCGGGCATTTTAATAAAGGGCTTGTCATCATCCGATTCCCATTGTCGTCACTATCAATAGTAACGTGACATGGTGTTTTCTCTCTCTCTCTCTCACCCTCACATGAAATGATAAATGACCCTGAAAAGTCTGAAGATTTTTAAAATATGTGCATAATTTGTAATGTTTTGTGCACAGTTTTTCATTCTTTTGCACAGAATTTCCCCAGGAGTAAAAGGTTCTTGGCAAGGTTTTGCTGTGCATCACAATCAGCCCAATGCAACAAAGTACGCACAAAAACATGCATCCAGTTTGGATGCACATTTTTTCATCGCATGCACAATCACCTCTCCTGGGCGTCTGATGCAACAGGCAGATGAGGGGCCGTGCTAAAAAAGCCGCACTAGGGATAAATTGTGCGTTCCTAGCGCGTCTATGGTATCAGGCACCCAGGAGATGTGGCTCACAGCCACGGGATTAATGGGCGTCCGTTTTCCTAACCTGACCACTGGCAAGATTTTTTTTTTTCATGCTGCTTCCTGTAGTTCCTGCTACTTAGTATCAGGACGATACTGGCGTTAAGTTTTCCGTGTTAAAACGTGCGCATCGGGTGCACAGTGATTTTTTTGTATCGGTGGGTAATAGCTAATAGCCTCATCTACATGCATTTACATGTGATGAGCGCTATTATCTATGTCCAAAATGTGCGTCCAAGTGCTCGTTAACCTATGCGCTAGGCTCAGTGCACAATATTGCATCGGCCTGAATGTTTCTGACAGTGGAGGGAGTTTCCTTTGCTGTTAATGAGAAACACGAAAACATTACCCCTATCCTCAAAGACCTACACTGGCTCCCCATTACCTCTCGCATTCACTACAAAACCCTGACCATAATTCACAAATCTATCCACACCCACAACTCCAATTGGCTCGACATCCCCTTCAACACCCCACAGTCCACCCGCCCCACCAGATCCATCAACATGGGCACCCTACATGTTCCCTCTTTGAAAACAGCCCACCTCTCCTCCACTCGCGATCGTGCTCTCTCTATTGCAGGCCCTTCTCTCTGGAACTCCCTCCCTGTACACCTGCGCCTCGAACCATGTTTATCCAAATTTAAAAAGAAACTAAAAACGCTACTATTCAAACAGGCCTATCCAGAATAGATTCCCTCTTCACCCCATCCCTGCACCGCCCCTTAGATTCCCTCTCCACCCCACCCCACCCTTTCCACCCCATCCACCCTATCCACCCCATCCATTCCCTTTCCACCCCACCACCCCTATAGATTCCCTCTCCACCCCATCCCTGCACCGCTTCCTGGTGAACGCAACTCCCTTATATTAAGAAATTTAATTAATTATACTGTTAACTTATGCTTGTTATTGTTACGTTAATCTTTCCTTCCACGCTGCTCCTTGTTATCCCCTTCCCAGTTCACTCTCCCTGTTATCATGTAATTTCAATCCTTTCTGTTCAAATGTAAACCGGTATGATGTCCCCACTAATACCGGTATATAAAAGGTTCTAAATAAATAAATAAATATAGAATCTAATTAGTTTAATATAATACAAATAAATCATAATTCAATAGAAGGAAAAAAGGCATGACATCATCATGGCTAAAAGTACATGCTCCCTTTTCCACTCCTGCTGCTTAACAAGGTAGGGATTGCTAATGAGTTAGGTAGAGATTAATGGTCAGTACAGGTAGAGCTTTCGGATCACATTCATATAAACCTAAGGATCACATTTCAGGGACTTGTGCCTGCTTATAGGTTATACATAATAATTGCATTATGTTTTAAATTTAAAAAATAAGTTTAACAGCTTGTGCCACAGGGTAAGCGTGCGCTTTTTCAATTGGCCATGGGTGCCAAACTTCCTGGCTACAGCTCTGCAGAGCAGGCAGAGAACTTGGGCAAGACCTGAGCTGCTGTTGGGCACAGCAAATATGTGTTGCAATAATAGCGCCATTAAGAACTTCACTTTTCTCTTCCAGAAGAAAAGAAACCATGATTCATCATTAAGTTCTGAATTGCTGATGTACACAGCTCATCTGTTAATTAAGATTCCGCTTCTGTTTAAGTAGGCATTGGAATGGGAAAACTGTCAGCACCCATTTACCCTTCTGTCAATCAGCCATGACAACAGCTAAAAACAAAACAGCCTCCCTTACTCTTGACTCTGAAATCCCAATTACTTTCTCCCTGCCATAATACGCACACACACACACCCCAACCCCAATGTACACACAAAGCCAGACCAGCTCCAATTCACGCCATCTCCAAAACACGCAAACACACATACACCAGCCTCAATATACACACACATATACACACTACATACACACACCATCCCTAAAACTCACAAATACACATTCTCCAGCCTCAATATACAAATACATACATAGACATACATCCCCTATACATACACACATATACTAGCCTCAATATACAAAGACTTACCAACCCCAAAATAATAACACACACACATACACCTACCAGGATCAACATACATGGACACAATGGCCACACACGCACGCACACACACACACAGACATGCCAGCCCCAAAATGCATGGAGAAACATACACACACACACATATATACCAGCCCCAACACACAGAGATGCAAATATACACACAGATATACTAAACCCTGCTAGCGCACATACACACACACAAAGATATTAATACAAATGCTTTTTAAAGGTTCAAAGATTTGCCAAGAAGAATTGTTGTGCTTTGTATCTAATAATAGACTGCATTTTGCTTTTCAGATGCGTACCAGAATAGACAGAAAATTAAGAAGTCCCTATTTCAAGAATGGCGTGTTTCACCAAAGCAAAGAAATAATCTTTCCGAGGTAAAAAGTAAAAATAATGCATAGAACATAAAATGCATTAAAAGCAAACATCTAAAAATGTATGCATCACATCTAAATGACTTTAACTGAATATAATCACAAATTTTAGAAAAAAACAAATGTATTTTGGGCTTCTACAATATTCAGAACAGAAAACATTATAACTAAAATGTATTACATCGATATCTTACCTGTAAACAAATTTCATTTGAATAGTATTTGCAGTTGTATGTCAGAGGGAGCTGTTCCTTTTGCATCACAGCAGGAATTTAGGAATAGGTTTGGAGGTTGGGTAAAAGCATAGCTTGATTTTATTTTAAGCATTTTTCCTATATTAGACACAGACTGAGGGAGAAGCCCAGTGCTCATCCACAGTCCCTTCACATACTTCATTCCCCCAATCCATTTTTTTTTTAAGTCTTATTTGGGCTCACTATCATCTACACGTTTATGGCACTCGCTACTGTCCACAAAATGTGTAACCCTGTATTTCAGACGACCTTTCTGTTCTCCTGGAACTCTCCGCTCTCCTTTCACCTGCCCTCGAGGCTGCCTGGACACTAGCATAACTGTGGCGTGCACTAGCTCTCCCCCCTTCTGTGCTCTGCACTAACAAGCAACCCCATGCAACCCTAGGAAGCCGGCTGTCTTCCGGTGGCGCCCTGTTTTGGCACTGCAAAGGGTGCCGTCCACGGCCGGAGGAATGCCCTCTGGAGCAATGCGGTTGGCAGCATCTTCCTTGGACGAAGAAGGAGTAGTTCCCCCCATCCCCCGCCTTCAGTGTGCCTCAGTAGAGTTCATGGTGCTCTCCATGGCGGAGGTCGGCTGAACCCATTCGAAGCCACTTCCGCCCGCCCATAGCAGCAGTGCCCTGTGCAACCGCGTAGGTTGCACAGCCCCTAAAGCCAGCCCCTGATAATTTAAAAACCATAGAACAAAACAACTTTTCATGAAAAATGTACTGCATTTTCCTGTGTGAAGGGTTGTGTGATGCCTCAGTCAGCCATGCAAAAATGTTGCTTTAAAAATCCAGTCAGATCTTTATTTGTTCTGACTGGATCCTTTAGCTGCTCAAGACAGAGAAGAGTAGGTATACGATTCAACCAGTTGTAAAATGATGACATATTCAAATGTAGGAATGTCTTAGCATCTGAAAGACTGAGTTTTGAATGGATATAAAAAAAAATAAAAAGCTTATTTTCACATCTCCGACGACAGAGGGTTATTAAGACTGCAGTATCTCAGTGCTACAACCCGTGCAACCCATCATGTATTCAAGTCCTGAGCCCATAAATACCCTCTTAGTTTCCCAACTGACCATATTTCACAGAGCAAGTTACCTGTTAATCAAACTGTGCTTCAGACTTGAAATTCGGATTGAACATCATCGTGTTCCAGAGTCTGAGATCGCTATCATTCTATTTAATGTTATCTCAACATGAAGTCATGTAGAATTGATTTAGACATCTCATACACAGAAATTTATTATATAAAAAAAAAATAAAAAAATCATCCACATCCTGAATCCTTCAACATTGTTTGGAATATATGCACGGCGAGCCATGGAACAGTCACTGAGCAAATAAATAAAACATTCTTGCAAGCTGTGAGAAACATCTACTGGAAAAATAACTTGTCATTTGTTGTTTTTTTTTTTGTTTTTTTCATTGGAAATCTACAATTACTTTGCCCAACAGCAAAATGTTAATTTAAAATCATATCCTGCCAAGAATACAAACAGTTTGCAATAGCTCTGTCTTAGGAGATGTGTTACACATTTCCTGCTTAAACTTAATGGGGTGGGGTTTTTTTTGTTTGTTTGCTTTGCTTTCATGACTGCTTTTTCCAAACCAATGTTAGAAATATATTAAGGAGGTAATTTTTTTTTTGAAGAATTACACAGGGGTTGTGTTGTAAAAAGCGCATATGCACAAGTAAATAGCATCTGCGCACTTACGTGCTATTTTATAAACCCCAAGAGCACGTGCATGCATACTTGCAATACTGCGTGTAAATTCGAACAGGGAAAAAAAAAAAAAAAAAGAGAGCCTGGTTTAGGCAGCATTCTGGGGCGGGCTTCACAAGGACACGAGCAAGTTGCTATTTTGCAAGTGAAATATTTGCATACTTGTCTGAATACTTTTACCCCTGTTAACTGACTTGCGCACTGGAAAATCGGACTCGGCCTTTGGCTGCAGTTTTTGGGTGGGAGGTCTGGGTGAAGCGCTGGAGGGGCCAACGTCCTGATTTGAAAAGGGCCACGCGCATAAAAAACGGGGATTACGCGCCTGGCCGGGCCTTGCGCGCGTTTTAAAACAGGCCCGGGCCAGGCGCGTAACCCCCGTTACACGGAGAAGTGCCGGGACCTGCAAAAGTGGTGTGGTGGGGCGGGGGAGGGGGGGGCAGCGCTCGCCAGCAGTCGGCCAGCGCGTGGAACTTACTACTGCTTAAAGGAGCAGGTAAGTTCAAAAATTTAAAAAAAAAACAGATTAGTTAGGGTAGGTTTAGAGGTCAGGAAGGAGAGGGGAAGAGGTAGGAAGGGTAGAGTTAGGGATAGAAAAGTTCCCCCTCAAAATTCAGCAGAATTAGAATTACAGCAAAAAATTAAAAGGGGGACTCTTGTAGTAATAACACAGGCATGCTTATGAATTTAAACAGAGGTAATTACGCAATGGGCTCTGTTCGGACAAGAGTTATCGGCGAATAAGGAAGGGCAAAGATAAAAATGCTGATAAGTGACTAAAGGAAGTAATTTAAGTAGGCGCCTAACAATTCTGCAACCTGAAGAGCCAAGATGTTTGGATAGAAAAAGTCAACCTTTGCACCGATGCACTAAACGGCTTTTCCCATTTTGGACCTGATCCATCAAGCTATTTTCCCACAGAATGGAAGAAAAATCTTGAGGTCAATATTCAAAAGCCATTTAGATAAATAACTGAAAAGTTATTCGTCTAAATGGCTCCCCGGCTGTATCGAGAGCGGCAAGAATTTAGCTGCATAAGTTGGAGGCATTCCAAGGAACGGGCGGGAGGTGTTTCCAGCGGAGCACGGTTATTTATTTATTTATTTATTTATTTAACACTTTTTTATACCGACCTTCATAGTGATAACCATATCGGATCGGTTTACATAGAACAAGGATAACTGAAGCAATAAATAAAGTGATTAACAATAGAGGAGAAAAAGGTAAAGTTACATTTAACAAGGTGTAGAAACTTGGAAGCTAAAAATAGCTGGAAAAAATAAAGGCAGGAAGTATTGTAACATAATAGTAAAGGATGTGGGTTAAAGCTTAAGGTGCTTTAACCTGGAAGTGCCTGAGTCCATCTTTCGAGAGGATAGCAAACCATTCGTCTGGGAGGGGATAAATTAGTCAAGGAGAGAATAATGGTGACTAGAGATTGTCTGGAGGGTCAGCAAAGGCTTGATGAAATAGCCACGTTTTGAGTTTTTTTCTGAACATTAAGAGGCAGGGTTCTAATCTGAGGTTAGCCATGTATTCGGAGTTAGCTGCTTAACCTAGGTGGCTAACTCTGGTCGGGCCGAAGGGCTGTCCTAAAGTTAGCTGGTTAAGACATAACCAGCTAACTTTAAGATAGCCGGGTATATTTATCCCCAGCCCAGCCACATAGCAGCTGAAAATGGACCCCCCCCTTGTATCTATGGGAAAAATGCTTAATACCTCTGGCCCCACAGAAGCTTAATATGCAGAAAATAAGCAGCAGGGATAGATGTTTTAAGCATTGTCTTATAAACTCCTCTAATTTCCCACCAAACACAATGGTGATGAGAGGGTTAAGAAGAATTCCAAATTAACCCATGTAAGATATATTTAAGAATCTAAAACTAGAACTTGTGCTCTGCTGCTTCTGCCATTCCACGCCCTCTGAAACAGAACACGTTGGCTTGCAGTTTCATCTTCCACAGGAAACCTGGAGTAAATCACATTTGCTGTATAATTTTAAACGGCATACCCCCAGCCACACACTAAAGGCTAGTCTACTAGCTATATCTCAAAATGACACCCAACCACCCAAGGACAAAGCGATGTTGCAGACCTTTGCTTGGTGCCTACATAATGTTTTATCATGCATTTTACCGGTAGAGGTCATGGCTTGGCGTGCGTCTTGCCAACTTGACAAAATACGGGCCAGGATTCATTACAACACATTCCCAAAAGTTTAAGTGTTCACAGTAAACTGTGGGGCTGAAGCCAGTGGAACGAATGCTCTGAATGAACGGTTTCAAAGACAGGGAATGTAGCATCGCTCCCGCAGAACATTAGGAGCTACATTTACTAAGGATTTTGACCAAGCACGCAAAATGGGATAAGCCAGTAATTATGTCAGGCCCTTGGCATTTAAAACAGTTTTATCTAGGTAGTCTTAGAAGTGACAAGGCCCAAAATCATATAGGTCAAGAACCAGGATTCTAATAAGCAGAGTCAGAGAAAAGCCTTTGTTCTGAACGCCAGCACAGTACAGTGAAGCTTGACAGGCCAGACGCATTAAGCATTTACACCACAGACACACAATGGGAAAAGCCCTTTAACAGTTATTTTGTATTTCCCCAATAAGCACAGCTGAAAGGTTTCTAAGGTCGGGGTACAACAATGTCATCTTAACTGCAGTCACACAGAAATTTCTGCAGTCTAAAATCGTCACTCTGAATAATTAGGCAGGAAAAGAAATAAACCACTATCGCAATGAAAAGAAAGCTCGCAGCTAATTATTATTGACTGGCATCCGAAACGCGGGCTTACAAGCAAAAGGCATGTGCCTTTGCAGAAAAACCTTTAAGAGCCGGCACAGGTTGAGGAGTCTGGCTCGGGATGAGTGAATATTGATTTAATACCATCAGACGAGAACAGCAGCATGGTGGTGCCATCTACCTGTAGAAAACCCGGTGGGTTTCTACTAAGAAGAAAGGTCCATCCTTAGTGGTCCATCCTTAGTGGTAGTGCCCAGCCTGAGAAGTCGAGCTCTCAAAGCGTATAAAACCCTTACCATCATCTTTCCAGATTACCCTTCTATGGGCAGCGTGTGCCCTTTGCTGTTCCTGTAATTGTTTATTTTCCTTAGGAAAGAACCGTTGGGTCTCTAGGAGTGAAACCTGGGGGAAATAAAGATGACAGGGTGCCTTTGCTTTTGGAAACCTTGTGTTTGGAGAAGGACGTTCTTTCCAACCTTTCCTCCTCTGGTTTTGGTTTTCCCTTTGTCCTAAGGATTTTCTTTTGTTACCTGCCTGAGCGCCTTCGGGGCTCAGTTCCTCATCATCTTGAGGAGTGGTGTCTCTCACAGAGAGAGAGGACCAAAGGACCATGGGTGTCCTGTGGAGGAATAAATTCTCATTCATTCCTGAGGAAGAAAGAAGGGCTGGAAGGCCAGTGGCAGCCGTCTGGTGTAGCCATGACCTAACTCATCAAGATAACCAAGGAAGAAAGAAGCATGCAGAGAGAAAACAGGGAAGCGAGGAGAATGCAGAACAACTGGACTGAAGGTATTTTCCTATTTGCCAACTATTGGGAGGAAACTCAGAAACAAACAGTATAGGACTAAAGAAATAATTGGGTTTACCATCAGAATAACTAAATTTATTGGAAGTATAAGATCACAATTTTATTGAAGATCTAAAGTGCAGAAATGGATGTATAAATACCAAGAGCTGTAAAGAAGTTTTTCATCACTTTCCATTCTTAATCAGTAAAAGTTGAGTTGGAAACCAGATTCGCTTCCGGCATTCTTATTACTGCTGTTTACAGCAATGTGATTATTAGTGCTGTTTACAAGATACTTTAATGGCTGGTTAAGACTTGAACAACACTCGGGACCTAGAAGAAAATCTTTCCTTAACAGGGAATCTTGGACTTTCTGACTGGCTTAAAATCAGAAGGAAATTTTAACAGCTTAAAGTATAGTTCTGGAGCCCTGTGATGGGTCACTAGCCCAGGGGTTACAAACTGAAAAGCCACCTTCAACTTACATTCGAAATCAGAGGAGTTACAGCTGTAAATTCCTGAAATATCCTCTATTTTTATTGTTCCTAAAATCTCTTAAGCCTTTATTGGAGCTCATGCAGACATCATCAGGAAATTGTATCACCCCTCTTGGGAGAACTTAGGAAACAGGAAAATCTCTCTCCTTCATACAAGGAAAGGTATCATCAAATAGAATTACAGTTTTCCCACTAAGGTTATGTTATGCAAACATCATGAAAACAATGGTCATTTTGTCACAGTGAAAATAAAGGTGAGCTGCATTTGCAATAATAGATACCATAACCAGAATAGAGTTATTCCTTTGAAAAATGCTTAGAGTGGCCAATTTTTGGCCTGGAAGGAGATATAAAAAAAAAAAGCTTTTATATAAATAAGTAAACTGGTGAAGTCTCGCAGAGGTCAGGGACATATAATCAAGAAAATCTCAACCATAACAGCTGTATGATGTTCATGTCTAAATACTGCAAAAGTTTTTGGGGTTTTTTTTATTCCTCCAGATCTCAGCTTCTGAAACGGAGGGAGGGGTGATTTTCCAAGCCATTTTCGCAGGTAAAACAGTGCTTTCCCCATGGAAAAGTGCCCCGCTCTACGCATTCTCTACCCGCTACGACGGAAGGCTTCCCCAGTTTAGGGAGAGGTTTGGAACTGCGAGCTTTCGGCATTTGCAAAAAGCAAGCACAATTCTTATTTTTTTTGCTCTCCGGAAAACTACCCGCACAAGATAGTTGGTGCAAGTGTGTACTGACCCAGTTGTGATAGCTTTCAGCGGACCAGCACAAGAATTATCCATCTTGTACAGGGACCCTATGAAGGTGGCATAGGTCCCTTCTTTGCATGACATTTTCTGTGTGCTCTGAATTGCTTGAGTCCATTGATGCCAAGGATATGGTGCCAATGTGCTGAGCTTGAGTTACAGGATCTGCAGGGACTATAAAGGAGATGGGAATTGCAATACGTACCTAAGTCCTGTGTATACTCGACCTTCGCTCAATCCACGTTCAGCTCTCTCTCCCAGGAGTTGGAAACGTTTGGGCTTTGAGTGCCTTTTGCCCAAATGTGCTTGAAACTCAATGGAGACTAAATTTAAATGATGGCCGGCGTGCACAGTGTCGGAGGCAATTTCCTTGCCCCTATTACTACAGTTGCTCCCCTCCCACCCTTCCACTCAGATTTTGCATCAGTTTTCAAAGTGAAAGCCACTTTTACCACCCGGATCCCTGAATCAGTGATTCAAATATATGGGCCCTATTCACTAAGATGTTGATATTCCAAAGGGTTTGGAGTTAGCCAGACAAAGCCTATGATTTGAAATTCCTGCCCCTCTCAGCAGGAAAATTTTACCATGGTAAACTTTAGCCAGATAAAAAGAGGCGAGGTAGAGATCGTTCCCTGGACGTAGGCAACATTTATCCAGCCAGCGCCAATATTCTTAGCCGGGTAAGACTGGTCAAAGAAAAAACACCACCCCTAAACACAGCTGGGTAACTTTAGCCGGGTCATCCGAGTATATTCAGCAGCAGTTCCAGCTGAATATTCTGCAAAATGTTGCCCAGATAAGTTTATCTGGCTACATGTGTACTGGCCGGATTACTGAATCTTGACCTTTAAGCATTTTCCCCATAGATACAAAATGGGAGAACACCTTTAGTAAAATAGGCCCCCTGAGAAACATCGCATACTTAACCAAAATCACCTTCACCATTAGTTCTAACTAATCTCTTCCCATCATCTCACAGGTCACATCATACTTTAAAAATATGAGCCTGAGTGCATTATAAGTTTGCAGACATTTCTTGCTCCATCATCATTAGCTATCTCAGTTTCATTAGACCTCAAGGGAGTATTTAGCGTATAAAAAGAGAGAGAGACAGTACTCCTAATGAGAGGTCATCTAAGGCAGTATAACACACCGCTCCTTGGCATAAGCTGTACATTTAAAATGAGCGTGAAATGGAATCATTCAAATCTCGCTTTCTTGCACTAATGCGCTCATCAGAATCATTACCCTGCAAAGGCAGCAGAAACACAGCACCACCAAGGTAATTTCTTTAACTACAGCACTTTTCGTCTGAACACGACGTGCAAGTACTTTTCAGTTACAGGCGCTCTGGAAAGGCACACACAGCCTCCTCTGGGGTGGCACGTCAGTGTCAAAACCATGTTACAGCAGGGGGCAGAAGGGGGGGAAACTGGGGCAAACGGGAGGGAAGGAAAAATCTTTTTATTTCATGCAATTCGGTATTATCAGTGAATAACAGAAAAGGAATGGTAACCTGCAGCAAGATGACGGTCTCTCAAAGTCAATATAAATGCCTGAGCAAAGTTTAGCATTCTGTACAAAAGAAGTGATGAAGCACAGCAAAGACTATTAAAGCAAGTCCGCCCTCTGCAAACGAACACCTACAAATTGTTAGAAGCATATTGCAAATACAAACGCTGCAAACAAGCAGTACAAAACAAAACCAAGCTCATTAAAGTCATTAGCCACTCTGAAATCAACTTACTCCAGAAGCTGCTGCTGCAGTGCAATGGAAGTTGTTCGGGGGGGGGGGGGGTTGGTCATGTTATAGTAATTCAGGAGACGATAGCTGACAAGGATCGTTTGGCCCATAATCTGCCCAGGATGCCCTACCTACACTGCACTACTTTAAAGATATCTCTAAGCACTTGGGCATACAAGCTTGACATTGCTCTCACTCCGGTCATCACCCTTGCCTTTCCCACCACCCCCAATTGTCAGCCGTACCAGCTCAACTACTTGCAGGAGATGGCTCCTATCATTTTTACTCTTAGCTGGGAAGCGTGCCCATGCCAGGCGACCTGCCATCTCCTTCCTAACCACACCTGGTAAGGTACTACTGTCGCTCCATGCTAATGCTAGTTGACCTTACCACCTCTCCCTGAACACTCAAGGCAGCCGCGCCTCAGCTCTGTGGAAATCGGTTTTCTCACCTCCCCCTCACTACGCCGGGTAGATGAGCATATACAAGTTTCTATACTTAAACCCTCGCGTTTTTTACGCTCTCCTCCACGCCTGCCTTTCTGCTGCTCTGTCTGTCCCAAGCTTATATTCTGTCACGAGGTTCCCGTCACTTTTGCTGGTGGCCGTTTCAGGCATCTACCACCCTCTTATTAAAGAAACATTTCTTCCTATTTCCTCTGAGCTTCCCTCTTACCTTGAATTTCTTTTGCTATACAAGGTGCCACGTTCTTGTACTTTATTGAAACCTGCTAAATATTTGAATGCTTCCTTCATACCCCACACCTTTCTCTTCTTTCTTCCACTGAGTACATTTTGTATTCCTTAAGCCTACTCTTTTTTGACTGAATCAAATAAAATGTGGATTGCCTTTGTATAAGTCATCTGCTTGCCAAGTGACTTGAGTTTTTATTTTTATCAGCCTCCAGGCTGCAGAACATTAGTAACAGCACTCTCTCCTGCAAGTAGATTACTCTCTTTGCAAACGTACCTGTCTACTTTGTTTTCTGCTGCTTTTTTCTGTTTTATGCCGGGCCCGAAGCCAGGTCCTGTTGCCGAGGCCCAGGCCTGATGCAAGTCCCATCTACTAAACCATTTACTCAAACTCTCTCTCCCTTCACTCTTCTAATTTTTGCTAATTCTACTCTACATTCAAGTCAGCACTGCACCCATAATATGAATCTACACTCTAATCTTCCTTCTCTACCAACACCCTGGCTTCATTTTTATGGCACCCATGCTAGCTTTCCTTTTTTATATATAGGACCCTTAACCCTTATATTCTTCTATCTAGTCTCTACCACTCAATTAGATTTTTTCATCATTACTAGAACATGGTTGTCCATTTACAGCAACTTTCAATTCTTTCACCTTGGCTTCAACTCATACAGCCTGTAGGTTGACTGTGAATGCGCACATGACCACTTATACAGCTGGTCTAGCGTAATTTCTTCTGCTTTGATCCAAACTATCCTTCTATATATTCTTCTCCTTCTCCCCCAAATCATCACCACCTATTTCTTCTCTGGACATAACTTCTCTCTCTTTAAATCTGTTCTCCAACATCAATGATTTATCTCCCTTCTACCATTACTGTCCATGTGCCACAAATGTGTTAAGCATAGTCAGCTCTCACAATCAGCTATGGAGCAAAATCACTTTACTAGAACAGGATTCCTTCTCTGGTAGGTGCTGAACAATTTCATTGCCCGCTGTTTTTGCCCAGTTGGACCTGGCCACTACTTTTGACGCAACAGTTCACAAGATGTTCATTTCTTCTCCTTCCTCTTACTATTTGTTTAGTCAATGAAAAAGAACATACATGACAGGCCTCTTCCTCAGGAAAGAAGATTGATGCATTCAGTCTTTTCGAAATAGTAAAAACAAGATGTGTGGCAACTTATTAACTATCCATAGAGGCCTATGCAATAATGCACATATTAAGGCTGTTTCGTCTGGGTGAAAAATAGTGTGCTGTGCAGCAAGGTCTTAATGGGCTCATTAAGAGAGTTTCCCAAAACTTTAATGTGTACGCACTAAAATGATCACATACTGGAATGTAAATAAGGGATCACCATATGCAGCAGAGATGTGCAGAGTCAAAAAATTAATTTTGGTTCATTTATTTGTTTCATAAGTCAGTCACGCTTTGTCTCAAATGAAAAAAAAAATGTTTGTTCATTTGATTCTCTGTTTTTCATTTTGCATTTAAGAGGGAAGCAATCCCCACTGACTTCACTGTAAAACATAAAATGGGCCATGGCTGGGTCCCATCACCAAGGCCCAGGTTTAGACTCGATGCTGGGACCAGGCTCGAGGCCAGGTCCTATTGCCAAGACCCAGCCCTAGGCCCAGGCCTGATATGAGTCCCATGACTGAAGCCAGGCCCAACACCGGGTCCTGTCACCAGTGCCCAGACTAGAACTAGGCCTAGCCCCCGGCCCAACGCTGGAGCCTGGCCAGAGACAGGTCCCGCTGCTGAGGTCCAGGCCTGACACCAGGTCCTGTTGCAAAGGCCCAAGCTCAGGCCCAAAAGCGGGGCCTCCCCCAAGGCCTGGTCCAATGTCAATCACATTGTTGAGGCCCAAGCCCAACACCAGGGCCTGGCCCATGGCTAGATCCCATCACAGAGGCCCAGGCCCAGGTCTTCCAACATTTTCCCTCTTCTTTCACTGCTGAAAAATGCTTTCCAACCAAAGGTCACACTGCAGTGACACCAATGTAGCACCTTCCTCTCATGGGCCCAGTTCCATATTGATGTTTGGCCGTACATTTCAACAACTGTACATCCAAATGGTGACGTCCACTCGGGAGGAAGGCGTTGCAGTGGATTCACTGCAGCATGTCCTTTAGGTGGAAGGTATCATTTTTTGGCAATGAATGAAGAAAGAAAGCCTCAGAAGGCCTGGGCCTAGTCGATGGTACTTCAGTGATGAACACCTATCCACATGGGGGGGTGCCTTACAATGGGGATCCCTTGCTCAGAGTTGAGGAGTGCCTATTCGGGGGAGATGCCCTGCCGTGGAGGATGTCTTGTTGAGAAGAACCTGGAGAGATGGACACTTTTTTGCTCCTGGGTTAGAGGGCGAGGAAAGCCTCCATGATAACCAGCACTTTCACTTTGGGTCACATAAAACATTGGATTTTGGGCCACACTTAATATGGACAATAATCTTTTAAAAGTTAACATCCACGTTACCATCTAGGCCAAGGTACTGAGGGCATGTTTTACTGTGGCCTTTGTTAAGAAATCTTGCAGAGCACATTCAGTCCCATTTTAGCATGCAAGCAAAAATTGTGCCAAGGTGCATGGTAAAACTGTTAATAGCAAGTGTGAATTGGTATAATTGTGCTCAGCAATTTAAGGTTTATGCATTTTGTATTATTAATGAACAGCCATCTCTAAAATTAACATCAATTCATCCATATTGGCTATCAGATGGCAGAGATGCACTAAAAATGTTTGCTCTTCTTTCTAGGGACAGCTTTGTAATACCCTTATCTCTTGACCTAGAACCATTTTTCTACACTATTCTGAGCTGCCTATCATTCCATTAGTTACCCTGAGATCTTGTGCTGTGATATGAAGCACGACTGTAAAAATGCCATCTCTATACAAAATTCAGATTATTATTATAAGGAAAAAATGCTAAATTTAATGTACATGTATTATTTTGGCACATAAAAGCAGTACTATGTCCAATTAAATAAGGAAGATACATAAGCTTCATTTATAGTGCATTCATATGGATATTTTGTCTTTTAGCATAACTATCATATTCCACCAAAAAATAAAAAGTTGCAGCCTGCGCAAAGGCATTACAAATCCATGCGGGTCTATTTGATAAATGGTATTAAGCACAAATAAGGTCATGCTAAACAAGACTGGAAAGGTGCACTTCCCAAAGTACATAAAATTTACATTCGGCGCTGCTTTCGAAAACTGTTTGGGTGTCCATTTGCTTTTTGAAATTTCATGCAGATCTCAAACTTACGAGCCTAGCTCTCAGTTTATGTGCATGCTCTTAAAAGTTCCAAGCCAAAATTTAAGGTCTTTAGAAGCAAAAAACAAAAGGAAAAGAATTACATAAGTGATATCATCTCAGAGCAATTAAAAGCTGAAACAGAAAGAGACACAGATCTGGAGAGATGTGCTAGAGGAAATGTCTTGGAGCATCCGAGCAGCACCAGGAGAAAGATGCAAAAAACAGTCAACGAGGTAACGGGTGAGACATCAAGTGAAAGAGAATGGTGCAACCAGAAGTAAGAAGCACCAGAAATAAGGCATCCTAACAGCTAAGGAGCTTCAGATGGGAGGTACTGGAACAGGTAGAGCAATAGGAGGAGGTAACTGGTGATATGCCAGGGAATGGCAATGGAACAGCATATGAGAATGAAAGCAACATTATTTATTTATTTATTTTCCTATGCCGACATTCGATTTGACATATCACATCGGTTTACATACAACATGATGTCTAAGGCAAGCCTTATAATGACATGATACAGTGTAACAGATTAACTAAGTACATACAACTTGCTTTACAAAATAACATTACAAATATAATTTGCTTTACAGAATAATTTTTAACAGTAATATGTTCTGAATATAAGGATCAGCCCAGCAAGGGATTCTGGGTGAAAGGAGGCTGCTCTCACCATTCTATGAGGAGTCAGGGCCCAGAAGGTTCAGAGAGGCCCTGGGGAGAAGGCAGGAACCCAGTTTATGCGTAAACCTGCTATGATTAATGCCTGAATGCTACCAGAACTACAAGGTGAGATGCATTTGCTTTCTGTTGGTTTTCTCACTGTAAAGAAATTGCACCTAAGGAAACAGCCAGAGTCTGCCTCCTTATTCCTACTGGCTGCTTCCTAAACCACGACTGGTCACATTACCACAGAACCCCATCCTCTTTAGAGGGTTAAGAGTGGGATAAACCTAGCAGAGTAAGGTAGGAGTGTAGATGGGTAGGAGATGTGGAAAGAATGAGTACCTATAATGGGAGAGATATGATTTGGGTGGGAATGTAAACCTTATGTTCCTTAGAGATAGTGCTTGGGAAATCCTGGTGAGAGACTGGTACTCTATTGCCTTAGAAGTACCAAAAGGGCTGGGGTGAATATTTTATTCCTGACTGATGTTTCCCATTCATTTCTGACAATTCATAATTGACAATATTTGTCCCTGTGCTAAAATGAATTTGGCTGCTGGATGGAAGACCCAGAAATAGAGTTTTAAGAGGTTTGGTGTTTTGAAAGTGGCGTCTGCATATGCTTTATTTGGTCCAAGAAAACAAAGAGGTAGCGATCTATGATAGCCGTCAGGAAAACAAAAACACAATAGATGCCTCAGTCTTATTTCAGTATTTATTAGAACAGAGATCTCTGTTCTAATAAATACTGAAATAAGACTGAGGCATCTATTGTGTTTATGCTTTATTTGGGACAGCACTAATGGATAACCTGGGACCAGAGTTCATGGAGACAAGACTGGTGGAGGTTCTCCCTGTCCAGTCAGAGAAGAACAGCCAAAGTATAATACCGCCCTGCTGTCTCTATACAGGTCCACTTCACTATCTGCATGACCTGACTACCGAATCCACTAAATAAATTTGGGGAAAATGACCCTTACCAAACTGAGAAATCTTTTCCATCATTTTATGTACCCAAATACATAAGATAAACCTGACATCCAAAGTAAAAAGCATGATTAGTAAGATTACTAAGGCCATAATTTGTGTAAAGGGATCATCTATAGATCTCACAGAAAAAAAATGATACAATATTCAGCCAGACCTTTCCCTAAATCCTGCTCAAAAACTTTGACAAAGACAGCAACTGAGACTGCCTTCTATCACTTGACTAAACATATCTTACGTGCTCCGCCTTATTATAAACTGAGTTACAAATGTAGCAGGAATTTAACCATAAATTTGACTGTAATCCGTCTTGAGACCAGTTTGGTAAAGATGGAATATCAAATATTTATAAATCAATAAATAAATATTGAGCAGTGAAAATCATTACTGATAAGAGTCCTACCAATAAAGTCTTAAGGTCAGAAACAAAGGAGAAAAATGACACCTCCTTGGAAAGACCATCTAGAGGAAAAAATTTAACTCATTGCATGTGGAGGTGTCACTGAGAGACAAATACTTCAAAGGAACGAGGGCATCAAATTTAATAAGAAAAATTCAAAATCTTAAGCTGAATCAGGCTACACTAACGGAAAAAAGATCTTAAATTCATACACTCCAATAACAAGTTGAAAATAGCAGCAGAAGCACAAAAGCTGCCAAGATATGAGGAAAACCGAAAGGAGCAGCATCAAAATAAAATAATCAGACATAATCCAAAGCAATTCTATAGGGAACTGGAAAGAACATTAATGCAAGTAAACATGAAGCTGAACAGAAGTTCTGGAGAAATGTATACAAGGATCCTGTAAAGTATAACAGGGAAGCTGAATGGCTAAACCAAGCATACAGGAGAATGTGAGAAGGGCAGACATCAAACTATGGAATGGCGTGAAACAACAATAAGAGAGCTGGAAACCAAGTTAAAAAGAGCCCCGATTCAGATGGGGTGGCCCGTTTTTGGCTCAAGCAGTTAACATCTCTCCACCAAGATCTGGTAAACTGTAAAATTCAGTTGACCAGATAGCCAAAATTAACACCACAATGGTTAATAACAGGAAGAAAACATCTTCCCAAGGGAGACCCAAACAACAACCCCCAAAATTATCGACCAATAACATACCCACCTACAATCTAATCTACAAGCTGTTTGCTTTGATAGATGAAGATAAGCTCACATAGAATTTGATAGCATCATGAAAATGGAACAGAAAGGCAACAAAGAGGACCATGTAGAACCAAGGACTAGTTGATGCTTGTCAGGGTCATGGCCCTGGGTATTCAGAGCCAGAGGACTTGATGACAGAGCCACAGGAACTCTCTGAAGGAGAACAGATCCCCTGGTAAATATCAAGACAAGAAATGTTTAGGTGGTCTGCCTCTAAAGGCTTCCTATTGGACCAGCATTAGGTGTGATTCCCAATAATAGCAGTATAAAAGCCCAGCTAGCCAAATCTTTGTTGGTCCAACAGCCCATCGCTGAGTTCACTCCTTGTATCTTGTTGCCTGACTTCAGTCCTGTGTTCCTGCTTTCTACGTTCCTAGTTCTGGTTTCTAGCTACAGCTTTTGGTTCCTGATCTGGTCCTGCCTGGCCTTCTGCCCTCCTGCTCCATTCCTGCCAGACCACTGGCCTGCCAAGCATGTGCAAAGACCTGGTGGCCACCTGAACCCAAGGGCTCAACCCGTGGAGAACGGCGGCTGCTTCAAGGGAAGACTCTTACTCCAGAAAGCCCACCCTGTCCTAAGGTACATTCATCTGTTATTATACCCGTGTTCCAGACCCATGGCAGAATGAGCTGTGACAATGCTGAAAAAAACTGACTGGACCGTTTGGTTTTTATCTGCCATCATTTGCTGTTTTGCTGGGTTCCTATGACCAGCTGCAAGACAGGTCAAAACCTCAGCATAGTATGGATAGGCTATAAACACGCTTTTGATAGCATCCCACACTCTTAAGATAAATTGCCTTTAAATGTAGAGTGAATTCTGATTGATGGAGTTTATTAAGTTTACTATGAAAATATGGCAAACTACATTAAATCGTATTAATGAAGACGGACAATATGTTCTTCCTAATATCAAAGTCTAGCAAGAAATATTTCAGAGAGATTCCCTTCACTACTCTTCTTTTGCCTGACACTGAATCCATTCTCAGTAGATGACTACTTAAGTTTCCGTACAAACATTCAGGCCCACCATTTCTTGTATCCCGCCTCTCCCCCAACCCTCCTCTTGCCACTATCCTCTATATCTGTCCAAAGCATGATTAAATTCAGGCAACAAATTGATGACTTCTACCAACTCTGCTAGTAGGCTATTCTCTCCATCTCCTCTGAACCTCCCTCCCCCATCTAACTTAATATCATGAGCCCCCTGGTCCTTGAATTTCTTTTCCTATGGAAAATTCTACTTCTTTCTACTTTTTTGAAGCTTGCTTAATATTTGAACATGTCTATCAAATAGTCTGTAATATAAAGAAATCTAAAAAGTTGTTCACTGAAATGCACAAGAGAACAAGAAACTTATTTAGGGGAAAAAGCAATATTCAGTGCCCCTTCTTCCTCTAGATCCTAACTGGATGTGTCATAAAACGGGGATTATTTGAAGGTATAAAAAAAGTTGTTGGAAAACTCAGTTGCTTTTTTTTTTTTACTAAACAAAATGACCTATATAAAGAAGATGTGCAAATACTGGATAGACATTACTTGAAGATTTGATGACTTGGACACCTAAATTGTTCTCATGCAATCAGTTTAATAAAATAAAGTTTAATTAAAAAGTCAGTCTAAGTTAAATTCGCAATGTCCTAGAGTAAATGTACCAACATCCAACCCCTCCCTGCTATTAACCTTATATTTCTCATCTCTCCTCATCCTATTCCATCTGTATGCTTTGCCAGTATACTTGGTTTCTTTAATAGATATAACCCCTCTTCTAGTGGTATTCTTGAAGGCAGGTGATTACTAAGCTTCACTTACCCCTACAAACATAGAATGGGGGGGGGGGGGGGAAGCCTTAGTAAATCAGGCCTCATAGTGTCTCCCTTTATGCCCAAAGCAAAGATTAAAATAATCCTTAATGTCCAACCTTTGAGAGAAACAGTTTATAAAAATAAAAAAGATTTGTAACAAACTCAAATTCCAATTTCAGTGGAAAAATACCTGTCAGAATCTTAAGACTGCAGATTTTTTTTACATACCTGATGATCGATGACAAAAATGCTTGGGATTTTTTTTTTTCAAAGTGTTCAAATTTCCAATTATTCCTGGGATAGTTCCACAAAACTTGGGGTATATATGCCTGGGATGTGGGAAAGGTTTATTCTAGCTCCTAGCCATGGACTGCAAATTTCAAATGATATGCAACTGTACACAATTAGAGTTCAGTATTATATGTGAAGATTTTTCCAAAGCAGCCTATACATTAATCTGAAAAAGGCTCTCTGGTATTGCTGAACCTTGGAGGAAAACATATTTCTTACAGCAAATATCTGTTGCCTCTGGTCACTTGGCTGGCTATAGAAACATTAATTTCCTACAGGAAACCACAATAAATCTCTCCATTGACAAATGGGAAAACAATGGGCTGACCCAATGGCTCAGAGGTTGTGCTGTGCATTGCCATGCCAGTGTTATGAGAAAAAAATTAACTCACATAACTGCTCCACCTATCCTCCATGCTTTAACAGGACTCTGCCTCATTGTGTTGCTACAGAACTCTGCAGCCAGGGTCTTGACCAACTCTGATAAGAGAGACCACATCACGCCCATCCTCTACAAACTCCACTGGCTTCCGATTAAATACAGAGTCCTCTACAAAGTCTTCACCCTCATGCACAAATCCTTAAACAATTTAGCCACAATCGATCTTACCCATCAGCTACGGATCATCAAATCAACAAGACCAATCAGAAAAGCCTACCAAGGCACCCTGTTCGTCCCCCAAGCCAAAACCCCGCTAGAAAACAGGGCTTTTTCCACTGCAAGCCCGTCTCTTTGGAACTCACTTCCACCTGTCCTCAGACAAGACCCCAGCCACCAGTCATTCAAGAAAAAACTGAAAACTTGGCTCTTCAGCCAAGCATTTCCTTGATTACGCCCAAGCCACTTCCAAACTTCAAGCCATTTCCACATGCATACATGTCTCTGTTCCGCTCTAATTGTATAACTCCACCACCCTACCCTCCCTATTAAACCCTCCATCTTTCTAGACCCCCTGATTGTCCCTCTCCTCCTTCCATCCACGTTGTCCTCCCAATGCTTATCCTCCCCTGCACCCCAGCCCTACTTCATCCGATACCTCCACATGTTTAGTTAATTAATTAGGATTTTTTTCATTAGCCTCTTTGCAAGGCATCTGTATAATAGGATTATTTCCTAATCACCATGTTAATTATTGTTCTTACATGTTTCTTATATTTATTTGTTATTTAATAGTTCTTCGTTATAAGTAATGCTTTCAAGCAAGTTAAAATGTTCTCTGTAAACCGATTTGATTTGCATACTATGTAAGAAGATCGGTATATAAAAAAAACCAAAAATAAATAAATAAATAAATAAATAAATTATGGTGGAGATAACAGTTCAGTACATTCTGATCTTCAGTTGTGCCCTATGTAGGCTGAAAACCCCATCCAAGGGACATGTTCCCTTGGATGGCGCATCCTCAAATATACTGGTAATTATACCTCTAACCCACGTGATGAATGTACCTCTTCCCCCATGTTTCTGCTTGCCAAGGCTTACATCGAAGCACAAGGCTGCACAGTGTTGCCAGCAGAGGAAACGTTTCAAACATTTACTTTGCCATCTCTGAGATAAGGGGTAATAACAGATTATCTGTTTATAACACCTCAGGACTGTGTTTTTTTTGTACCATGGGAACAGTAAAGATTATTCCCTTTAATACCACTGCTCAATTTTCTTTTGAGTCCCTTTGTTTTCCTTGAACAAGCATTATCAGCAATTGGTTTACTTCTAGGAGAAACAAAGGGCCTTGCTTGATTTCGTGAGGACCCCTTTCATTGCATTTGAAAACATTTTTGCCTGGGTTAGGAGTTTTTTGAACTTGAGAATACTTTTAAAAAATCTTTCTGCCACTGTGGAAGTCACTATGAATGAGACTATGAAAACCGTGGGATTAATGCAACAAGAAATCAAGTCTCTTAAAGAAGAAATTTTAGACAATCGTATGGCTTTAGATATGTTACTTGCTGACAAAGGAAGGGTCTGTCAGTTTAACAACTCTTCTTGCTGTTCCTATATTAATAATGATGAGAGCACTAGAAATCACATGCAGGCCATAGATTCTTTGCTTTCATATTTAACTCATTTCGCTGATTCCCAAAAAGTCCCAGGAGGGATTTTCAGTATAGGGAGAATGTTGGGAACCTGGGGTCAAAGGTTACTAATGATGCTTATTACTGTGATTGTATTTCTTCTTATTTTGTGTGTATCCATTCAATGTATATTAATGTAAAAAGAGCATCCCTAAAATAATGCTCTCAGTCACCAGCCACCCATGCAGTGCTCCAGAACACTTCCACAGAGGAAGATTTTGGCAAACTATGCACAAAGAATAACCATACACCTGAAGCTCCTTAGTCCAGGGGCTTCCTTCTGCTATTCTAGGCCGCAAGGAGGGCTGAAATGGTTAAAATGGTCTGATCCTTTTTAATAAAGAATATCAGGGTAACATGTATTGTTACTCAACTTTTGCAAACTGTGGGGCCCAAGAGTCAGGGGAGCTTGCTATGAGATAAGAACTGCAAATGTATCTAACACTTCCCATGCGTGATTAAAGGAAGGTTGTGAATCTAATCTCTCTCGAGATGTTTTCGAGATTAATGTAGTTTTCCCAGAGGGGGTTTAGGAATGTGTACATCTTTGCCTTTCAACTTTAAACTGTTTATCTTAATTGCTTATCTTGGTAAGAAAGTGTATTTAAATACCTGCATATGCCTTGTCAATTTGGAGTTGATTCTTTACTCACTCCCCGTGCATGTAATAAAGGTCACTAAGAAAGAACTGTCTGTCTCCTTGTATGCTACTATGCTGTTGGGCAATTATTTTCTCATAACATCAGAAGCCTGGTTGCTACTTCTAAGGCTGGCCGGGGCTGGGGCTGGGAGGAGGACTAAGGAGTATTTATTCCTCTATTTTATATCCCCTCAAGCTTACATTGAGTGCAGTCATTGGAGCGACAGACCACAGCTTCAGGCCATACACTGGGGTTCCCCTTCTGAAACCCAGCAATCACGGACCCTGAATCTGGTCATTAGAAATTACCCTTAAATTATGACAACGAGTCTCCACCTGAGGAGAGGGGCTAAGAATGCTCCCTCTGCAGTATCACCAGCTCCAGTCATTCTGGGGAGCAAAAGACCCAAACAGGGGATAAAACCAGCATTTGCCACCTGTGCCATTTGGCCGGCTTGTGTAGGGACAATACAGGCCACAATGTTCAAAGCATAAGCAAAAAGAGTCTGTTCTCTATGAATCAAACCAAGGTGGGTGAACAACAATGACTTTAGATTTTCTCCTGTTGCCTTAAGATTGAGAAATGCAGACATTACAAAAACTACCAGGTTATAAAAAAACTTTCTTTGGCAATTCCACCAGACTGTCTTCCTTCAGCCTTGCCTGAAAGAATGAGCTTATACACACAAACTGGACACTGCTTAACTTTAAGCATTCCTAAGACTGTACTGTCACATGTGCAAAGATGAACTCAACTTTTACATTAAAAAAATGAAGACCCTCATCCATATGCACCAACTATGCCAATCTGGCTACTAGATAAGCATGGTAAACAAAGGAGCCAGAAGCCCACCATCATCAAGAGCAGCCACCATTACCAACAGACATCGACACCCCGAGGGCCAGCATACCCATCTCTGAGATTCCTACATGGAAGCTACTGCGTCTTGGTGTGATGTGACCAGCCTAGAGACCTAACTCTGAAATCCCTGCACTTGAGCCATGACACTCCTACTTCCTGACCACCAGAGACTTCTTTCATCAATAAAGAATTGCACGATACTTCAGTCACCGGTTGTTTAACTTTGTGGCGATAGAAACAACTTTTGACTATTTTATTAAGAAGGTCAGAAAGCTGATCCTAATTAACCAGGGTTTCTGTATCCTATAATATATGTGAATTTAAAAATCTATGCAGACTTTTAGTCAATGACCTGTTGTGCTAATTTATAAACCGTAGAAGTGAATCACTAAAACAATAGCTATATATTTGAGTAATACCTAATCAATTATGTTTAATTGATAAAACTCTTAATACATTTCTTTAAATCTGACAGATTGAAGAGGTCCTTATTGTAAGCATGAAACAGTAAATAATTATATTCTAAGACATAAAACCTTAGAGATTTGTAGTAATACTTCCTACGCCTATTATTCTATTAAATAAGAACCACATCTCAAAACTCTAGTAAACCTGCAACATCACTTTCATTTAAAAAAAAAAAAAAAAAAGGTTAAATATCTACAGCACATACAAACAGCTCCAAGACATTTTTCCCTGTGTAACTTGCACTCTTTCCACCCTAGGATCAATGGGTCACACCAGAGCAAGCTGTGAGATGCAGATATCCTAGATTGGACACTATTATTGGCCATGCAGATGTAAAAGTGAACCTGGATGCTCTCCTTTCTTGCTAAGAAAAGGCTTCCTCTCTGCCTCTGTAGCTTGTGCTTGTGAGGGGCAGCTCAATAACCAATAAAATGAATAAAAATAAACATAAAGAATTTCCAAGTGCACCTCTGTAGGTACTAATATCAACATTATAACAACATAACATCCAATATTAAAGATAAGGATAACATACATATCGTTTAACAAGCAGATATACAAATATCACTATTTTGTAATCTACCTTGTATATATCCCCCAATCAAAGAGTATTTGTGTATACCAAACAATGTTTCTCCCCCCCTCCCCACACCCCTAGAAACTACAATAGAGCGAGAACTGAAACTACCTATAAGATACAAGGCAGATAAATATGGGGTAGATTTTAAAAGGGTGCACGCGGCGTACATGTGCGCATGCTATCCGGCACGCACACATGTACGCCCGAATTTATAACTTGTGCGCATACACAAAATGAACTCATTTGAGGACACTGCCCCGTAGGGTTCAATGATACGATGTCCTTGTTGTGCTCCTTCATCTCCTATGCTGGACAATATTGATCAAGGTGGCATGTGGAAGTCAGCTTCTTATATTTGTTTGCCTGCAAGGGGAGGATTCAAATTTGGATCTTTGAATTCCAAAGCTTTTGAGCAATTCTAGAGTATATAGGAGCTCCGTTGCAAGCTGCTGCTATGACTGTGACAAGTGATTCACTGTGACAAGTGATTCACAAAGCTTTCTGCACCAAATTCGACCCATAAGAGTAATATAGGGGTAGATATTCAAATGCTACTTAGCTGGATAAATCAGACTTACTGCAGATAGGAAATCTTTTAAAAAGAATTTGAAAACCTTGGCTTTTTCGGAATTGCATTTGGAGGAACTAACTGAGAACTATTTTAATATAAGTTTAGAGTTGATTGACTAAGAACCATTTTAAGCATTTATTTATATAATGTGAAGCAGCTAGTTTTTTACAACTGAACTGAGTGTGAGATAATAAAATTACTTAAATATTATGTACTTTAGATTATTTTACATTGTTTTATTTTGAATGCATTGTATTGTGTTTTATTTGTTTAATTTAATATTTTGAAGGAGTAAGTGCATATTATCTGGTTATTTTTTATTTTTGTTTTATTTACATTTTATGCTTGGAAATCATTGTGATGGCCAGTCTGAACGATGGTATATAAGAATTTTATAAATAATAAATAAAATACTGGGCTAAATGGCTACCACTGATTATCCAGTTATACCACTTGGCTAAGTAAGTCACTTATCCAGTTAAATAATTAACTGTATAATCAGTGCGTAGGCACTGGGCATGGGTGTAACTGGGTGGCTCTACCTATTTGGCTAACAGCTGAATAAGTAGAGTTATTCAGTTATGCCCACTGCCCACCCACTGACTATACAGCTAACTACTTAGCTGGATAAATGACTTATCCAGTTAAGTGGTATAGCCAGATATTTAGTGGTAGCCATTTAGCCAGATAAGTCCAATGTATTCAGTTAAGTAGCATTTGAAGAGAATTACTAACATGGCAAAGCCGCGCTGATCAAGACATGACCGGACCAGGTCCAGAGTCACCACACAACAGGAACAGTGGCTCCCCCCATGGAAAAGTGAGAGGTCAGCAATCTAAACTGCAGAGACGACACCATCTGCTCACTGCATAACTATGCATGAACTGTTTACATATGCATGTTTGGGCTGTTAAAAGAGCAGAGGAGAGAGAAACAAGGAGGAGGGTAAACAAGAAAAGAAAGTCAACACCTGACAACACGGAACCATCAACCTTGTCCTTCTCTGTGTCGAAGAGGTAGATGATCAGGGATGACTGGTAAGACTGGAGAGAGGAAAGCCCTGCCTGATATCTGGCTGCCTGTCATGAAATCAGAGATGGCCTCAGAGCTGAGAGACACCTCCTCAGCCCAGTTAATACCAGGACTAAGGAAGTAAGCTCTTTCCCTCAAAATGATCCTCGAAATCTCAGCCAGAGACTGTTCTAGAAGTAAACAGAAGGTAATCTCCCAAAGCTGGGTGGGGCTAGCAAGCAAGTTACATTTATTAATACTCTAAACAGGGTATGGTCTGACATGTGATAAATTGCAGGAAGACCTTCTGAGGCTGGAATTGCAGGAAGACCTTGTGAGGCTGGAAAATTGGGCATCAAAATAGCAGATGAAATTTAATGTGGATAAGTGCAAGGTGATGCATATAGGGAAAAATAATCCATGCTATAGTTACACAATGTTAGGTTCCATATTAGGTGCTATCCAAGAAAGAGATCTAGGTGTTATAGAGGATAACACATTGAAATCGTCAGTTCAGTGTGCTGCGGCAGTCAAAAAAGCAAACAGAATGTTGGGAATTATTAGAAAAGGAATGGTGAATAAAACGGAAAATGTCATAATGCCTCTGTATCGCTCCATGGTGAGACCGCACCTTGAATACTGTGTACAATTCTGGTCACCTCATCTCAAAAAAGATATAATTGCGATGGAGAAGGTACAGAGAAGGGCTACCAAAATGATAAGGGGAATGGAACAACTCCCCTATGAGGAAAGACTAAAGAGGTTAGGACTTTTCAGCTTGGAGAAGAGACGGCTGAGGGGGGATATGATAGAGGTGTTTAAAATCATGAGAGGTCTAGAACGGGTAGATGTGAATCGGTTTTTTACTCTTTCAGATAATAGAAAGACTAGGGGGCACTCCATGAAGTTAGCATATGGCACATTTAAAACTAATCGGAGAAAGTTCTTTTTCACTCAACGCACAATTAAACTCTGGAATTTGTTGCCAGAGGATGTGGTTAGTGCAGTTAGTATAGCTGTGTTTAAAAAAGGATTGAATAAGTTCTTGGAGGAGAAGTCCATTACCTGCTATTAATTAAGTTGACTTAGATAATAACCACCGCTATTACTAGCAACGGTAACATGGAATAGACTTAGTTTTTGGGTACTTGCCAGGTTCTTATGGCCTGGATTGGCCACTGTTGGAAACAGGATGCTGGGTTTGATGGACCCTTGGTCTGACTCAGTATGGCATGTTCTTATATTCTTAGGGGCGGATTTTCAGAGCCCTGCTCGCGTAAATCCGCCCAAAACCGGGCGGATTTACGCGAGCAGGGCCCTGCGCGCCGGGAAGCCTATTTTACATAGGCCTCCCGGCGCGCGCCAAGCCCCGGGACTCGCGTAAGTCCCGGGGTTCTCCGAGGGGGGCGTGTCGGGGGCGTGTCGGGGGCGGGCCCGGTCATCGCGGCGTTTTGGGGGCGTGTCGGCAGCGTTTTGGGGGCGGGTACGGGGGCATGGCTACGGCCCGGGGGCGTGGCCGCGCCCTCCGTACCCGCCCCCAGGTCGCGGCCCGGCGCGCAGGAGGCCCGCTGGCGCGCGGGGATTTACGCCTCCCTCCGGGAGGCGTAAATCCCCCGACAAGGTAAGGGGGGGGTTTAGACAGGGCCGGGCGGGTGGGTTAGGTAGGGGAAGGGAGGGGAAGGTGAGGGGAGGGCAAAGGAAAGTTCCCTCCGAGGCCGCTCCGATTTCGGAGCGGCCTTGGAGGGAACGGGGTAGGCTGAGCGGCTCGGCGCGCGCCGGCTATACAAAATTCATAGCCTTGCGCGCGCCGATCCTGGATTTTAGTGGATACGCGCGGCTCCGCGCGTATCTACTAAAATCCAGCGTACTTTTGTTTGCGCCTGGAGCGCAAACAAAAGTAGGCTATTCGCGCGCCTTTTAAAATCCGCCCCTTATGTTTCAAGCCACTAATGATGCAGAGCTTTCTTTTTTATAAAACAATACTAAATAGCAAGGACTTTAGAGATGTACTGTTTATTTACTTCTAAATGATAATCCTGCAAAGTCTGACAAATAAAAGTCTGATTCTACGGATACAACATGTGATCTTTTCTGAGCTATTCGGATTGGGGCGGATTTTAAAAGGCGCACGAATAGCCTACTTTTGTTTGTGCTCCAGGCGCAAACAAAAGTACGCTGGATTTTAGTAGATACGCGCGGAGCCGCGCGTATCTGCTAAAATCCTGGATCGGCGCGCACAAGGCTATGGATTTTGTATAGCCGGCGCGCGCCAAGCCGCGCAGCCTACCCCCGTTCCCTCCAAGGCCGCTCCGATTTCAGAGCGGCCTTGGAGGGAACTTTCCTTTGCCCTCCCCTCACCTTCCCCTCCCTTCCCCTACCTAACCCACCCGCCCGGCCCTGTCTAAACCCCCCCCTTACCTTTGTCGGGGGATTTACGCCTCCCGGAGGGAGGCGTAAATCCCCGCGCGCGAGCGGGCCTCCTGCGCACCGGGCCGCGACCTGGGGGCGGGTACGGAGGGCGTGGCCACGCCCCCGGACCGCCCTGGGCCGTAGCCACGCCCCCGTACCCGCCCCCCAAAACGCTGCCGACACGCCCCCGAAACACCGCGACGACCGGGCCCGCCCCCCTCGGAGAACCCCGGGACTTACGCGAGTCCCGGGGCTCTGCGCGCGCCGGGAGGCCTATGTAAAATAGGCTTCCCGGCGAGCAGGGCTCTGAAAATCCGCCCCATTGTGTAGGCATAGGAGGTAACTGTCTGTAGCACTGCTGGCCCCGGTAGGTATAGGGGAGGTGCACAGTACCAGGCATGTTACAGAACCTCTCATACCGCTTACACATCCAAGGTTGCACCCTGCTATCTGACCAGTCTTACTTCCCGACTTACATTCCTGAGCTCCAAGCAGATAAACTAGACAAAAATTCCCTTTTCTTCTTGAAGTGCGGGGAACTGTTTTTGACTTCATATCTATCAGCTTTTGGGGCTGCTCCAGATGTAACTGGTGTCACTGGAAGTCACATATTCTAAAATGGAAAATGAGGGAGGAGACATTGAAATGAGAGGAATAATATTTATTTATTTTATTTATTGAGTTTTATATACCAACATTCGGTTTTGCCATCAAACAGAAATATAGTCTGAGATTGACTTTAACATCATGGCTTTCCATGGTAGGATGTTCCAACTCTGCATGTAAATATTTATATTGGCTGCTACCCTGGGATATCTCTGTGTCTACTTTTTGCACATATTCAAGTCTGAGAGAATGGGGGCCTAAATGATTACTGATAAAATAGATTCTTATACAAACCATATGACGAAGTCTACAGCATTATTATACTGTTGGGATCTAAAGAACTTCACACAGCACAAATACATTATACTCCATGCGCCATTTAAGAATCTAAATCTATTGAACCTTAGCAGGTGTGAGAAGTACCTAAAATCATTTATACCCACTCGCTGGGCACTTTCGGCTTAGAAATCTGACAGCTAGGCTTGTTTAACAATTCAAACTGTGCAAAACAGCCAGAAGCTTGGATTTCTTTAGATTAATAAAAAATAACCCAAAGGAGTGTAAAGTCCACACACAATGAAAGAAACAGTCAAAGCTTCAGCGCTGCATCCTATCAGCATTCTGATAGTGTATCCGGAGAGAGACTATTTTATCTTCAAAGTGACATGCATTCAGACTGTTATTCACTGAACCAAGAAGCTTGCGCATACACATTGCCGAAGATCTATTACTCTCACCAAAATTCATCTTGAATACCGGAGGAAATATTATTAAAGTCACACCCAGAGATCTGGGCCTTCCAATTGGTGAAGAGTGGATGACCAACAGGTTTTCACGAACATCTGCTTTCAGAAAACAAGATATTCTGGATTATGGCCTAAAGTAACAAGACAGTCAAAACAAGCAGAAAATGGAGCCACCATAGATGGCCCAGCCCATCGAGGGTTATCCACCCACACTTTTATACAGGTTTTATTTGCTTCCCACTGGCCTCTATCCCAAATGGATTTACTCCTGCTCAGAGCAAGAAAAAGTACGCACAGCCTCTCTTTCAGCCACTCAATTCCCTTTTCCTCAAGAGTAACAGCAAATGCTTATTTGTCTTCAACTCATGTATGCCTGCTCTCTTTTAGTCTTTGAAAAGTCCCCTCTCGGAATATTCATCTCTTGTTATTCTGCTGTATTCGCATATAATTAGTTTTTCTGATACCTTCCTCTGTCCCAGGGATATAAACAGGAAAATGTTTGCTTTGTTTTTTTTTTTAATTTGTATTTTGTTCAATGTTTATTTAATTTGTTTTTGCTTATTTGAAATGAAATAAACAAACATGCTTAAAACAACGGAAAATAGAAAAAGAAAAAGGTTGGGGTCCCTCCCTCCACTGCAAAACCCACACAGCCATGCTGCAATAAAACAAGCTTTATGAAAGGTCCAGCTGCAGCCATCTTTCTCTACACCTGTGCAAATGATAATCAAAATTTCAAGGCAAGCAGAGGAGCACAGGAGCTTATGGAGAAATAAAAGGCACATATCTCAGTTTGTCAGCTTGATCCATGGGCACATGCATCTATGACTCAAGGTCTGGTTTACTACGGTTTTCCCCCATACATATAAGGAACAAGTACGATAGATGTATCAGTAGATTGTAACTACATACTTAAATGACATTGTACACTTCTTTGGTTAAGGGGTTACTTTCAAATAGGCAATTCATAAATCATAATAATAATAATAATTGTAGGACTTCTGTCGGTAAAACAATGTCTTACCTGCAGAAATGGCCCTTTTTTAAATGTTCTGGGAAATAATTTCATGTGTATAAGAAGAGAGGCATTTCGGGGTGGAGTCTGGATAGGGTTTGCATTTACACGCATACTGTTGCGCTGGGAGTGGACCCTTGGCCTGGTGCAGGATTGGTATGGCCCTCCGGTTGGACCCGGAGAGCGCCTGCCACCAGGAGGCGGAGCACAGGAGGAGACAGAGGCTAGCTGAAGCTTCGCCAATAGCAACCCGGGGTTCCCTCAGGTTGAACCCTTGGTTACCCAGGCCACCTGGTCTTAGGTGGGCCTCACAGCGTCTCCTAGAGAGATAGTTCAAGGGAGTGCCCACCACAAACAAAGGTTGCGGTCAGTGTCCAGACAGGCAAGACCAGAGGTCACAGGAGACCAGAAGAGAGAGTCCAAGTGTATGGCAAGGATGAAGGCCAGAGTATCAGTCCAGAATGGTCAGCCAAAGCAGGGTCAGTAACAGAGGTCAATCCGGGCGTAGTCAGGTCAAGCAGAAGATCAAGTTCCAAGTGGCAGTCAAGAGTAGTCAGAGTTCCAGGCAGAGGGTAGGTCAGGCAGCTAGCAGGAGTAGTCACAGAACAGGCAAAGGTCAGTACCGTGAGATCAGTCCAAAGGGTACTACCAGGAGTGGACAGACAAAGGAACAGGAGACACAGGAGACGCTGGAACAGGAGAAGCTGGAACAGAGAGACTGGAACAAGAGACACAGGAGCAAGACACTGGAACGCAGGAAGGCAAACTAGAGATATTGGAGTGTACGACCCGAAGCAGCGCTCGATGATAGTCCTGCCGGATCAGGCCCCCAGCTTCCGAGAAGGGCCAACGGGCGGATAGGTACCCCAGGGAGTGGACAGCCGGAGGCACAATCCGGGGCGAGTGCTGTTCAAAGCAGATGTGACCCGAGTCCATGGCGAGGAAGACCCAATTGTCAAGGCCCCGAGCTAGGGGCCGGGCTGTGGTATATATACCTTGTATGAGTGACGTCAGATTTGGGCGCCGCCCAAGGTCTTCCCGCGCTTGGGTCTTTAAATTAGATTGAGTTCCGCTCGCGCTAGGGGGCGGGGCCAATGCCGAGGAGGATGCCGAGCCCCAGTGCGAGGAGAGCTGCTAAGCCGAAGGCAGTGAGGGAGCCGGGGACACCCTTGGAAGACGCGGTCAGGGTTGGACAGAGCAGGAACTCGAGGCCGTGCTGGTAGAGAGTCGCACCAGGTAAGCAGGCCCGGCCGTGAAGCCAACGAGGGCCAAGAAGCGCAACACATACTTGGAAATTTTGAAAAATATGCATGTAAATTTCCCAAGAACTTTCCCTGTACAAAGTAGCAGGTGTAACTTTGTATGAATAGTTTTCGTATAATAATTTTCAAATTTGCTTTGAAAACTAGTATAACTAATAGAACTCAGGAATAGAACTTCCTACAAATGTATGCAGGCTGTTATCAAACTACCCCCAAAATGGAAAATAAGCCTGAGTCAACCATGCTTCAGCAAGAAAGTCTGGTAAGTTATGCCAAAGCCTCAGTGAGACAATAACAGCTTGGGAGGATTATAGGTGAAAGGTGTATAGTCAGTGCAGGTAAAAGTTAGGGCAAAGTCAAGAACAAGGATAACAGCTAGACCACAAAGGTCTCCTGCCACCCTAGTGCCTGAAACAGCAAAGAATAAGCACTATTCCAGATATGGTCATGCAATTTCTGGTTTATATGTATCTGGCAGTGACCATGAGAATCCACACACCAAAAGGACACAAAGAGAACAGCATCTCGGACTTTGGAACTTTGACCAGGAGAAGAAATCACCGACTGGGAGACATAACTCCTTATTTTGTTGGGTAGTTAGTTATAGATAAAACGTGTTGTCCAAGCAGACTATTCCGCAGTATCTAGTGCAACCAGAATTCTCGTTTGTTGCCTATAATTCCAAATTAATACAAACAGAGCCACAACTATCCCAATTAGAAAATTCAAAGAGATAGTAACATAGAAAATTTTAAGCCTGACTCTTAAGTCAATGTTTTAACTAGAGTAGAAAACCTGGTCCTTTCATTCATCCCAGAGAAGACTATCACATATAGATCCAGGTAATTATAGACCAGTGAGCCTGACTTCAGTGCCAGGAAAAATAGTGGAAACTATTCTAAAGATCAAAATCGTAGAGCATATAGAAAGGCATGGTTTAATGGGACACAGTCAACATGGATTTACCCAAGGGAAGCCTTGCCTAACAAACCTGCTTCATTTTTTCGAAGGGGTTAATAAACATGTGGATAAAGGTGAACCGGTAGATGTAGTGTTTTTGGATTTTCAGAAGGCATTTGACAAAGTCCCTCATGAGAGGCTTCTAAGAAAACTAAAAAGTCATGGGATAGGATGCGATGTCCTTTCGTGGATTACAAACTGGTTAAAAGACAGGAAACATATTGTTTAAGTTGTTCCGTGTGCTATGTGGTTGTTACCTACCTGATACTACTAATAAAAATATTTTGAAAAAAAAAAAAAAAAAAAGACAGGAAACAGAGAGTAGGATTAAATGGTCAATTTTCTCAGTGGAAAAGGGTAAACAGTGGAGTGCCTCAGGGATCTGTACTTGGACCGGTGCTTTTCAATATATATACAAATTATCTGGAAAGGAATACGATGAGTGAAGTTATCAAATTTGCGGATGATACAAAATTATTCAGAGCAGTTAAATCACAAGCGGATTGTGATACATTACAGGAGGACCTTGCAAGACTGGAAGATTAGGCATCCAAATGGCAGATGAAATTTAATGTGGACAAGTGCAAGGTGTTGCACATAGGGAAAAATAACCCTTGCTGTAGTTACACGATGTTAGGATCTAGGCATCATAGTGGATAATACTTTAAAATTGTTGGCTCAATGTGCTGCAGCAGTCAAAAAAGCAAACAGAATGTTGGGAATTATTAGGAAGGGAATGGTTAATAAAACGGAAAATGTCATAATGCCTCTGTATCGCTCCATGGTGAGACCGCATCTTGAATACTGTGTACAATTCTGGTCTCCACATCGCAAAAAAGGTATAGTTGCGATGGAGAAGGTACAGAGAAGGGCAACCAAAATGATAAAGAGGATGGAACAGCTCCCCTATGAGGAAAGGCTGAAGAGATTAGGGCTGTTCAGCCTGGAGAAGAGACAGCTGAGGGGGGATATGATAGAGGTCTTTAAGGTCTTGAAAGGTCTTGAACAAGTAGATGTGAATTGGTTATTTACACTTTCAGATAATAGAAGGACTAGGGGGCATTCCATGAAGTTAGCAAGTAGCACATTTAAGACTAATCGGAGAAAATTCTTTTTCACTCAACGTACAATTAAGCTCTGGAATTTGTTGCCAGAGGGTGTGGTTAGTGCAGTTAGTGTAGCTGGGTTCAAAAAAGGTTTGGATAAGTTCTTGGAGGAGAAGTCCATTAACTGCTATTAATCAAGTTTACTTAGGGAATAGCCAATGCTATTAATTTCATCAGTAGCATGGGATCTTCTTGGTGTTTGGGTAATTACCAGGTTCTTGTGGCCTGGTTTGGCCTCTGTTGGAAACAGGATGCTGGTCTTGATGGACCCTTGGTCTGAACCAGCATGGCAATTTCTTATGTTCTTAAACATTTTTTTAGTTTTTTTTAAATGCACTTAAAACATAGAGCACCAAGTGAGGTCATATGGGTCTTGCAGTGAAGCTGTATACCTGACACCCCACATGAACATAATATGTCGAAAGCCCTGACATCAGCTGATGTTTCAGTAAACTCCTGCGTCAGGAGGAGCAGTCAGAATTGAAAACTTATCTGTCAATGTGCTTTCACTTGGACATGAGGTGGCATGGGCATGTGGCTTTGTATGAGGAACCCTGCAGAGCACCCTCAAAAATCAGAAAACTTAGGGAAGGAATTTTCAAAGGGTTTAGCTGCTTTGGATATTTCCCCACTCTCAGTAGCTAAATTTAAGCAGCTAGACACCTAAAAAACAAGTGGCTCTGGGGGCATGGTTAGGTCAGAGGTGGGAGGTTAGCCAGCCATGGCTGATTTTCAGTACTAGCCAGCTAACTTGGCAGACCAAATCTAGGTGCTAGTATAGCAGGACTAAGAGCCTCATTTACTGAGCATTTTCTCCATAGACACAGAATAGGAGAAAAGCCTTATTAAATGAAGCCCTAAATCTGGTTAGACCAGAGCTCACCAGCTATCCCCCTCAGAGCCACAATTTCTCCAATTCAATAAAGGATCCCTCTCTCCGCACTTCAGTTCCCCCTTCCACTCATCCATCTGCTCTTACAAAAAAAAAACCAAAAAAAAAACCTATCCTCATAACATAGCGTGATCTCCCCCTTCCATGTGTCCCAATGTTAACAAAAAAAGAAAAGATTGTGAGTCAAGTCTTCCTCCCAATCTGCTGTCCCTCCTGCCCACAATATGATAGCTAGGCCATGCCCCCTTTCCAACCCAGTATTTAAAAAAAAAAAAAAAAAGACTGTGGTCCAAGCCTCCTCATCTTAGAAAAACTGCTTCCCCGGATATCCTTGGACCCACCCAGCCCCCAAAATACCTCCAAATGTTCCCAAGCCGAGCTGGCAACAAGACAGAGTCTTACATCCTTGCAGATCGCCACCCAGTGTCTAAGTCAAGAGTGTCAGCATTTTCTTTTTAAAACTGACCCTTTTAGCACAATAAATATACAATTTTAAAAAAAAAAGGGTTTTGAAATTTGAATTAGATACATCCTAGAAAGTCTTGTTATGAGCACCCCTGACACCACATAGAAACAGTAAGTCAACAATTAACAAGGAAAGGAAAAAAATATCCTCACGATTCACCGTTCCAACAGTCTACTAACTTAGGTGGGGACCCAATTCATAATTCAAAACTGAAAAAAAAAAAAAAGCAAATACAGTCCACAAATCCTAAAACAGCCCAAGAGTCATGCTACAACCCCAAATAAATTGAGAGTATTCATGAAGGAGGCGCGATTAATGCTGGAATGGACGTAAGTGGAGCTCTTAAAAAGGTATGAAGTTTAAAGGGCTCATATAAAATAAACTTGGCAGCCTTTTATTTCATTAGCACAATAATTTATTGTGATAAGTTCAACAACTTAAATATCTAAAAGAAAATCAAAATAGGTTCATCTGAAAAGCACATTGGGGTTCAGATCTTTGGACCAGTACATTGCTTTCTGAAACTGCCTTCTGAAATGAGATTGGCATTCAGTAATATTCTGACATTTCTCTTCCCCACTGCAGGCATTTTTCATGTGTGCACTTTGAGTAATTCTATGCCAGCTTTTTGACATTGCGGTTTTTGTTTTTTTTTGTAAATCTGAGCAAGCCAAAATATAGATAAAAGAGAGTGCACTTAATTAATTTTCAGTGCTTCAAATCACCAACTTGAGATCTTTTTTGCTCATGCAGGAGAATCTAAGTCAGCTCTGTAGCAGGACTCGAGCAGTGCAATTTCCAGAATTTGACCTGCAAAAATATCTCGTGCAAAGCTCCTTCAGACATGCACTACCAGAAAATCATATCTGTTGCTAGACAACAATTGCACCTTGAGCAAACAGATACTGCAGATCATTGATTCTCGGAAATCTCTTCCATCTGAAGAGATAATATAATTTACAAGATTATTGGATATAAGAACAGTGCTTCGGGGTTTGTGATGATCTTCCTTATGAACACATGGTTCTTCCTGGTAAATGGTGCCCAATTTCACAAAAAAAAAAAAAAAAGCAAATGCTATTCATTTTAACATAAAATATTCACTGTTTTATGGCACCGATGCTAGCTGCAAGAAAATGTTTTCAAAGTTATTACTCAAAGGTATCATTCACAATAGCTAAAGAAAAATCTTGCAGCTCACTGAAAGATGTTCCTTTAAAAATTGTAATTATAAAGATGTTCAACAGCAGCTACCGCACTGGAACAACTGTTTTTAATTTTTCTTTATCTGTGCAGTGTTTTCAATATAGAACAAAGCATTCGCTTATGGGAGAATTTTCAAAGCCATTTGCATGCATAAAGCGTGGTTATACGCTAGCCCTGGGGACGGACCCATGCGAGTAGAAGCATGTGTATAAGCCGATTTCCCACATCTTTTCGCAGGCACTAGGGAGAGGCGCTGCAGCAGAGGTGAGACATGTGGATGTCGTGCTTTTTTTTTTTTTTTTAACTTTAGAAAGTGCTGCGCCCTAGCAGGTAGATTTTAAAAGCATTACTTGTGCAAAAACGGCCCCATATGTGGGCCACGCGCGAGCAAGGTGAATTTTAAGAAGACGGAAAGTGTGCACGTACGTACCTGTGCGCGCATCAATAATGAGGCAGAAAAGGGGGCGGGGAATGGGAAGTCCAGGGTGGGGCCAAGATGTATGCACGTAACCCCCACATTTTGCAAAGCTGACCATGGCAACGCGCGTCATGTTACCTGCATAACTTTACCACTGGTCCTGATGAGCCGCAGGTCTGGAAATTTTGGGGGAGAGGGATCCTGAACCCTGGTTGGGGGGGGGGGGAGGGGGAGAGAGAGAGAAAGAGAGACTCTTTTAAAGGGCCAGTCTGACACTATATATATATATATATATATATATATATATATATATATATATATATATATATATATATCCCATTCCCACTGTAAGAGGGGTACTTTCAACTCAGGGTGGATTTGGGGGGGGGGGGTAGTGTTACAGTGATCTGCCTAGGGCGCAAGGATTTGTAGATCCTTGTAGCACTGCCCTCCCCATCCTGAGTTGAAAGTACCCCTCTTACAGTGGGATATGTATAGATTGGCTCTTTAAAAGAGGCGCGCGAGCTCTCTCATTCCCCGTGAGTACGCACACAAAGGCTCCAACGCGTACGCGCAGTGGGGATATTTCAAATGGTATGCGTGTACTTGCACGCACAATATAAAATCGAGCGTATTTTTGTCCGCGTGCCCATAACGTGCATTTACGAGCGCACGTGTGTTCCTTTAAAAATGTGCTTGTAAGTCGCACAAGCTGACGCTCTCGGTAGAGCAGGCGCATCTTTGTGTGGGCGAGTCTGGCTTCGCATGCTTGAATTTTCAAAGCAAACTTGCGCGCATAAATTTCACCTGGAAAATGCGGGGTGAAGTCTGCGTGGAGAAGTTATGTGAAGACCCTACCCCAACCCCCACAGCTATAAAAATCACCCTCTTGACATCCTTAATGATAAGTTATCCAGCAAGATGACACGACTGCAAAACAGAAGCTTTCAAAATTTCTTTGGGTATGTCAGAGAATTAGCATGGAGGTGGGGGATAGCCTTTTATAAGCCAAAAATAAGTCCATTAAGAAATTATATTACTGAAAGTGATTTAAGGGTGGTGATGCAATCACTTGCTTTGAGCAAAACTGATTACAGTAATGCTCTCTATATGGGACTACCTAAAACATGGTTAAGGGTCCTTTACAATTAAAGGTAGATTTTAAAAGGGCCACATGCGCTTCCATAAAGACGCGTATCTCGCCACGCAGAAAGCCACACTCTATTTCATAACCTATGCGTGAAAACTCTAACAAGAGGAGTTGATTTGTACACTGCAGTCTCAACTCCTTTTCATCATTTATAAGGTCTAAAATTCTTTAATGAGGTCAGTTTTCCAATGGATACCTCTGAATGTGTCTGTAATAACACCCTCCTAATCCCAACCCACCCCGAATCAAAGTGACCCCCTTACAAAGGGAAACGCCGGGGAAGTTCAGAGCTGATGGGGACCATGGGTGCGAAACTGGCTGCAGGTGCAAATTACGTGTGGTGAAGCACGTGCGGTATTTTTTTTTTTTTCTGTTTATTCTTTTTACAAAAAATTCCAAGCATTTACTTGAAATAGAAATGCATTTTTACAATAGGATTACAATATTCAAAATTAAACATCCTTCATTCAACTAATGTAACCTCTTTATAAAGAAAACATCAATATATGAAAATATAAAATCATGCACTAGCCCACTATATGGATCCAAGTGTTCACATTCACAAAGGTCTGAAAGGTCTGAAATTAACAGCCTACTGGGCTATCAGCTAGGGATGGAGTAGTCAATGTTTGTCTTTTATTAGATTGAAAGGAAATTAACTGGGACGGCTGGTAAAGCAGAAAAGAAAGACCTTGGTATTTTATCAGGCATTTTACATGGGTATTTCAATATAAACATTGACCCCCCAACTCCAAAACCTGTGGTTTCAACAAAAGAAACTGCTGCCTTCTTTTCTGTGTTTGCTTACTTAAATCAGGGAAAATTTGTGTTCTATGGTTCAGAAACAGATCATTCCTATGCAGGAAATAACCCTTAAAAACCCACTCTTTGTCTGCTTCTAAAAGAAATGTAACCAATAGAGTTGAAGTTGTGGCTATATTTCCATCAGATTGCTCAAGTACTGCAGATATATCCAATTTAGGCGATTCTCTAGGAATCCGCACTTGAAAATTATTGATGTCGGTTTGTGCCTTCTTCATAGATGGAATATAGTAGACTTTTGCTATTATCGGCAATGTTTCTTCCGGGATTTTTCTTCGGTGCAGTATAAGGAAGCTTTGGGAAATTTAAACATCTCAATTTTTTTTGCTCTTAATTGGTTATCCAGGTTTTCAACTCTGGAGTGCAAAATTTGGTTTTCTTTTAATTAACTCCTGTTGCATATTTACCGCACTCTGGATTTTAACCTCCATGGATTGTGTTTGCCGTTTGTTTTCCACAATACCTAATTCAACTTCTTCCATACGATTTCCCAACTGATTTACTACTTTAGTAATGTTGGTCATTTGAGAGTTCACGTTTATATTTACGATGTTAATCGCGTCCCATATCGTCTCAAGTGAGAAAGTATGAGGCCTCACCAGCTTGTGAGAAATATCAGGTTAACTGTTCAAAAGGTTCCCTCTTTAGCTGATGCCTTTCTTCTCCTGCTGCCATTCTTCCTGAGTCCCGGTCCGATAGAGTCTGTGCTGAGGCTCCTTCCCCCAACACTGCTGGCTCCGGGGAGGATTCCCACGACGCACCCACTTCTGATGCCTCCGTTTCTCCTCCCAGTTGGTGAGCGCGTCTCAGGGCGGGATTTTCAGGTGGTGACTTTTCCTCCGGAGATAATGATGTCTGTAGTTCAAAGCCAGATCCGGGCTCTTCTTTCCCCCCCTCGGGTCTCGGCCAGCGAACCCTCTACCGGAGCGCCTGTTCCCCGACGAATGTGAGCGTCCATGGGGCCCGCAACGGGGAGGGCTGAGGGAGGCTCCGAAGCCATGCGCTCCCTCGTCCTTCTCTTTCGGGCAGAATGCGGCATCCACAAGTAGTTTGCTGTTGGAGGTAAGAGAGACGCTCACAGCGTCTTGCCATCCGCCATCCTGGATCAGCACGTGCGGTATTTTAAAATGAAGTCACCATGCACGCCTTCCCTTCCCTTCTCTCACCCTGACCCTTTTTCCTGCAGAGGATCCCCAGTTCAGTTCCCGGATTGGACCTTCCGTGCCCCTGGTCAGCTAGGGCTGGGGATACTAAGGCGGCAGCATTCCCAGTCCCTGTGAGGAAGGGAGTCATGATTATTGTTAAGGGTGACCATTAGTGGATGGGTTTAGAACCCATGATACAAGGTTCTGGAACGGTTCTGGTGCCTGGATCCCAGCCTCAGAACCAGTGCTGTAATGATAAGACTACATTGACATCCTTCCTTTTCCTAAGTTAGTCACAAGGCACATTATATTAAAGATGAATTACATTTAGTGTGTGATAATGCATATTATACAGATACAACCTTAAGATGCGAGGTAAATTAAATAAAACATTAAAATAAGAAGTAGATTTAAATAGATATCTTGGGAGTAAATATAATATGTAGATAAGATAGAAAGGAGGTACATATAGGCCACTGGATAGCAATAAAAGAATTAGAAAATGTAAGATATATATTATGCACCAAGGGGCGGATTTTAAAAGCCCTGCTTGCGTAAATCCGCCCGGATTTACGCGAGCAGGGCCTTGCGCGCCGGTGCGCCTATGTTCCATAGGCCTACCGGCACGCGCAGAGCCCCGGGACTCGCGTAAGTTCCGGGGTTTTTCGAGGGGGCATGTCGGATCGGCGCGGCGTTTTGGGGGCGGGACGTGGCGTTTCGGGGGCGGGCCCGGGGGCGTGGTTTCGGCCCGGGGCGGTCCGGGGGCATGGCCGCGCCCTCCGGAACCGCCCCCAGGTCACGTCTCAGTGCGCTAGCGGCCCGCTGGCGCGCGGGGATTTACTTCTCCCTCCGGGAGGCATAAATCCCCCGACAAAGGTAGGGGGGGGGTCTAGATAGGGCCGGGGGGGGTGGGTTAGATAGAGGAAGGGAGGGGAAGGTGAGGGGAGGGCGAAAGCGAGTTCCCTCCGAGGCCGCTCCGATTTCGGAGCGGCCTTGGAGGGAAAGGCGGCAGGCTGCGCGGCTCGGCGCGCGCCAGCTACACGACATCGGCAGCCTTGCGCGCGCCAATCCTGGATTTTAGCTGATACGCCCGTATCTACTAAAATCAAGCGTACTTTTGTTTGCGCCTGGTGCGCCAACAAAAGTACGCGAAGGCGCACTTTCTTAAAATCTACCCCCAAGAGTACAAGATGAGCCTCTGATGCAAGGATTATAAAAAAACAATTGAGCAGAATTAGCCCAGTGGTGGACAACGTTGTCAGGTCCATTAAGAAAGAGTTCAGGAAATGAGACAATAAAAGCAGAAGTCTCTCCTGCAGAATCTGGTGGAAGACCTGGCTCAAAAGCCAAGCTCTGATCTTTTTCCGGAAGATGAGGTAACAAAGTCTCGAGGTGGCGGCAGTAGGTATGTTCTATGTCAGCGGTTTCCAAATCTGCACGCGGTGGAGGCAGGGCATGGAGGTCTCCCTCGTGCATATTCATCACGGCTCTCCTGAAAACCTGTCTGGCTGGGAATCCTCCAGGACAGGGTTGGGAGCCCCTGTTCTATACTTTTGGGGCGAAGCAGCTGAATGTGCCTGGTCTCATGCACGTTAGTCTAGCAGAAGCCAGCGGAGGGGGACGGCAGAAGGGTTTGTCGCAAGGATCAAGGCGCCCTAGAAAAAGTGTAAAACAGAAGTTGGGAGGGAGATTGTGGGACCATTTGAATTCATTCATTTAAAGACAAAGTAGAGGAGTTTTAAATGTTCTCCTACTTTTGACTAGGGGTGTGCATTCATTTGAAACAAAATAGGAATTGTTAATGACATTTATTATTTTGCTTCATTATGTTTTCAAAATGGAACAAAAGAAAATGGTTTTATTTTTATTTTCTTTTGAAAAAAATCTGCAAAAAAAAAAAGGTGGTGGGGGAAACCTTTCTGCTGTTGTTTCGGGGCTCCCCGGGGCCAACCCAAGCTTCCCAGGGGCTGGCCCAAGGGCAGGAAGCAAATGGCATTCCTCCTGTGCCTTTTACTGCACAGGACTCCTACGGACGGGGAACATGTATGTGGGTGGCCCCAGCACGTTTATGGAGCCAGTGGGAGGGGTGTTTGGGGGGGGACACACCCACAGAGACCCCATTTAATTTCTTGTCATTTTTTTTTTGGGAGGGGGTCATGTTTATTTTTGTTTCAGAAAATTAAAAGAAACAAAATAAAAATTGTAATGAAATGATACCTGATGGGGGAAGAAACCAAACCCTCCACACACACAACCCCCCCCCCCAAAATGTCAGAGGGGGGTGCACACCCCTACTTTCAACTGGGAGCCAATACAAGGGAGTCAGGATTGGTTTTATGTGATGAGTGGTCTCGCCCCACCTCCAGAAGCCGACCTGCTGTGCTCGGCGGGTGGTCTGGGGTTGTTGTACCGAGAGCTGCCACTGTAACCCCCACGCGAGGCACTTAAAATGAGGGCGTCTGACGCCTGACTGGAAGTTAAATATCAGGCTCTCTGGTCTTATTAAAACGGTGGTCGAGCCGACGACGTAGCTGAGCCTGCCCAGAGGCAGGGGCTGTATTTCTCAGTCTGGATAGGGAAAGCACCACCACACACACTTCGTTCCCCTCTGTGAGACCCCCCCCCCCCCCCCCCATCGTCTCCTTATAATTTTAGCACAAGGCAGCCCAATTTGCCTGCTTGCTTGCTTTTAATCGGGTCCAAGAGCCAGAGAATGAGAGAAGGGCAGGCGGGCGGGTCTAATAACATAAGGGGGATACCATCCCTGGCTGGTTACAAATGAAGACTCAAGGGGCCAGAATCCCAGCACTGGTTCCAAATGAGCTGGAAGGAAAAAAAAGGTAGAAAAGGAGGAAATACCCAGGATAAAAAGAAAGTAAAGAAAACAGCGCTCTATAAAGTCAACACAAATCCATAAACACCACAGACCCGCATACAATCAAGAGGCAACCCGCCTGAACATGAAGAAGAACGGAAAGGAGAGAGAGAGAGAGAGAGCACAGAGGAGGCTGATGACAGCATCCAACAGCTGTCAGGGAAAGGAACGTGGGAGGGAGCCCGGTCCCAGCACAGGCTCCTCTTCCAGCCCTATAATGGCTGAAAAGCCAAGACCCTGTGATGCAAATCGACCTTCCCAGCCCCTCAGCAAATATTCAGCTGAATATTAAACCCGCACCGGAGAGGGAGGCGCGCTGCCTGCTGGCATTGGTCTTCCTTCGCTATACTTTTCTTTTGGTTTTCAGTCAAACCATCGATGCTACGAAAATGCCAGTCCACGGGCTGCAACTCATCCAGCCCTCACGTAAGAAGTGCGGTCCGTCGGAACCGACAAGAAACAGCATGAAAGAGAATCACGGGTCGCACCTTGCAAACGGCCGTGGACTCTGCGTTATCCGTCGCAGACGGAAGGAAAAGGCCCAACCAGATCTCCTTAAATTCCTTTCCCAGCTCTTGTTCTAAAACCCTACAGGCTCTGCTGCGTTTAACAAAACCGCATCCTTAATCCAGGCCGCCAGTCCCACAGCTTTTTTTTTCTTTTTCACACAGATTAATAAAGGTTTGCGCGTCTTAGCTAACTGGTACTGGATTGCCTCTCCCAGGTTTTCTTGTTGGTGGAATGCGAATATGCTGTTCCCTGTGGGACACTAATTCACCTATTAAGCCATGTTCATAAACTTGCATGGGTTCGAAATATGACTGCTGAGAGCATGAATTTTGCAGTTATCAATCACCGTTTGGGATAATTATGTGCAATTAGTAGATGTACAGTTTCTAATTTATCTAATTATCTCCTTGTCTTCTTGGTCATAAAACAAGGAGCGAACTCACACTGGGGGGGGGGGGGGGGAATGTTTAAAACCCATGCACAGGCTGCCCAAACAATCTTAAATATTATACCTCTAAAAATGAAAACAGAGGGAAGGTAATTTTCATAGACATATCCATGGTTAAAACAGCACTTTATCCAAGGATCCGGTTTGTTATAAAACTGCCTGCCTGATATGAGGGTAAACCTATGCTCGCGTGCACTGTATGAGTGCAAATGTTCACCAATTTGTAGGAAAACCTTTTCTTTTTTAATTTGCTCCTGATGCCCTCAGCAGTCTCTGCTGTCCTACTAACCAATCCTTCCTGTGCAAGGCAGCAGACATGTATTTAGACATAATGGCACTTGGATACTAATGACAGGACAGGACTGACCTAGTAATAATTCTACTTATTTTTGTAGCACTAGTGGATGTACGCATTGCTGTACAATTGTGATGAGCATTCGGATATGATAAGATTCTGTTTGCAAAGGGCTTACCATCTAAAGGGGTCATTTGCAAAGCAGTGCTGAGGCTTTAATGCACAGCTAACAGCGTTTTCTGGGCGGCAAATGCCTTCATGCACAGATAACATGTGGCACGTCAAATACCGTGTGTCATCTTCTCCCCAAAAAAAGGCACAATGTGGATATTAAAATAAGCTGATTTGATTGCATGCAATCATTTTAGTTCATGGCACTAAAATGTATGCAAATGAAATAATTTGCAAGCTACATTATTTGATAGAAAGTTAGCTGTACCTCAAGAGGTGCAGCTAACTTTCTCCAGGGGCACTGAAACCTTAATGCACGTCTCTATGTTCTCAGGCTCAGTCCTGAAAGGGGTTATTTGGCACCAGAGCTCCCTGTTAATAGCTCAATGCAAAACTCCGAGGGGGTCTTCTCAGACCCCTCTTCCCCACCCACAGCTGCAGGATTTCACGGCCAACGTGTGAAAACTGAACATTAAGTGAGCTGATTGTAGCCATTCCCCTTCTCTATGTATCTGGGCCCCCAGTTCCCCAAATCACTTACTTTCAACCCTATATAAGACATGCCATGCTGTGTCAGACCAAGGGTTCATCAAGCCCAGAATCCTATTTCCAACAGTGGCCAATCCAAGTCACAAGTTCCTGGCAAGCACCTAAACATTAGATAGATCACAAGCTACTACTGCTTATTAATTACCATCATAGCTTATTAATTATGGATTTATCCTCTAGGAACTTATCCAAACCTTTTTTAAACCCAGGTACACTAAATGCTGTACCACATTCTCTGGCAATCAATTTCAGAGCTTAACTATGCACTGAGTGAAAAAGAATTTCCCTCAATTTGTTTTAAATGAGCTACTTGCTAACTTCATGGAGTGCCCCCTGGTCTTTCTATTATCTGAGAGAGTAAATAACCGATTTACATTAACTTGTTCAGGTCCTTTCATGATTTTGTAGACCTCTATCATATCCCCCCTCAGTCGTCTCTTCTCCAAACTGAACAGCCCTAACTTCCTTAGCCTTTCCTCAGGGCAGCCGTTTCATGCCCCTTTATCATTTTGGTCGCCCTTCTCTGCACTTTCTCCAGTACAACTCTATCCTTTTTGAGATGCAGGGACCAGAACAGTATTCAAGGTGCAGTCTTACCATGGAGCAATACAGGCATTAGGACATCCTCTGTTTTATTTTCCATTCCCTTCCTAATAATTCCTAACATTCTGTTTGCTTTTTTTATTGCCACAGCACATTGAGCCAATAATTTCAATGTATTATCTACTATGAAGACTAGATCTCTTTCCTGGGTGGTAACTCCTAAGACAGAACCTAACTAGCGGGACGATACAGTACAGTGCGCTCCATTGGACCCGTGTTTTCCCTTACCCCTTATTCAGTAAGGGGTCGAAAACGCACGTCCAACCTGCCGAACCTAATAGCACCCTCAACATGCAAATGCATGTTGACGGCCCTATTAAGTATTCCCGCGCGATTCAGAAAACAAAATGTGCAGCCAAGGTAATTTCTTCGGGCACTGGGAAAGTGCACAGAAAAGCAGTAAAAACTGCTTTTCTGTGCACCCTCCGACTTAATATCATGGCGATATTAAGTTGGAGGTCCTGAAGGGTAAAAAAAGTAAAGAAAAAAAGAATTTAAAATGGGCCAGCGGCTATCGGCTCGAAAACCGGACGCTCAATTTTTCCGGCGTCCGGTTTCCGAGCCCGTGGCTGTCAGCGGGCTTGAGAATCGACGCCGGCAAAATTGAGTGTCGGCTGTCAAACCCGCCGACAACCACCGCTCCGGGCCAAAAGGAGGCGCTAGGGATGCACTAGTGTCCCTAGCACCTCCTTTTGCCTGTTTCTACCGCCGGGCCTCATTTAAATACTGAATCGCCCGCACAGGCAAGTGGCCTATGCGCCCACTCTCCCGCAGACTTTACTGAATCGGCCCGAATGTAACTACAGCAAGGGCTATTTTTCCCTATGTGCATCACTCTGCACTTGTCCATGTTAAATTTCATCTGCCATTTGGATGCCCAATCTTCCAGTCTAGTAAGGTCCTCCTGCAATTCATCACAATCTGCTTGAGATTTAACTACTCTGCATAATTTTGTGTCATCTGCAAATTTGATCACTTCACTCATCAAACCCCTTTCCAGATCATTTATAAATATATTAAAAAGCACTGGTCTAAGTACAGATCCCTGAGGCACTCCACTGTTTACCTTTTTCCAGTGTGAAAACAGACCATTTAATCCTACTCTCTGTTTCCTGTCTTTTAACCAACTTGCAATCCACAAAAGGACATCGCCTCCTATCCCATGAATTTTTAGTTTTCTTAGAAGTCTCTCATGCGGGACTTTGTCGAACGCCTTCTGAAAATCCAAATACACCACATCTACCGGTTTACCTTTGTCCACATGTTTATTTACCCCTTCAAAAAAAAAATGTAGGAGATTTGTGGGGCAGGACTTCCCTTGGGTAAATCCATGCTGGCTGTGTCCCATCAAACCATGTCTACCTAATGTTTTGTGATTTTATTCTTTATAACAGTTTCCACGATTGTTCCCGGCACTGAAGTCAGGCTCACCTGTTTTTAGTTTCTTGGATCATTCCTGGAGCCCTTTTTAAATATTGGGGTTACACTGGCCATCTTCCAATCTTCAGGTATATCGGATGATTTTAATGATAGGTTACAAATTAATTGAGATAGGTCTGAAATTTCATTTTTTTAGTTCTACACCCTGGTAGAGTAGCAGAAAGCTGCAGTGCCCCCCTAGCCATCCGGAAGGTCGACTTCATTTTCAAAAATGCCACCGGCTGGCCTCAGATACCCACTGCTCCGTCACGTGAGCTGTGACTTTCTCTGCTAGACCACCATGGCTTAAAGTAAATGGACTGCAGTACCGGGATGTGGCAGGAAAGATCGTTTTTAACTAAATAAGAGAAAGGGCCCACTTATAATTTGGTATTTATAGTTTGGCTGCATAATCCTGAAGTGGGGAGCAGGATAGGAGAGGGAGGATCAAACGACCCCCCCCCCCCCCACCCCACAGATTTTTTTTTCACTCAGCTGGGCGGGGGTGGTTTAAGAGACAACAGCTCCTGAATGCGGGGTTGCCATCGCGTGGTGCACCATCAAGTAAGCTAAGCTGCAGGAGTTTTCCCGGTGCTAAACATCACAGGATTCACAAACTTGCGGTACTCGCCAAGCGCAAGTTAATGTATCCTGCAGTGTTTTTCCCCTCCAGGGAAAATATCACAGCTTAGTAAATAGACTACTGAGCTGGTACCTGAGGCAATGTCGATTGAAGCAACTTGTCCAAGGTCACAAGGAGTGTCAAAGAGGCAGAAGCAGGATCTGAACCCTACTCCCCCTGCTTTTCAGTCCATCTGTAGAAACCCCGGGACAAAACAAATTCTTAACAAGGAGTAAAAACCAAGTACAAAAGGTGTCAGGAAAACAGGCATCAAAGTCTTTAGCAAAGACGAGATGTTTCTACCGCACAGGCACTAAATTGTCTGTTTCGGAACAGCAGCCGTATTGAAGTTCTGCTCCAGTTCCGCCACTGCGCTTTTGCCCCATGGAAAATGCTGGGCGCTCTCACTGATAACTCTGGGGCAATTTTTGCACGGGCGTGAAAACCTCACGACATCTGCCGCATCATGTGTTTCACTTTAACTCTGCTGCAAATGAAAAGCACATGCACACTTCTATATGTGGGTATAATGCAAAATATTAAATTTCCAGTAATGCCATCTCGTTTTCCTGAAATGTGGAAGAGGAGCTGCATTCCAGAAGCATGAGCAAAGACAGCCCTCCACATCAGGCGGCAGGAGGAGAGGGGGACAACTTAAAAACGACACAACCTGATAAACGCTACACAGCGGGTGCAAAAAAAAAAAAACCAAGAGAAATTCAAAGCAACAGCTCATATCCATAATTCTTTGTGCCATCAGGGCATAATTTGTTATATAAACAGTAATCAACATTTCTGAGTCCAAACGTAATTGCTAGTTATTATTTTCTTGTGTTTACATAAGCTCTGAGCGCGTGTCAAACTGTGCGGAAAATGTGCTGGAAGATGAAGGTCAACTCCCTCACCTAAGAAAGTTGCGCAGTGCAGCTTAAGAAGGGCTCATAACTCTTTCTAAGCCATGTTAAAATGACCAAGCAGAACAAGCGTACGGCACTGCAGGAGGGCAGGTGGAGATGACGATACCCTAATCCAATGAGTAACAACAAGAGCAAAAGAGTTGCCGTTGAATATTAATTTTTTTAAAATAAGAATCAACTAATGTAAGCTAAGGCCTGAGGTTTATTTAGAAGGTAATTTTCAAAAAGTTACATGGGGTTGCGTGCATTAAATTAGCATATATGCGCATAAACAGCAAATATATAAATGCATGTGCTATTGTATAAACCTTGAGCGTATGCTCATACTTGCAGTGCCGCACGTAAACGATAACAGAAAAAAGGGGTGGTTTATAGGGGGCTTTCTGGGGCAGGGTTTAGAAATATGCATGCAAGTTGCTATTCTGTAAGCAGTAGACGCACATACATGACCAAACCTGTCTGCACACTTTCACACTTGCTAATTGTCTCGCGCAATTGAAATCGGAACGGTTTTTTTTTGTCTGCAACTTTTAGGTGGCACATCTGGGTGAACCGGTGGAGGTCTGGGTGAATTGGTGGAAGTATCAACAAACTGGCAATCGGGTAAGTCATTTCAGAAGCAGAGCAAGCACATACTTTACAAAATACCTGCTTCCGCACTCAATTCTGGGTTATTACGCACAAATTGTTACAATTAGTACACATATAAAATATACACGCGTATTTTTATAAAATGGATAGAGAAAGTATACGTGTTGCCTGCATTACAAATTTAGGCACGCACTGAAGCATGTGTGCATACTTTCAGGGTAGAAATGCGCAGTATTTTACAAACTGTAGCTCCCACCACTCACTGTACAAAATACTAGCAAAACTCTCTGTGCACCAACTTGCATGCACAAATGGAGTAACACAGACTGTTTTGAAAGTTGGGCTTCCTAGGTGTTACCCAGTTATCCAATATGCCTGTTTATGTACTACAAAAGCTTCATTTAATAATGCCTTTCATTATGTGTTCTAAGCCTGTAAAAAGATTAATAATGCACTTAGCTCTCTTTGTTACAGCTCTGACCAGATAAGTGTCTGGCCTGAAAAATAACAGAACTCCCAAGGGTAGCCAGCGGCATGATCAGAGACTGTGTATCAGTCACTGATAAAATATAAATGGACTTGATTAAAATATTACACAGTTTCTCCCGAGACAGGCTATTATTCCATTGTGCTTTATCTCTTCCAGTCTTCTCAAGAATTATTTGTAAACTGCTGGAATATCTAATACAATTGATTCACTGATGTGTTTGGAACAAACCTTTCTTTCTAAAAGGAGAACTTAAAATATTTTTAGATAAACACTGGAAAAGAATAGAGGCCCTGGAAATGTAATACAGCAGTACCACAATCACCAGATTCACTGTAGTTATCTGCATTAGAAATAATTTTAAAACTTTTTTAAAAAAATGAATTATTGAGATGAGGATCACATGAGGTGGTCAACCAAGGAGGTTGCATCTCTCTCAGCTCTGGGTGCCACGTTCCTGTAATCACCAGCAATCCGGCTAAAACAGGGCTTTTTTGCCACTTACCACACTTCTCGTCAATTAGGCTTATGTCGATCATCCCTTTCATGAAGAAGTCACCGACTAGGATGCCGCCTAAGGCAAGGAAGAAAGAAAAAGATAAACCGCGTGGAGTGGAAAGCAAGATGGCGCCCATGAAAGACCCTGCCAAGAATCGCTCACAGACTGATGCGATAATTGCAGAAATTAAAGCCGTGATCATTGTGGCTCTAGCTGAAAAACTCAGTGGCATTTCGGAGCAAATTTCGGACTCAAAATCAACTATCTCCGAATTCTACCCTCTGATAGAGCAGGTCGAAAGCCATGTTTCTGTGATAGAGAACAATGTTGTCATGCTCACTAACAGGCCGATACAGTACAGTGTGCTCTGGTGGAGCTCACTGTTAACCCACGATTGGACGCGCGTTTTCGACGCGCTAGCGTTACCCCTTAATCAGTAAGGGGTCGAAAACGTGCGTCCAACCCCCCCCCCCCCGCCCCCCCGAACCTAATAGCGCCCGCAACATGCAAATGTATGTTGATGGCCCTATTAGGTATTCCCGTGCAATTCAGAAAGCAAAATGTGCAGCCAAGCCGCGCATTTTACTTTCAGAAATTAGCACCTACCCAAAGGTAGGCGTTAATTTCTCCAGGCACCGGGAAAGTGCACAGAAAAGCAGTAAAAACTGCTTTTCTGTGCACCCTCCGACTTAATATCATGGCGATATTAAGTCGGAGGTCCCGAAAGTTACAAAAAGTTAAAAATATATATATATATTTTGACGTCGGCTCGTGGGTTGAAAACTGGACACTCAATTTTGCCGGCATCTGGTTTCCAAACCCGTGGCTGTCAGCAGGTTTGAGAACCGACGCCGGCAAAATTGAGCGTCAGCTGTCAAACCCGCTGACAGCCGTCGCTCCTATCCAAAAAGAGGCGCTAGGGATGCGCTAGTGTCCCTAGCGCCTCTTTTTACCGCCGACCCTAATTTGAATACTGAATCACGCGCACAAGAGTGTGACCTGTGTGCACGCCGGGAGAGCTCTCCCGCGGACTTTACTGTATCGGCCCGTAACAGAGTAGTAGCTTTGGAAAAAAATGTCCAAGAGCACGTTGACAAGCTTGAGGATCTTGAAAACAGGTCATGGAGGTCCAATCTACATTTTATTGATCTGCCCGAATCCATTGATGAGAAAGATCTGCGGAGCCAGTTATTGGCCTGGATTCCGGAAGCGCTGAACCTGCCGGCTCTGAAAGACATTCTGGAGATCGAACGCGCTCACAGGCTGGCTATGAAGAGAACAATGGATGCGAGACCCAGAATAGTAATTGTGAAAATTTTGAACTTTGTGCACAAGCAATGCATTTTGCAGGTCTCTCGGAGAAACTCAGACTTTATGTTTCAGACACTGCGGATTTAGATTGCTCAAGATTTACTCCATGCGAGTGTCGGCATTGCGACAAACATTTTCCTCAATCTGTGCATCTTTAATCCAGAAACAGATTCGTTTCAACCTGAAAATTCCAGCCAAACTTCGAATCTGGCATGAGGGGAAACATCGGTGGTGTACAATTCTCCGGAGTCAGACAAGAAGTTCCTAGCTGATGTAATTAAATGATTAGCAAGGGCTTTTAGACACCGGCCCTTAAATTTCCCCTATTTTGCTCTCATTGTAATGCTTGGTAAAAGTGGTACAAGTTTTCATCTTTTTGGCTTACTAAGGCTGCCATTTAGAAAGGAAGCATTCTTACTTTCCTTTCATTTGAGATTGATTCTCTGCATACAAGGGAGCAACATTTTTTACTTTTAGACAAAATGCTGCCAAACTCTGTCTCAATTATTGCTTTTTGTTGAGTTCTGGCGCTCTTGCACATCTGATCTTTCACTTTGAACACTTATGTTTGTGTCTTTTGATGGAGATGCTCCTCTTATTTTCCACCGTGCCCATTAATGAAGCTTATTATGTTCAGGAATTTTCACCCTACCTGGGTTTTAATTCTTAAATTTTCAAATCTAGCGCAGATTACTCCCTATTATGTATTACGGTGCTACCGTTCATGCCCACTGTTACAGTTTAAATTTTCTCTGTAGCTGCAGGGTTGTAGAAACACGGCCCCTGCTCACATTAAAAGTGATCCTGCTTGTTGAATCAAGGTGTATATGCGGTGTTCAGGGGTTTGGGGAGGGAGATGGAGAAGGGGAACACGAGAATTGAGGAAACAGTATTTCAAGGTGCCAGTTTCAATGACTGGAGAGACTCCTCATTGTCGTTATTCTGTGTTTTTTCTTTCTTGTGGAGTCCTCCCGGGGTTATATGCGGCAATGGCAAATTAAGCTACGTCACTATCTGGTTTTCTTTTTCTGCCTTTCATTTTGAGGGCAGCTTAGCTTGGTTTCTTTTTCAGTGGAGGGACTGGCTGGGGGTCCTTCCACCTCTCTCTCTAGGAAGTTTTTCTTTTTACTGCTATTTAATTGTCTTTTCTGCTTTCAATGGAGGGTAAAGTGAGGACAGTTTCCTGGAATGTGAACAGTTTGGGCTCCCCTATTAAGAGGAAGAAAGTGTTCCAATCCTTGAAAAGAGCTAAAGTTAATATTGCTTGCCTTCAGGAAACACATCTGAATGAAGTAGAGAGTCAGAAGTTAAGAAGCGAATGGGCTATTGCTTGCTATTATATTCCTGTAATATCGAACTGATAAATATGATGTAATAAAATCCTAAATCAACAAAATAACATCATATATATGGAAACTAAATTTTTGTTATTTATTATTATTTTTATTGTTTTAGTTCTTAAGTTTATTTATAATTATTATGAACGGGAATCTCATAAAATGCTCAGTTGCAGCAACGGTAGCTTATTCAAAGCTTTAGACAGTCTGACTCATTTAGACTGTGACTGTAAAATTTTTAATCATTGATTTCCGTTCATGAGAATGTAGGACACAGTAAACTTTCTTTTGCTTGTGGTATCAAGCTTATATAGAGAACTCACATTTTATCGCTGTGATGACAGATGTAAAAAGAATCAGAGCTAGTGCTGTGTTTTAGGGCTGCCGCCGCTCCGTTTTGCTCAAGCTAACACTTCACTTGAGAATCACTATATTTTCTTTTAGTAGATGAAAAAGAGGTCGGGGCTATCGCTCTATATTAGAGCTGCCGCCGCTCCGTTTATTATTAGAGCTGCCGCCGCTCCGTTTTGCTCAAGTTGTCATTTCACTTGAGAGTCACTATTTTTCTTTGCCCAACACGACTCGTGTTTCGTAGAAATACTTCTTCAGGGGCTTATGATGGTTATTTTTATCTGAAACAAACCAGATTACAATAGTGTGTCTCATACTATCTTTATCACCTGTATGTGGTATCCAAAACGCTGTACCGCAATTGAGGACGCAGAATTCTTCCCCGTCAACAGGACCGTATGTAAACTGATATTAACTATTGATGTTTTGGATACCACATACAGGTGATAAAGATAGTATGAGAGACACTATTGTAGGTTTAAATTGTCCGACTCTATCCCTTTATAATATTGCATGCCTTTTACAACATTAAAGGGATTGTATTTTTGAGACAGCTCATACTACTCCACTGGATTACTTGCAAAGGTGGGTGAGACCACTTGCCCTGGGTGCTGTTCTACAAGTGACAAAAGGAGATCTCCTAACTCTGGTGCAACAAAACTCAATGATTGTCGCTTGTAGACGGGCTTGGAGGTCTATTTGCACCCTTATGCAGATTTGAGGCACCTTAACAGCTTTTTTACCAATTCAAGGTAACCCTTCCTTCCCACCAGAGGGAAGCAAGGTCTCTTACGTTTATCGCAGTTATACTCCATTAGGGATTCAGCTCTCTATAGCTTTCAGGATTTAAGAGACATGTTCCTCTTTCTTCCAGAGACTTTTATGGCTATTTACAAATTAGGCATTACTAGTATGATTTAATGAGAGAAAATTATCGTCTAGGGAATTTTCAGCTCTTAGAAGACCTACTGATTGGGGTAGATGGTAAAAGACACTCGTGTGCACAATACTACAAAGCCCTTTTAGAATTACAAACTAAGATGAGCTGTCAGGCTCTCTTGGATAGATGAAACCCTATTCCCTCTATTACATTAACCTATTCTGAATTACAGAATTGTTTTGAGTGCATAAACTTACTTTCTGAAAATATCCCTTTGCATGAAAAACAATTAAAATTATTGCATCAAGCCTATCTCTCTCAAGTCAAGAGCATTTAAGAATGGCATTTTGCCTTCCCAGACTTGTATTAATTGTGCAAAGGAGAAAGGTGACTTTATACACTGGTTTTTGTCCTTTTATAATTGTCCAGCAATTCTGGGAAGACATTAGTAAATTTATTTCCCTATTGTGGGGCCTGATTGTTCCCATGGAACCTAAAATCTGGTTATTTGGTCTCTATGAAGAAATGGTGCCTAGATTGATCAAACCCCAGCAACTGTTTATGGATAAGGTCTCTTTGGTAGCTAAATGTGTAATTTTATCCAACTGGACTAAAGAAGCCCCCTCTTTGCTGACCCAGTGGCAACAACAGATCCATAAGTTGTTGTGTATGGAGTATTCATTGGCCAAAAAATCGTCCGAGAAATGGTATGACCGACTGATGTCCATGTGTGGAGATTAGATATGTTCTTTACCATCTCAGTCTAAAACTCTATTGTCAGATTTATGATTTTATTTTTAATTTTGGGAGTTATTATGCTCTCTTGCTATCTTCTTTATCTTCTTTTTCTTCTCTCTCTTTTTCTTTATTTCGTAAATAACGGTTTTCGGCTTACCTTATCTGTGCCCATTTCCATTATGTGACTGGTACCTTGAGAATATATACTTACCTGCATAGTTTGAGGGATACAATGGGAAAGGGGATTGGGGTAAAAAAAAAAAGAGAGAGAAATATTAGGCAATATTTAGCAATGTTCACCAATTTTGGTATTAATCCTGTATATGTTGTTTCACATCACCTTTGTGAGTTTTTAACTTTCTTCTACTTTGCTTATTCTGCTGTTACTATAATGATAGTTATGCCTTGCCAATAAAAATGAATAAAAAAGATGAATTATTGAATACCTGTATGAAAGATTTAATGAGATACCTCAGTCTCTCTTCCTCCATGTCTTTTGTTATTTGCCCAGCCATTAATTTAATTACAGTAGAAAGCGATATTATGTTCTCCAGCATCCTACAAATACATTTTTCAAACGTTTTACGACGGTATACTATGGAGGTCATTTACAGAGAGTTTCGTGTGTAAGTGGCCCGTACTCATGTAATCAGTATTTTATGAACCCTAATAGTTTCGTGGATGTAAGCACTAAGACAAGGGGGCATTCTGGGGCGGGACCAAAGGTTACACACGTAAGTTGCCATTTTACAAGACACGGGGGGGGGGGGGTCGATTTTAAAAGGAGCGCGTGGCCGTCCATGTGCGTGCGTTTCCTGGCGCGCACACACGGACGTGCCGATTTTATAACATGCGCACGCAGGCGCGCTCATGGTATAAAATACGATGGTCGCACACACGAGCGCTGGATTTTAAAATCCACGCACACATGTGCGGGCGGCGCACACGAGCGGGGGGGGGGGGCTGAATTTTCAGTAACTACGCGCGGCGAAGCAATCGGGCCTCCCCCAGTTCCCTCCCAGTCTGCTCCAAATTTCTTTTATTTCACTACTTACTGCTCCTCCGGAGCAGTAGTTTGCCGGCCGGTGTACACTTCCCCAGGACAGCGGCTAATGGCCGCGGTTCCGGCCGGCCTCTGCCCCACCCAGACCCCCCCTCCTTTTTCAGGGCCCAGCACTTGTGCATATACTGGAGTTTACGGGCGTGGCCGGGCCTTGCATTTTATGTGTGCAGGCCTTTGAAAAATCCAGGCTCTACTCGCATAACTTTACATCTGCTAATTATCTTGCATAATTGATATCAAACTTGTTTACAGTGTACTGCTGGCTGAGTGGGAGGTATGGGTGAACTGGGGGGGGTGGGGGAGTTCAGGCTTAAGAAACCTGGAGAAGGACTGGGCTAACTGGGAGAGGAACTCGATAACTTCTCATTTCTATTACGCGCACATGTTTTAAAATATACTGACTTGTGCATAAATTAGGTTGTACACAAGCAAGTCCTACCTTATTTTGGCACAGAAAATATACCTATGCATGTTTTTTTAAATTAGAAGGAAGAGTACACACGTTCAATACACTGAAATACTCACTTTCAATGCACTGCATGGGTTCGCACGTACATGCAAATCTTGCGGGAGGGGGTACACATACACGTATTTTTACAATGCACGCAGGTTATTAAATACTATCATAGACCTCAGCATGGCCGTATGACCGTCTGCGCAGAGTTGTTTGAAAGATCCTCCCTACTGTCAAGATGTAGGAAAATATCATTAATACATTTTATTATAATTATCACTCCTTGATATGGGAAAGATAAATCCTGAGACAACATCTGAAGAGATAAGCCCAAACCGGTAAGGCCAAGATGGAGAGTCACGAGCTGTGGATGGAGTCGGAATTAACCATAAGACAGGAAGAAACATGATCAAGCTCTCTAGCTTCCTGTTGGTTTTCACACTCATTTTAAAATCTTATGGCGGTTTTTATTTACCGTAGTTATTTATGGAGAAGGAGCAGGTTATCTTTGCAACCATCTCTACTTCTACTACCCTGGCAGATCTCTCCATTTTTCTCAACGGCTCCTTCATTACAAGGAGCCCTATCTGAACTGAATTCATGAGTGTGCTTTTCACTATAGCAGTCTGCATTTATAGGACAATTATTTGGTATTCTGTAAGAAAGTAAAAACCTTTTTTTATTTGGTCTAGTTTTTAAGATGGCATAATTTGTTTTTACTCTGATTTGGGCTGTCACATCCTGGTAGATGAAGGTCTTATAAGTTTTATGATTGATGTCTGGTTGGCTGGTTGTTTTTAGATTTTTATATTTCATTTGTATTTATTTTTATATTTGTAATTGTTATCTTCTGACTTTTTTTTTTATATTATTATTCTCCTTGTAAGGTGTTTTTTTATTTATCTATTTAAAAAGGTTTATAGCCCGCAGCATCCATTATATCATAAGAACATAAGAAATTGCCACGCTGGGTCAGACCAAGGGTCCATCAAGCCCAGCATCCTATTTCCAACAGAGGCCAAACCAGGCCACAAGAACCTGGCACAGATAACAAACTCAAATTAAGCTAACTATAAGCTTATTAAGAAAAACAACAAAAATAAATAGGCGCAAGTACCAGGAAAAGATAGCAATCTCGCAGGACACATCCTATGTATCTTTACACGGAAGTACTCATACAACTCATGCAATTCACAAGAAGGCTGGACTTCGGTTGCAGCAGCAATGGACAACATTAATATATTTTCCAAAGACACACTGTATCAAGCACGACTGCATTACTGCCCGCGCACCAGGTTTCGGACCACACGGGCCTAGAAGACTGGGCCTCCACTAGATGGAGTAGCTGCTTTAATCACAGATCTTTGCGAATATCCACTTTCGGAAAAGGGGATTTCAGCTACTGTCCACTGCATTTTGATATACTCCGAATGTTGCTTGGAAGAGCCTGAACAAAAGCTGTTCGCTTTGCCAGAAGGCACAGCCCGCCAATCTTCTTAATTATCAGGTTAGTCACCTGCCTAGACGCACGACTCTGAATGTCTCTCCAAATAGGTTTGTGGTAACTTGGCGACAGCGGCTTGGAAGCAGCCACAAAGAATAAGGAGGCAGATTCTGGCGATTTCCCATGTGTGCAATTTATTGACAGAGGAGAATGAAGAATAAAGCACAGTCAAGAAAGAATGCAGCTCACCTTACTTCAGGTAGACACTAAGTCCTCAAACATAGCAGGTTTTCTCATACAGTGGTTTCCGGCCTGCTCCCGAGCCCTCCCTAAACCTCCCAGGTCCTGAGTTCTTAACCTATGGTGAGAGGCTCCTCCCTTCACCCAGGATTGTCTGTGGGTTTGTATTTTAAGGAGGAGCGGGCAAGACGGCTGTGCCCAGTCCTTTAAAGAAGCCAGAGGGTGTTTTCTGTATACTTCTTCACAAGTGATTCTGACCAACCTCCCTTTTTCCACGATGCTCCAGTTATTTCCTATAGGAGCAAAAGGGTCATTTTTTTCCCATGGAAAATCACAAGACCTGGCCAGTGCCACTCTCTTTCCGTTTACTCTATCCAACTCCACTGGCATGAAATCGGGAAATAAAAAGCTTCAGGAAATAGTTGCGGGAAGAGTTCCAGCAGAGCAGACAGTAGCAGGCCCAATTGCAGCAACACGCTGCAGTGCTTGTCATTTGAGGTGTCTTTGACAAGTCTCTATCTGGCAAGTATGCCAACGCACCCATTAGCCACGCATGCCTTGCTCCTCAGCATTCTTAGGTCATCCTCAAGTTCACTCGCACACACACACCGACAACAGCCAGGACCCACGTTGCACCTATTACATCCAGCTGCCCTATCAAAAGCTAAGCAGGTTTGTTCATGGCTAGCAGCTGGATGGATTACCTCCAGGGGAAGATTGGTTGCTGCTGGCTGCATAAAGCAATGGGAAACCCCTGGCAGGCTTTCTGCAAAGAAAAGGTAAAACACAACAGGGTGAAGCTATGACTGCGTGACTCAACTCGTAGAAAGATACCCACTTCATACCACACTTGAGAGTTAAAATATTTTCAGTAAGCATGTGCAATTGCTGTCTTAAAGCCTGAAAACCACTACATCAATGCTAAGCACCAAAACTTATTCTCTTTAAAATTCACTCTAAGAAAGAAGGCAGCAGCATCCTAATTAGCCTAGTGGGAATATTTACTTTTTAAGACTTCAGAAGTTGATGTAATATTTGTTTTTAATCTGATGAGATTTTATTTTACATTTACAGCTCTTTAGAGATTATAATGACTTGGGGTTGGTGTAGTGAGGGCTGCTGCAGAATGATATTCCCTGCAGTACAAACCTGATCTTGACTCTCCGTTCCACTGCTACCCCGGATCTGGTTGTCTTCCAAGTTGCGACTGCACCGCATGTCAGCCTGTGCAATGACTTTGTGATGTACGTAAACGTGTGAGAATGTTTCCTTGGGCATCAGTCTGAGCTTTGTTGCTTGGCAAATAAAATATTAAACCGTAATGCATCACATTGTTTCATGAGCAGGGAGGAAAGGAAGTAGGCAGGCCATGAGAGGGAGCCACAGGATGGAAATTATCACTGCAGGGGTCTTCAGGATGTATCGAGTGGTGCCTGAATTAGCATCAATTAGCATAAATTTAGTAACAGGAGGTTTTAGAAGGAGGAAGGTGTTACAGTAACACCTCATCAGAACTGAATGGAAAGTGCTAAAGACTGTCATAGTGAAACGTCTTCCTTCAGGCCCCTTAAGTGTTTTAATCTCATATAGATGAATATGTTTTAGTCTCTGTGTGGTTTTTTTTTAAAGTTTCCTTTAATGACCAATTACAGATAGATCAGAGAGTGAATGCCAAAATGCCTTGGAAGTGCAGCCAAATTATAAATAACGAGGAAGGTCATCTTGTGCCCTGATCCCGTGATCTAAATTCATCTCCCTTGTTCTCAGCTTGAACGGAGCAGTTCCCTGGTATGGCCTTGCCTCTTAACCTGAGCTCCCTCTTGTTTTGCAGCTGTACATTAATATCTTTCATTCCATCCGTACAGGTATTGCTAAGGGCGTCCCAGCTGCCACTGCCGACAAGAGGACCAAAAGCTCCTCGACTCCTCCTAAAGCAAGCCAAAGAATCAAGTTTGCAGAAAATATTGTTTATGCTTTGCAAAATCAACTGTATTTCCTGAATGTACTTAAAAGAAGTAAACAGGGCTCGGGAGAGTTTACTTCAAGCTGCCTAGCACAATTTGAAGGAGATAAAAACAAAGAATTGGTGACACTGAATTACTGATCAGAAACTGGCCTCGAACAGCACGATAAACCCACCCAGAACACCCCCTTCATTTCATTTAAGCCTCAGTACCATTATGTGGCTAACCAGGAGGCCACTGTAGAACTATTCACGACACAGAATTCCAAGCCCGGCATATTTACCGTTTCCTTATTACAGACATACAGAGGGCCATTTTCAGCAGGGTGCGTAACTCAGCACACACACGCATAAGTAGGTGCGCCGAAAGTTAAGTGCACAGCGGGAGCCACACAGTTTATAAAATCTCCCCGCCCCGAAAGTACATGCATGAGTTTCGGTACATGCTTTTTAACGTAGGAATCTGCATAGTTTTTATACTTATTTAATAATAGCGTGTGCATCTATTTTACATGTTAAATAATTGTAACACGCACACCTGATTACCCTCAGCTCATGCATGGGGACAGGTATTTTATAAAGCTGGCTGATGTATGTGCACGTTTCGCTTATGAAAATGCTTGCTGACGTGGGTGCTTCCAAGCGCCAGTTGGCCCAGACCTTCACCAGTTTACCCAAACAGTCCAGCACTTGCTATGTACTTTTGAAAATCACAAGTATACCCAAAAATGCTTTCCCTGCACGTTCTCCACCCCTGGAATGCCTACGACAAGTGCATAGACATTACACACCAAACCATGTTTTGCACGTACTTTCACCTGCTCGATTTTCAAAGCACCGTGTGTATTAAACAGTGTTTTACGCATGTATGTGCTGCTTTGAAAATCATCCTCACAGGAGAGGGGGTGCGTGCAATCTTCCAACTGCACACAGTCGCATTCCATGGGTTGGCTTGCAATTAGTCCTCCACAGTCCCAAGTGACCCTGTTCCTTCTAACACTACTGCAGATCCAGTCCTTCAGGAAATGAAGACTCTCACCAGTTAGGCTACTGAAGCCAGTCTCTGCATGACCCCGGTAACCCAAAGTCTTTAATCCCAAACGTACCCTATTCCACTCCAAAGCAACGCCACTTTAAAGCCAAAGAATTCCCTCCCCGGTCCTGAGTTCAACTTATGAGAATGAGGTAACTGTACTGATCCAGTAACTCAAAAGTGTTTACCACGCAAATTCACCCCATTCCTCCCAGAGTGTCTCTATTCAGCAAACTTCAGAGACTGTCCTCCATTTCATATCAGGTTCTGAACTAAGACCCAGTCAGAACACCCCTGGCTCTAATGATCAGAGCCGTGCTCCTTGCATGAAGAACAAAAGTCATTCTTTCATAAAAGCAACAATCTCTTCACATGGCAGAGTAGGCTTTCCTTTATAAAGAACACAGTACCCTCTACCGAAAAAGTACACCTTCCCCTTTAAATCGGTGGGCTTGGTTCTGGTTCTCAAGAACCAAGCCCCCCTCCCACCACCCTTCGTAGTCTGCAGCTGGAAGTCTCTCTCCCATTTGCTTCCCAGCTACAGTTATATCCACCCACGGCAGTGTTTGGTGAGTACTTTTTAACTCACAGGCTTTATAATTTTACCTTCTTCTGGGGGAGGGGGTCACCATCATGGGTCCTCTGCTTCCATCTCTCTCTGCACTTTCCTCTGGTTCTGGGAGATCTCCCCCTAGCAAGCTCTCCTCATCTAAATGCACCTGGCCTCCCTCCCTTCCTAAATGCCCTCCTGGGTAATTGGAGGCCTGGAAGTTTCTCCTCCAGAGCCCCTAGGTTCCTGGGAGTTGTAGTTTCTTTCTTGTCCTGACATTTCCTCTTCTCTGGAGGTTTCTCCCAGGCTCTCTCTCTCTCTCTCTCTCTCTCTAAGCCAATTCCCCCTAGTGGCTCCTCCAGCAAGTCTCTCAGAAGGTACATAGCAACCGCAACACATTGGGACAAAATTCATGAGTACTTTTTACTTGAGGAATCTTCCTAAGTTTCTAAGAGAAAGTACTCGCCTGGTTTTTTTTTTTGTGTGTGGATAGAGTTTCTTTGAAAATTAACACGTTAACATGAAAATTCAATCATAAGAATAGCCATCATGGGACAGAGCGAGGATCCATCAAGCCCAGCATCCTGTCTCCAACCAGTGACCGATCCAGATCACAAGCTCCTGGCAAGATCCCATACAGTAGATAGAGCCCATGCTGCTAATGCCTAGGGATAAATAGTGGCTTTCCCCAAGTCTACCTGCTTAATAATGGCTAATGGATTTTTCCTCTAAGAACATGTTCAAATCTTTTTTAAACCCAGTTACACTAACTGCCCTTGCCACATCTTCTGGCAATGGATTCCAGAGCTTAATTGTGCATTTAGTGAAAAACATATGTTCTCTGATTTGTTTTAAATGTTCTACTTATGAACTTCATGGAATGTCCCTGAGTCTTTGTATATTTTGAAAGAGTAAACACCCAATTCGCATTTATCCTATTTCACACATGATTTTATAAATCTTTATCATACTTCTTCCCTCAGCTCTCTCTTCTCCAAACTGAAAAGCCCTAACCTCTTTAACCTTTCTTCATAGGGGAGCCATTACACTCCCTTTATCATTCGGATCATCCTTCTTTGCACCTTTTCTAGTTCAGCTATATCTGTTTTTGAAACACAGTGATCAGATTTGTACTCAGTGCTGTAGCTGAAGTCTCACCAGGGGGTGATTCATAGTCATTAAGACATTCTGTGCGTCCTAATAATTCTTAACATTCTATTTGCTTTCTTGGCTGCCGCCGCCGCACACTGAGCTGATGATTTCAACATTTTATCCACGATGACACCTAGATCCTTTTCCTGGGTGGTTACTCCTAATGTGGAATCTTGCGTTGTGTAAGCTATAATGTGGGTTGCTCTTCCCTACATGCATCACTTTGCTCGTGCCCACATTAATCGTCATTTGCCATTTGGATGCCCAGTCTCCCAATCTCGCAAGGTCCTCCTGCAGGCGTTGTTTTCTGATCCCAGACAAAACATGCCCTCAGGAATGCTTCCTCTAAAGGCAGCAAAAAGTACCCACACTATTCCACAACGCGCCTACTCTTAGCTGGATTAAAGGCAGGCAGTTTTCAGACAGGCCAGTGCACACGTGCACATCACTATTTACCCGCACAAGTGGCTTTGAAACTTGCACCTCCCGTTATCTCTCTGATCTAATCTGAAATAAACCAAAAATTAAGTGAGCACTGACAAAGCCTTCCTGCTGTTCACCCTTACAGGTTAAGCACAGAGCCCGTTTCTGATCCTTTTTTTCCAGGAGGTGGCAAGCTGAGGTCCAAAGCTATCACCCACCCTCGGTTCTCGAACACAGTAATGCGAAATGCTGCCGCCATACCAACCACCACGGCATAATTTTATATCACTTATTGTGAGGCAGATCCTCTGTTCTACAGATGCATTCAATACACTGAGGTTTGCTGCTAAAGATGACGCATGCAGATCTATAGGTACTTCACGCTCATCTTTGAATTGAAGGTCTGCAGGGCTGCTTTTCTTGCAATATTTACACATCAATGTTTTGCAGTTCAGATGAAACATTTCAACACACCATAGATCAGCTGCATTTCTTTATTTGAAGACAAGATGGATGATGCTGTTGTCAATATGCAACTTGGTTTGAAAGATAAATTAGAAAACACACAGCTCATAACAACATAAGACTTGTCATACTGGATCAGACTAAAGGTCCATCAAGCCCAGTATCCTGTTTCCAGCAGTGGCCAAACCAGGTCACAAGTACCTGGGAGGATCCCAAGGGGTGGAGAGATTCCAAGCTGCTTATCCCAAGAATAAGCAACGGTTTCTGCAACTCTTCCTTAATAATTGTTAATGGACTTTTCCTCCAGGATCTTGTCCAAACATTTTTTAAACATAGCTACACTAATAGCTTTCACCACATCCTCTGGCAACCAATTCCAGTGCTTAATTATGCATTGAATAAAAAAATATTTTCTCATTAGTTTTAAATGTATTACCCAGTAACTTCATTGTGCGTCCCTTGTCTTTGTACTTTTTGAAAGAAACTGATTAAAGTTTACTCGTTCCATTTCACTCATTATTTTATAGACCTCTATCATATCTCCCCTCAGCCATCTCTTCTCCAAGCTGAAGAGTCCTAACCTCTTTAGCCTTTCTTCATAGGGGAATTGTTCCATCCCCTTTTATCATTTCGGTTGCTCTTCTCCGTACCTTTTCTAATATTGCTATATCTTTTTTGAGATGTGGTGACCAGAACTGCATACACCTGCTCAAAACTTGAACACTAAAATGGTTCGGCACAGAACCTTTTGTGGTCTTACAGACTGCTACAACAGTTACGAAAAAACATAATTTTTCTTTTTTTTGTGGTCTAGGACTGTTATGACCTGGAGAGATGTGAACCCTTGGGCTGAGGGGGAGTTGGTATGACCTGAGGAAATGGCTCCTCGGGTTCCCCCGTCGAGTGGCGAGGCGGAATTGAAGTAGGAGCTGGCCGGTTCTTCACCACTGGAAGCTCTTGGTCCCCCCGGGAGGAGCCCGTAGGGACACGGGCCGCTGGGACTTAGGGAGGTCGAAGAGGTGCGGAATCGGTGCAAGGGCCAGCTGGATCTTCGCCATTGGAAGCCCGCGGCCCCTCCGGGCTTCTGTCGAAGTAGTCCGAGGTCGAGTACCAAAGAATCACCACTCGCCAGTCCGAAGTCACGCACCGAAGAATCACCGCTTGCCAGTCCGAAGTCACACCGAAGAATGGTTCAAGTAGAAGAAGGAACCAGGAATCCAAGGCACCAGGAGACTCACCGAAGCAAGCAGACTCATTGCCAAGTCAGTGAATGAGTGAGGGAAGTCTCCTTAAATACTTCCCTACGTCCAGCCCCTCTGGAACAGCTGCAAATAATTTGGAGGACGAGGCCCCTTTAAATCTTGTCAGGAGGTGCGGCCTCGCGCCTAAGGGCCGGGCAGCCTGGCTGCTTCCAGGAAGTGCCTGCAAGGCCCAACGACATGAGAGGAAGCCCGGGGGGCGCCTTCCCCGCCAGCGAATCCCCGCGGGTCCATCCCCAGAGGTGGGGGCGAGCGCAGGGAGCAGACGGCCGGTGTTGACGCGCCTCCCTGCCACTGTCGTGGCAGCAAAAGTCCCGGTGCGGCGGATCTCGGTAGGGGGGTTCGGCCGCAGGCATCTGCGGCCGGGACCCACAACAAGGACAGCTAGGGGGACAATTTTCAATTAGCCCGAGAGGTCTGCCTTTAGTACGTGCATGTTACACTAGATTATCTTCGAAAAGCAGCAGAAAGTATGCGTGCTCAGGGCCTGATTTTCAAAAGCATTTACACACTTAAAACTGGGTTTTGCACATGCAAATGCATTTTACCCATGCAAGTGGGCTTTTGAAAATTGCTACAATATATACCATTGATTTTACCGGTGTTAAGTGCAATTTACGTAGGTGCATGGGCTTTGAAAATTGCTACAACAGTGTGTGACATTTACGTGCGTAACTCCTTTGAAAATTCACCGGTAAATGCGCCCATGGACTTTGCACCTGCTGTTTAGTGTGGTGTAGCCACGAAGGGTGAAATTGCATGCACCATCTTTGTAAAAGGTTATGTACGCACGTTATTTTTCTCCCTCGACCTAAGCCCGGCCCCGGTGATGCCTCTTCACAATCATATGAAAAGCACGTGTGCCGGGGAAATCCGTTCATGCTTCCAGCCAGGCTGGGGGGGAAGGGAGGCAATTTTCTGACCACAAAATCCAGGTGCATTAGTCCATTGTAACGCAGCTATGCTACTATGAGAGTTTTCCTCCTCCCACCGTGAACGCAGAAAACAGCCGCCTTCCCGATAATGCTGAACATCAGCCGGGTTTACATAATGTTATCTGACAGTGATTTTTCCATTCATATAACCTAAATTATGCATTGCAGGAAAAGGGAGAAGAAAGAACTTTATCATCACCAAAAGGAATGGACCTGAGAGTTTCTTCCCTGTTATCTAACACCGCGCACTGTATATAAAATAAAATAGGAGCCCGTCAGCAGATATCTGTAATGCGCGGCCTTCCCTTTAGGTCACTTCTGATGTCATCGCCGAGGGTCAGAGTCCGGACACGTCGCAAAGCAGAGCACCGATTAACATAGTTTCACAGGTTAATTTTGCCCCTCTTAGTATGTGCTTGCAGTTTTAGGGTCTGCACTGCCTGTTGACAATGATAACTGTGACACGGACATACTGGAAATGTAAACCAAAACAGAGATTAACTGTGGTCTGTGGGGGGACTGTCTCTAAGACAGCTGGACCAGATGGGGGAGGGAGGGGGCTAGAAGATGGAAGAAACCCCAGGTAGTTGCGATTCTGGGTTCATGGTAACACATATCCTTCCCCCCCCCCCCCCCCCCCAGCACAGGCCAGTTCCAGTTGGGCTGGAAAACCAAAAAGGAGCAGGCGGAAACAAGACAAAAAAAAAAAGGAGGGGGCGGCGTTAGAGAAATTCTTGAAACAGCACAGGTGTGCATGAGGATGAAGAGGAGAAAGCGAGTGAAGCTGGACAGTGAGCTGGGGATGACTTAGGGGGTGGTCCAAAGGGTGAGGAAGAAATACTGCCAAGCAGGAGAAGGCAGAAGACGCCTGCTTAATCCCAATGGCCGTAGTCTGCTATTCATTTGTGTGACCCGACCGGAGCGCAAACAGCTGTACGGTTGCAGATGCTGTGAATATGATCACCGCACGGTTTCTCGGTTTCTTAAACTGTAATTCCATCCAGAAAAAAACCAAAAAAAAGGAGCAAAAAATAAATAGATAAATAAAAGCAAAAGGGGTGTGTGTGGGGGGAGGGGACATTTTCAAAGGCACTCTCTGTGGGTGAACTGGGGGGGAGGGGCAGACCTGGAGCAGCTGGACAAAAGGTCAGAGTAGGAAGTTTAATTTCAACTCCCTGTACATACTTCCCAGCGGGGAATCCGCACCTGCAAAAAACCACAGGCGGACTTTCAAAGGGAAACCCCCTCCATGAGTTGCTCTTTTGAAAACAGATCCACCGGTACAGAGTCAGCCACGGACCTGCAAGCCCTGTAGGGGAGGCTGAAAATTGCACTCGAAATGGCAGTAATTTCTGTATAAATAAAGTTAGGCTATTCAACAAGTGAGAACACCAGTTCAACGTCCGTGTTACCGAATTCCTTGAACAAAGCGTACGAAGCTCATCTCGGAAGACGCTTATGGGTGCTAGGATGAGAGACGGAAACAGAGAAAGTTCATAAATACTGAAATAAGGATCTGAGGCCACACGAGTTCTAAGTAAAGGCCATCCCGATGGTTGGGCAGGGCATTTTGCTGGGGGAGGGTTGGGGGTGGAGCTTTTGGGGGGGGGCGGTCTTATCGGTGGAAAGGGGGGGGTGATTTTTCTGAGGGTGGCAGGTGGGGGATGGGCACCTCCCTATGGGGAGCTCTGTCCTCAGGTGCGAGGCCGGCCTCCGATGGAAGTCTATCCTTGGGCGAGGTACTCCTTTGGCAGGGGGGGGCTTCAGGGAGTCGGAAGGTGTGTTCCAGGGTGCCAGACTGGATCAACTGGATCGGGGGGCAGGGGGGGCAGGGGGGCATGCCCTGTGTTGTGAGAAGGGGCTGGTGGATGAAACACCCCATGCTGATTAATCAGTCCATTCACTTTGGAACAATAAGCACGGGAGATTTTGCAATGCAGCTTGTGGACGTAACACTTGGAAGGAGGGGAGGGGTGAGGGTGAGCTTCATAGGAACCGTGGGGCCCTTTACCTGTGCTTCTTCAGATATAGTTTTTTTTCCCCCGAAGAAAGAGGCTGGCAATACTTTGTTTGCATTCCCATTTTCACAAATTAGCACAAAAATGAGCTTCTTTGCATGATTTTGCATCGTAGCAGCTCATTACTGTGGGGTTTAAATAAACCTCTATGCACAGCAGACCATGCTTCGGTTTACCACTGTAAAATTTTTCACAAAGGGGTTTTTTTTTTTGCAAAAAGTCATGCATAACACACAAATTTTAGCATTTGTGTGCATTTCTGGGCGTTTTGCGCTGTTTTTCATGCAAAAGCCCCCTTCTGCAAAAAGATTTCACTGCTTAGTACATCAGCCTTTGTGATGTGCTAACAATTTCTTACCCCGGGGCACTGCATGGCTCGGCTCCATTAAGTGAGAAACTCTGTTTTCCATAATTAATTTAGCAAGGGGTTCCTGGGCGCCCCTAGGAATATGCCTCCAGTACATGGTTGCCACGTCCCATGAACACGAGAATGATGCATTACTGCACACATGTTGAGTTAGCAGCAAACCACAGCACAGGATTCATTTTGCTATCAAGCAGCATCAGCTACGTCAAAATATTTCACTACCACACACACAAGGTTAACATTTTACAGTTTCTAATCTTCTATGCCAGTCCTTACGAGCTGCTCCCTCAATGTTCTTGACTAAGGCTTTGATTTATAGGAAGAACAAACAGTGCCTGAATTCATCAGAAGATGCAAGAGGTTAAAATTCAAAACCTACAAATCCTTCACTGCCGTAAGCCTTATCTTTCCTGCCAATCAATCAACCCAATAGACTTTGCCTGTGTAGCCCTCTGGAGGAGGGGGGCTGCACTCGTGAGAACCGAAATTAAACACAGTTTGCAGCTCAGGCTCTCACAGAGAATGGCTTGACTGACCGTTGCATATTTTAACAGAAATCATTCCCAGTTCTGAAACGACAAATACATTTTTTTTAATGTTTACTTTTAGGTGGTACTGTGAGCAGCACGAGCGTGTCTCCAGTAACTTCAAAACGCTGTGCACAGGCCGATATCCCGAATGCTACGTTTAAAATTTTAAAGGAAGTCATTTAATACCCTGTGAGCATTCCGTTATTCCGCATTTACTGCCATCAATTTATTGACTGCCAGAAAGAGGTGTGGTTTTTTAGGCTGAACAAGGGTCGGATGTATCTCATGAATATTCACAATTTTTTTTTTATTTGATTTATATTCCGTTTTTTCAACACTTCAGAATGGATTACATTCAAATTCTGTAGGTATTTCTCTTGTTCCCAGAGGGTTCACAATCTAACGGGCCGATACAGTAAAAACGTGGGAGCCCGCTCTCCCGGCGCGCGCACAGGCCACTCTCCTGTGCGCGCGATTCTGTATTTAAATGAGGCCCGGCGGTAAAAACAGGCAAAAGGAGGCGCTAGGGACACTAGCGCATTCCTAGCGCCTCCTTTTGGACCGGAGCGGCGGCTGTCAGCGGGTTTGACAGCCGACGCTCAATTTTGCCGGTGTCGGTTCTCGAGCCCGCTGACAGCCACGGGCTCGGAAACTGGACACCAGAAAATTGAGCATCTGGTTTTCAACCCGACAGCCGCGGGCCGACTTCAATTTTTTTTTTTTTACTTTTTTTACCCTTCGGGACCTCTGACTTAATATCACCATGCCTGTGCACTTTCCCGGTGCCCGAAGAAATTAGCGCCTACCAAAAATTAGTGCCAAAGGTAAGTGCTAATTTCTGAAAGCAAAATGTGCGGCTTGGCTGCACATTTTGTTTTCTGAATCGCGCGAGAATACCTAATAGGGCCATCAACATGCATTTACATGTTGCGGGCGCTATTAGGTTCGGGGGATTGGACGCGCATTTTCAGCCCCTTACTGAATAAGGGGTAATGCTAGCGTGTCGAAAACACACGTCCAATGGTGGGTAAACAGTGCACTCCATCGGAGCGCACTGTACTGTATCGGCCCGTAAGTTTGTACCTGAAGCGATTGTGGATGAAGTGACTTGGCCACGGCTATAAGGAGCAGCGGCGGGATTTGAACCCTGGCTTGCCTGGTTCGCAGACCTGTTTGCGGCACTCAAGCCTCGTGGTTCACCGCCCTTACGGTATACAGCATGATGGCATGGTCACTTCAACCCATGAAACAATCGGATCCAGGGTGCATCAGTCTATGGCAGTAATCTTCAGCCCAGCCTTCGAAGGCAGCCTGAACTATTCGGCTTTCAGGCTATCCATAATGCATATGTGCAGGCTTAAAAACGCCCTCACGTCCCTCCCCTCGCTAATATTTTTTGAGAGGGGGGGCCCGCATGAGTATGGACTAAGCGCATTTGTCCCCTACCAAATGCACATACCCTCATCCCATGCTCATGCAGCCCTCCCTTTCTCCTCACTCACTTCCCATCTCACCCACATGCAGGCCTAGTCTCTCTTCCACCACACCACCTTCCTCACACTCCTCTTCTCTTCTATCAAACCCAGTCGCCGACCTCTTCTCCCTCCCCCACCCTCAGCCCTCTCACTCTACTCTTCTACATCTCCCCACCTCGATCAAGGGCAAAGATTCAGTCCTTCTCCTCCTCCTGGGCCCCAAGGCATCATCGCCTGCCAAAAAAAAAAAAAAAAATCCACTTGTAACAGGCAAGTATGCAAATAGGTTTGTCTAGCCTTGCATATGCAGAAGGCATATTTGCATACATCAGCCCAGTTCTTAGACCTAATGTATGCAGTTATATCTCGTGCTTCTTTATTGTGAAAAGCCTGAAAACCAGACCAGCTAGGATGCTCCCAAAAAAATGTTAAGGTACAGGACTCCATAGGATGCCAACTTTTTCTTGGTACACAATATCTACCTGATTTGGATACATTTGAGGGGTTAGACAGACATGCTAAGAGGACGTGTTAGGGAATGCAAGAACGTGGGGGAACCAGAGGCACCACTTTTGCTAAGAACTAAACAACAACGTCCATCCACTCTGTAACATCACCTACTGACAGCTCAAATCTACAGAAAATGTGCCTCATTGTTTGCATGAAAAGGGAAGAAATGTCCTAAATCCCGATGAATAAAACTACTAGAGAGAGCAACAGTTTACTAGTTTGTAATTGCATTTTAGCTATTGTTAAATAAAATGCCATCACTGTACATCGCTGTGCACGTGCAGGGATCAGGATACGGAAAAGGAATTTCAGAACTACCCAGGAATGGAAGACATTTGAAAATTGAAGGGGCAATTTTTTGAGTTATTTGCATTGGGACAAAGTCTGTGGGCTTCTTTTTAAACCCCCCCCCCCCCCCCGGGCTTTAAGCCATTTTTTAAAGCGCGCAGAGGTATACATTTTGCTTTCAGACCTGCCATGGGGTGCAAAGTGCCCACGACATTTGCAACTCTTTTGGCGCGGGTAAGATTCTTCACAGATTTAAAAATGTGGTCTCTGTGTGTATGCTCCCTCCCACAACCCAAACCTGTGCTGTCCACGTGGCTAAAAGCCTGCGCGTGGAGCACCACACATGCTTTTAACAGCATTCGACCGACTGACACGCAGAAACCGCTTCAAAAATAAGATATTCAAACTTGCTCTAAAAATGATCAAACATGTCGGAAAGAAAATACAGAGGGCCTTAACAGAGAAAATGGTTTCAAAATTCATTATTGATCTTCCTACAGTAGTACGTTTTGCTGTTCCTTTGTTTGCCCCTCTCTAAACATCTCTTCCCCCACCATCCATTAACTATACACCTTTTTAAAACTCTGATGTTGTAATCTAACGAACCTATAATTTGATTTTGTGTTCAGGCAACATCGGCCTTACCTCAAGTTTCAGTAACCTGGAGAAGGCAGTATTAAGTCTTGAGAGCAAAAAATAAAAAGGTATCAACCTGTGTCTTGTTCATTGACCTTTATTTCGACATATTTAAGAGGATTACTTTATTCAGAAATACAAAAATGCCTACTTGAAGAAAATTATCCTGGGCTTAGTTTAGAAAAGTTTTGAACCATTCTGCATCTATCCGAGAAACCTTTAACAAATCAGTTCATTTGTTTAAAGAAAAATGATCAATAAACCTCGGTGTTTTGAGTGTTCCATTGCTGTTCAGCACCATAGTCTGGACAGCTCCTCTTACTGACAGACAGACTGCCGGCCTAAAGACATACACAAAAATTGATCATGCTTTCCAAATGATTGAAGACACTAAAAAAGAGAGACAACATTTAGCAACAGAAATCAGGTGACCTCTACTGGCTGAGGTGGTGCAAATTCCTAATTTTTTGGAAACAGTTTCTACGTGAACCTAGTATTGCATTTTTTTTTCCCCTGGCATTGGCTTAATCAGGCCACCGAGAATCCTCAAGGCTCTGTGACATCTTAGGGAAAAAAAATCAATCAGAGTGCCCTAACCCTCGATGCCATCCTCCAACGGTGACCTTATTTCAATGACCTCTTCTGGGTGTTTCTAGGGTGCCACAGATTTCTCTCATCAAAGCAAAGCTGAGAAGCGTTTACATTAAAAGAAAGCATGAGATTATACCTTACAGCATCTCTCAGTATCCTATTAAAACCGCATTAGAATAGTTTCGAAATCCATTCCTCGAGAACCTCCGTCATTGTGGGGATTTACGCAGTAAACAAATTATGCAAATTAATCAAATTACAAGAACAAATATGAATGCAGCTGATGAATTTTTACTATAGAAACCAAACCTGTATGGGGTTTCTGAGGATGGGATATGGAAGCCAACGTATTACAGAGTAACAGGGGAGGGGCACAAATGGCAAAATCCAGAGGAAAATCTGGCGATAGTCAACAGCCAGCAAACCACTGTGTGGTCAATAACTTGGGTGCAGAGTGCTCCTGCAGAAATGAGATGGTTCCAAGCATGCAGCAGATAAGGAACGCCAACACAACCATCATCTCAGGCTGTTAAGAAATATTCTTTTTCTGTTTTCAAGTTGTTAGGCATTGTCTAAAAGAGGCACCATATATTTATTTCCGGTCTGTTAAACAGGTGGCTTTTCCTCTGCAGCCTGCCGCTGTATTATCCAGGAGCAGCACTCGCCCCTCGCCCTCCTTCCTCCCCCCTCCCCCCCTCACTGTGACTGTAATGCCTTTCCAATACAAATACCATCTCGGTTTCTGCTTCTCTTTGTTTTCAAAGGCGCTTTGCCATGGGCACACTTCAGAAACTCCTTTTGAAAATATTGCCTTTCATGCAGCAGGGAGCTTTGGAGCCGGATTCGCTGAGGCGCTCTTTCTCCCATTCCATGCCTACGGGAAAACGACCTTGTCGAATCAGGCCCTAAGCTGAATATTTAATTACTGTACGTCATCAGCTCTCCTCGACGTTGCTAAACTCGCCCAAGTGTTCAAATCCATTGTTAATGATGCCAATATTGCATTTGCAAATTGCATTTCTAGTTATATATATTCTCTCATATAATTTAATTTAAAAAATAAAAATGAACCTATGTCCCCGATTCCCAAGTCTTCTCAAACAATTGCAACCCATCATGCGCTGATCACATCGTTGTTTGCGTACACGGAAATGAAAGCAGAAAAGCAATCTGTGATCTTATCGGGTACTCAACAGGATCACTGCAAGAACATGACAATTCAGCTTTAACCACATGGCCACTAGGAATCGCCAATGATTGATGGCTGGAACTACCTCTCTCCCATGAGTTATGAATGCTACCTCCACAGTATCCCCATTTGGCCCAGGGAGCAGAGGTCTGGCTTGCTTCTGGGAGCAACAATAGGGAATGGGCTTTCCTATGAGCAAGTTCTGGGTTCTTCCTAGTGACCCGGCCGCCCACGGTCAGAGACAGGATGCCGGGCTCTTGCGAAGCAGTGATTTGTCTCAGCATGGCACCTCTTATGTAGGGGGCAGAATCCAGGTCAGCGGCATGGCAATGCATAGCACTGGCTGCTGAGACACCACACCAGCACAAAATTGTTTTTTTTGAGTCATTTTCTCGTGTTGTCTCCTGTGCTGCTCCAGCTCTCCTGCTGCTGCTGCTAATGCCAAAAGTCAGATGGGCTGGAAAGACAATCAAGACGGGGACAGGAGCAATACAACTATCGACAAGTGAAATAAACTGGATTCTCTGGCCCTGCAGAGACTAGAAATGTGATAATGTCATGAAGGATGTTGTGATAAGATGCCAGCAAGGAAAGCACAGAGTGCATCACTCCAGGGACTGTGTTAATTGAACTGTGTACAGAAGGCTAATTTCCCTTATATCTCTTTTCATCCCTCTGCTCTCCACTCCCACCCCCATGAGAATGCTGCATGTAACAATCAAGATCTACAATACAACTATAAGGAGACCAGCACAAAAAGTGAGAAAATAGTTTGCTGGGGTAATATAGTACAGCCATGCTTTATATAGGGCTGTGTAATGTAGTATGGCCAAGCTTTTTGTAGGACTGTATTATGTAGTATGGTCATGCTTTATATAGGGGTGTGTAATGTAATATGGCCATGCTTTATATAGGGCTGTGTAATGTAGCATGGCCATGATTTATATAGGGCTGTGTATATAGTATGGCCATGATTTATATAGGGCTATGTAATGTAATATGGCCATGATTTATACAAGTCTGTGTATGTAGTATGGCCATGATTTATATAGGGCTGTGTATATAGTATGGCCATGCTTTATATAGGGCTGTGTATGTAGTATAGCCATGATTTATATAGGGCTGTGTATGTAGTATGGCCATGATTTATATAGGGGTGTGTATATAGTATGGCCATGCTTTATATAGGGCTGTGTATGTAGTATGGCCATGATTTATATAGGGGTGTGTATATAGTATGGCCATGATTTATATAGGGCTATGTAATGTAATATGGCCATGATTTATACAAAGCTGTGTATGTAGTATGACCATGATTTATAGACAGCATTGTTTGAACCTAATAGTCATCGATGTTATACAATGTTTTTCAAGCTTAGAAATGGGTTACATTCATGTTTTTCAATGTAGTTACGAGAAATCAAACTTATAATATGGTTTCCCTTCCAACAATATACAAGTTTGGTACTGAACACTCCTTACCTGCTATTAGGAATATGCACTAAACTATTTATTTGTTCTGTTTCCTTATCTTTTTTTGTGATTTTTTTTTTCCTTTTCTTTGTTTTGTTTATTTAAAATGAACACCCCCCCCACCCCCCCCCCCCCCGAATGAAACCTGAAAAAATTTTCAGGTCTACCTCATCCCCTCTGCCGCCCACTACCAAAGACACCCCCCCCCAGTGTCCATGTCCCCAGGACCCCCCCCCTACCACCGACTGCATCTGTGCATCTAAGGGGCAGGATCTCTGTTTCAAAATAGCACCACCGGGTCCTGAGGTTGACGCCATCATGCTGTGCTGAGGGAAGGTGAATATTTATCTTTGTTTTTGTGCTGCCTCATTCTGAAAACTAAACAACAGTGACATTTTCTGTTTCATTTCACATCGAAAGCCCATCCCTACTTGCTATCTCAAGAAGAGTCCATGCAGTTTTTGTACTCCCCGAAGGCTTGCTTCAGGGGGGGCTATCTGAGAAACCTGCGGCTGGTCATCTTCTTCTTTCTAAGTCAACGTGACAGTCCCGATTTGCAAATATCTGTCCTGCCCCACCCCGGTGACCCAGCAGCACAACTGTGTAGGCCTCACACACGGGCACCGACATGGGAGTACGGCCCTCATTCAACTTTCCCACCATGCACCCGCTTTCAAAATGCACTTCAAGATGGCTGAAGAGAATTCCTGTCAGTGCCTTACCACGGGGTCCAGTCAGGCTCCCCTACTCACTTTTAAATGAGGGCTGTACTGTGCCTTCGGCTCTCTCACTGACAATGCACACTGCAGCAGAGAAGAAGAATCTAGTCTACTCAAGGTCATTCAGTTTTAATTAATTGGGTGCAATGAACAACTTTCACATTTCTACCACTGATAGATCACACAGAAATGACTATAATGGGATCATTAACCTTGGTCTAGCTTATGTAATCTAAATGAGAATAAAAATCAAAAAATGTGGAGACCATTTGACTGTCTTGCTATTTATCACTATTGTCAGCTACTGTTGGGGGGGGGGGGACATGAATTGCAATGTAAGTACAGCCTGAACAAGCGCTACACACACACCCCCTCCACAAGTTTTGTCATACCTCTTGCAATAGTGAGTTTCTAATGAGAGCTTCCCTGGTCCAAAACGTAAGGAAAGCCTGCATAATACAACCGAAGGGCAGACCGTGATAAAAGGGCTACGAAGAAAACACATCCCATCCAAGAGCTACATGCGTGCATCAAGCTCACGCTTTCCAAGTAACTTATCGCTCACGTCACTGGTGGAGCAACACCTGGAGCTCCAGCCTCAGACTCTGGTATCCATTCCGTTCATGTGATTTGCGCTAAAGCTACCTCACGTACTTGCACATGAAGGTGTCGATTTTCAAAGGGATTTCCTTAGGTGTTCGGGGGTTTATCCGTGGAAGCCTTCTCCCCCCTCCCCGTGAACCACCCCGGGCCCTCGCTGGCTGACGGCACGCGTGCACGTCCCCCGTGGGCGGTGCAAGTACCCGCGGGGATGGCCCTTCGTAATCCCCCGCGCCTGCTCCTTCCTGCTTTTCCCACCGGGCCTGCTGCACTCTTGTGCACGCGTGGCACCGGCCCCCCCTCCCCCCCCCATGGCGGTTTTTCAATTGGGGAAAACCCTCCATGGGGTGTTTGCCCCCATTCAAAGTCCACTTTCATGACCACTGGTGCTCTGTATGTGCAGATCAGGCCACTAGAGCAGGAGGCGGCACAACCCACGAGTTTAGCATCTCAACGGGTATAAATAGTGCAAAGAAGCGAGCCTTTTCCAGTGGCAATGACGTTCTGGAAGAAGAGTCAGGAATTTTGTTTTTATTTGTTAAACTTTATTTCTGTGTATTCAAGCGTACCAACTCGGCAGCCAAACTACTTCAACCTAGAAGGTCAGGATAGGAGGTTAGGCTCAGGAGTAACAATCGAAAAATATTTCTTCATAGAAAAGGGGTGGTGAATGAGGGGAACAGCCTCCCAGGGGAGATGGGGGTGGTGTAAGCAAAAACAGTAACAGGATTCAAGATCACATGACGTAAGCGCAGAGGATCCCTCGCTGCGAGAAGTGAAGGCAGAGGTCAACTGGAGGTGCGTGGCCTTGCAAAAGGAAGCAAAGCGGGCGGAACGGTCACCATCCCTCACAAAGCGCGACACGCTGGTTTCCTTAAAAAAAAAAAAAGCCACGGTCATAGAAAAAGATCCATTTAGTTTTAAAGCTGCGCGGCTGCTAGAAATGTCGCACAGCAATCAGAAGCTGAAATCCACTACCATCCTCCGCGATTTATAAAAAGGAGTTCAAATATAGGTTCGCTTATTCTGCTACTTTCCTGACATTCGCTGTAAACCTCCCATATGTCGGGGGAAAGGTCCAGTCTTAACAGATTGCTGCCCAACACACATTAAATCAAACAGAACAAGACCGCATAAAGGTCTGCTTTACAGAAACAGCATGGCTTCACGTGTTAGCTCCAAATTTCAGGCAAGGATTCAAGTTTTGTACATCTGCAAAGCGACAAAGTACGAACACGTGCCAAGTGCAATAAATTTAAGGCAATCTATGACCACTCTACAATGTGGCACTGGGCTTTCTGTTTTACAGTCGTTCCTTAACAAATATATGCAACCTAAGGAATGCAAAATAGCTACCTGGGTGTAAGAAGGGCAAGCCAGAAACGAATCGTGTTGTCGCACCAAAGCAGAGCGGACGCTGCCCCCAGCAAGGCAAGAGCAGCTCAGGGCATTTCACCGCTGCTGGGTAACTTCGCCGTGGCAAAAGGGGACGTATGACAGAAAATATTATAACGTCAAAAAGAAAAACATATAAATAAATAAAAAGCAGTACAGGTACACATCATGGCCATAGCCAGCTCTTCCAAACTGCACATATTAAAAGATCATCATACTCACTTAAAGGAAATCTAGACAGCTGTTATGTTATATGGGAGCAAGTTCGTGGATTATTATGCTATTACTGTTTAAACTTTGAGAATTTTTTCTTTGCTGTGAGCCAGATATTGCATTCTGTACTGAACTTTCGGAAGTTTCCAGAAATAATTTTTACAGGTAGCATATATGACAAACGATGAATGGTTCTTAACAAAAGGAAGGGTTGCTGGAGTTAAAGGGAGGGAAGTTTAATATTGGAGCAGATGTGAATTTAAAGAGAAAGTTAGCTGGTGAAGTTTCCTTTCAGGTGCAGAGGGGCAGGGAGGATGTCAGGAGATGGGGCAGGTAAATATAGTTCAGGAGGAGATCCCGCAGGCACGCCGGCCGTCTGCTGCAAGACGCATGAACAGAGCTGCCCTCTCTTCCTTGCCTGGATTTCATGAGCCATGAAGGGCATGAGGTGATATTCTTGCAGCTCTTAGGGATCATCCCATTTCATTTAACACCCCCTTAGAGAGGCTGGCTGCTAATCAGAAGTGTGAGGTGTGTTTTTGTTTGATATGGGCCTGGTTGTTTGGTGCAGCAGCTAGATTATTATTGGGGCTGTTGAGGGGGGTAGAAGCACTATCAGGGGGCACCTCTCTCAGAGTGGTTCACTGCAAGTGGCTTGAATAGCCGATGCTTTGAGTCTGGACTAAAGTAGGATTTACCTCTTAAGTGCAGGAGCAGGAGACTCCCTTCAAGCATGTGGGCTTGGAGAGTTCCTCCTCTAAGGATGCAGGAATGGCCAGGGACGGGGATGGGGGTTGCTCTTTCTGCAAACATGCATCATGCTGAAATGTGTTCCTCCTCCTTTGTCCCAGTGGCACTTTCTCAGAAGCAGCCCTCAGCCTGAGTGGCAGTTTCCCAGCGGATGTCTCCTTAAAGGCACAAGGGCAGGCCACCAGCAATAGTAGTATAGGAGTGAGGGAGCAGCCTAGCACTTACAGTAGAAGGTTGAGAACCAGGGAAGCCAGGGTTCAAATCCCACTTCTAACACCAATACTTCTTGTGACACTGGAAAAATTCACTTCACCCTCCTGTTATCTCATGTATAAACGACAAGGGTAATTTTTGGCAGCCTGTGTAGGGCTAAAGTCTGTAGGAAAAAATATCTGCAGACTTTATTCCAAATTTTCCAAAACAAACTTATGCACATAAGTCCACGTTGAAAATTTTTGGGTTGTGCAGGATACCTAATCAGAACAGATGTAACTTACCATGCAAACTTGTGTGTGTGGATTTCAATGCATACTTTTGAAAATCAAAAATATGCATATAAATCCAGATCCCACCCCCAATTCTGCCCTTTGGAACACCTATTTTAATATGCATATACAAGTATGCATGAAATCGGGTTCTACCCATACTTTTATGTGCATATTTGCCATAATCACTTTCAAGAAGCCACTTAACACATAATATATCATGTTTTATGTGCGTGAGTGCCTTTAAAAATTACTCTCTTAGATGGTAAGCCCTGTGGGACAAGGAAACACTTACTGTACTCACCTTGAGCTCAGGTTTGGAAAGGCACATAAATCCAGATCCAGACCAAATTTTATTTTACAGTGCTTTGAATCCCACTGAACCGTGAGCCCCTGCGCCTTTAACAGGACAGACCTGGCAGAATGCTGCTGCTCAGAGCGGGCGGTGCTTCTGAGAAAGTGCTGCTGAGACAGCTGCCTATTCTGCCTGATGGGAAATCCGGGCCTGCTCTGGCCATGAGAAAGGATGGTAAGGTGTGAGTATGAGAAGCAACATGTAAATTCTGTAATAAAGTTACCGCCATGGACTGTCCCACAAGGAGGAGTGGATTGGGTTCCTTCGATGAGAGGTGCACTGTGGCCCCTGAACATGACATTTCCGATGTGTGACTCCCCCCCCGGGCAGCGATTATGCCATTAGCATACACAAGATGCTTAAATCCTGTGACATGCAAACCCAGACTCTAGTTATATTACTAAAATATCCTGCGCCAGCTTCCATTGCACCAACCCCGCGACCTTCTCCCTGCTGAGCACAGTCACCGTGCATCACTTCACATCTGAAGGGACTTACTTGGTCTTGAAAGCTCACACACTAACTGCAACATTTCCAATAAAACGTACCACAACCTGCAAATACTCCATTTTTCTGCAGGACTGATAGGGTCACTAGAACTCTGCCCCACTGGGCATCGTTTGAGAGTTTAAAAAAAAAAAAAAAAGTGTCATCATGTGCTCACCAGCATCATCCTCATAACTAGGGTGAGAACATAGCTCCACATCAGGAGGAACAAGCAGAGCCATTCCTGGCTTTAAACCCCACTGTGTGCATGGAGATGAGGTGCATATTATCTTAAGGACTAGCTCAACTAGCCCCCCATGACATGCAGCTTTATGGCCACCCTATTTATAACTAATTTTCTATAAAGTGCCCACCGCTTACAGAGGACAATTTTTGCACGACTTTATTCGGGTAATTAAGTACTTACTCAGGTAAATAAGCTGCCTGAAAATGACCCTTCCCTATTGCACCTGCATAGTTCATGGGTACAGAAGCACCCACCGGGGTTGGGCAGCCTCTGCAGGGAGTTTGCCTGGCAAGCGAGGCGGCGGTTTCAGAACTTGGCCCCAAAATGCACAGATCCCACTGGCGGTCACTAACCATTACACCATTCACTCCTTAATATTCTAGGTTCTGAAAACACTGATCTGCAAGCCCGCTACTAACATTTCCAACCCTGGGCTTCTGTTAGTGCTTTGCTGGAGCGGAGTGAATGCCTGGGGTGCATCCGTGTGCCTCTCTGCAAAGTGTCATTGGGCCAGGCCAGTACCGAGGGGAGGTCATGAGACCGCCGCACTGAGCACTGCTCTCGCTGACACAGCCTTTCTCCACTGTTCCGGTGTTACAGGGGGGGGGGAGTAACTCTCTGGAATCCTGCAACCTGTACTATGCCCGGCTCGCAAGAATTCCACGCACCAGATCACTGTCCGAGAGCAGTCGGAAAAAGGCTTTGCAAGCGAGAAAGGGAGCTGTCGTCGCCGCTGCCGTGCTCCGGAACAGCCTCCTGGTGTTGGACCGCTGAAATGAAGGAGCTGCGCCTCTGTGCACCAGGGGCAGCATCCCTGCTAACAGGCACGGAGGAGGAGGAGCGGCAGTGTAGAAAGAGAGGAAAAACAAAAAGCAAATGAGAAAAATGAAGGCGCAGGAGGGGAACACAGCCCGGGCGTCACATGGCCAGGCTGAAGAGGCGGAGGGAGATTGCAGTGCGAGCTCTACAATAGCTACTACTGCTTATGCCGTGGCTAGCAGGTTTCCCGAAGAATTCGTGAGGGTTGATTATGCCCTTTCAGAGACCTGTCATTAACTTGCTGTTGTTGCTCAGGCTACAGGATCACAGCACACCCCTCGCAACGGTCTCTGGACTTGCTCTCAGGACTGGCTCACTGAAATCGGCGCTCCCCCCTCCCCCCTTGGTGGCAGCTCTTGCACAGTCCTCCGGCAGCATACACCCATCTCTCTCCTCCCTGTACTTCCTTCACCCTCTGCCCAGCACCAGTATCCCCTCTATCCTGCTCTCTTCCTCCTACCCACAGTGCCCAGCATCCCCACCTTTCTCTCTCCTCCCCTCCTCCCTGTAGGCGGATGCTTCACCTACAAGCAGAGGCAGAAGCTTCCTTCCTCCTGCACAGTGCTCCCAAGTCTCCTGCTTACAGAGGGGAGAATATGGGAGGGAAGGTGCAGCGGCACGCCCTTAAGGGCATGACACCCTGAGAGGCTGCACAGGTCGCACACACCAATAGCCGGCCCTGCTTGTTTGCAACATAAAAAAAAAAAAAAAAAAAGAATCTCAGTTATTTTGTCTAGCAAATAAAAATTAACACTATTGCTTCATCTCGTTTCATTCAAATCTGACACAGCCTGGTCTTCTCCAGTGTTGTTATTTTGCAAACATACACACACACACATCCTAAGTAAAACAGACCACATAATGCTTCCACCTGTATTGAATGCATCATTAACAATGGACTCACTCAGTCTGGTGCAAACACTATTTTACTGATAACACCTGATACAAGCTCCTCTGAAGCCAGGGTCCCTCTCATTAGTGAGCCCACAGTCCCAGAGGCCCTGTTTCCAGATCCCAGTGTCCATGCTAAATGGCTCCCCTCGCTCACACGGTGCCTGAATGTTTAGTTCCACCCACCATGTTACACTGTGTACCAAACTGAGAGAAGATACTGTAAGCACTGCCAACACTGTCATGACAAGAGCAGCTTTCACCAAGCCATTTACTGGCGGGACTAGCCACGGATAAAAGGGTTACTTGAAACCTGCCCGTTCTGCATGTGGGTCAAAGGGGAGCGTACTGTTTTGACATCACGCATGTGTTTCCAGGACAGGAGGCAACGATGCGTGTAGTATGGGGGTTTTCAAAACCATACACATTGTTTTTTTGCCGGAAGCAAATATCTGCAGAAAAAAAAAGCAAGGGTAAATCTCCGCAGGTACTTTTCCCTCGGGCAGTTTTCCCAAGAAACGTTATGTGCATATTTTCCCCTTGAAAAGTGGTGCAAAATCCAGGACTCCGCACCTGCCCGCACAATTGTGAATGCTGCCGCGCCGATTTGGTTTCTTTTCTTTCCCAGCCTGCAAAAGAGGGCTCTCTCTCTCTCTCTCCTAATCTTGTGGTTACTTCCAGAGAAAGAAGAGGGGGTGGGGGATGCCATTTCCCCCACCCCGTTCTGCTTCTGCTCGGCTATTCTATCAGGCGATAGCCACGGTCCCTCCCTGGGAATGCCCCACAGACGTGGTCGGCAGCCTCCACACCGTTAGCGGCTTCCTTCAGCATCAGGATCCTTTCAGCTACACGCATTTAAATTCCCTTCCAGTCCTGGATGCCTGCTGCGCACTCTCCTCAGACGTCCAACGAGACAAAAAAGTGCTGAATCTTCTAAGGTGGTGCACAGAAAACAAAACACATATAGTTTACTTCGCAGCAATCTTAAAGCCTCTGCGGGACTTATTCATTCCCTGCTCAGGAAAACAATCTGTTGTGCTCAGTACTATGTTTTCTCCTCCACCATCTCCTCCCAGCCCCCCGCACTCACCAACATGTATGAGTTTTATTCCCAATTATAGGTTAGCAGGTTTGACAGCCGACGCTCAATTTTGCCGGCGTCGGTTCTCGAGCCCGCTGACAATCACGAGTTCAGAAAACGGACACCGGCAGAATTGAGCATCCGTTTTTCAACCCACGAGCCGCGGGCCTATTTCAATTTTTTTTTAACTTTCGGGACCTCCGACTTAATATCGCCATGATATTAAGTCAGAGGGTGCACAGAAAAGCAGTTTTTTCGGTGCTGGCAGAAATTGGGTAGGCTGCACATTTTACTTTCTGTATCGCACGGGAATACCTAATAGGGCCATCAACATGCATTTGAATGTTGCGGGCGCTATTAGGTTCGGGGGGGGGGGGGGTTGGACGCGCGTTTTCAACGCACTATTACCCCTTACTGAATAAGGGGTAAAGCTAGCGTGTCCAAAACACACGTCCAATCGCGGGTTATCGGCCTGTGAGTTTGATTTAATGTACTTTTTGCTCACTTTTGCAAATTTTTTGTAATGTTGTGATTCTTTAGGCACTGAACAAATGGTAAGATGCCAAAAAAAAAAAAGACAAACTGATGAGAAGGAGCAGGAGGAGAGGACAGCCCTATCCCAGGCCAGCCTGCCACCAGAGAAGACAGCACCGTGTGCTGGTGTGAGCTCATGGGCCCTGCAGTGGCCATGCCCCTTGCACGGGCTTTCTTAGTAAAAGGAGCCAGAAGATGAAAAAAAGAGGAGCAAGAACAATATAATGTGGTGGAAACGGACACAGGTAAAAATGGGTATTTTGCATTTTCAGTTTAAATATCTTGTTTGACTTTGCAAAATGGCTAATTATTTTAATTGGATTTTTTTTTTTTTTTACTCCCAGCCATCATGCCAGCCATCATGCCAGACATCTGACATATGTTCTGTGATTTTAGGTGGGGGTTGGTATGAGCAGAGGTTTTCTCCCTTGCTCTCCCCAGGCCCTTTCTCCCTGAAGTCCAGAATCCAGACTTGGGCCTGCCTGTGGTGAAGAGATTTAGAAGGTGGAAGAGAAGAGCCTGCTGGTATGAGAGCCAGACAAAAGCATCTGGGGGTAGGATCTGGAGAGCTCGAGTGAAGGGAGGGCTGGGAAGGAACCGGGGACAGAGCCAGTCCAGGGAATACGTGACTGCTGCCCGTGACTCTCAGATGAGGTGTCCCATACACGCAGGGGAGCCAGGAGCAAGAGAGCTGGAAGGGGCATGTGGTAGGACATCCACCCTACTCCGGGAGCCTCAGGTTCAAGATGTCCAGTTATGGACTGTGGAAAAATTAGCAACCCTATATATAAACACAGTACCTCTAGAGTGAGCTTTAAAGTAAATGCCCTCTGTTAAATACCTGGCTGTTGCACAATATTGATGAAGTATTTTAGCTAAAGTCAAGACTACTAGCGCCAACAACAGACTTCCATGTTACATGCACCTTGATTTTTGATAAAGGTGGCATATTAAGATAAATAAACTAAACTAAAATAAACAGGGAGCCTCGAAGTTAAGTTAGGCAGGACTATAAACCTGTTGGGAATTTGCGAAAGTTTCACTGACTTGAGGTTTTGATGTGTATTTGAAGAATATATTACATTTTTCCTGTTCTGATATTCAGACTGTTCTTTACCTTTGTCTTAGAGAGGCTTTTTTTCACCTCCTTGGCTATTACCCTAGATTTTAATGTACTTACGGTTTGTTTCTGGCCCCCTTTCCCCCTGGCCCACAATAAGTTAGGTGCGTACTGTGACAGTAAAAGAAGTTTAAATCAACATCTGTTAAAATTGCTGGCTAGAAGAATGTAATGTCCTTCATATTTCAGTAATCATAGCCGGGATTGGTTTATGCTTCCCGCTAGTTTGCTCCACCCCAGATTTTGGGGATAGCTGCCGGGGGTCAGAGGTTATCTATCGGGACTATAAAAACACTGTTACGTGTTTCAGTATTGAGTGATTCAGTTTCCAGCCTCGGTTTTTGATTTCTGAAGCAGAGGGGGACACGATAAAGAACCTGCAAATCTAAAAATTACAATTTCCCAATAAGAAAATAGGTCAAATTAATTCAGGAGGTGGCAAGGACAGCAGCACATCTGCATTGTTCACAGGCTCAGCCATACAGGCGGCAGATTCAGCTGCTCCCGGACGAGGGGCCAAGAAGGAACCATCCGCCACTCGGTGGCGGGCAAGACGGCATCAGATAGTTAGACTCAGTTTGCATTCGACTCAGCTTGCTGGGCGGTTTATTTTGGAGAAAAGTAGCTCTGTCTTCCCTAGTTCAGCTTCTTTCCCTGGGCTCCTTTTTTTTTTTTTTTTTTTAAACTTTCTTGAAATTTTTGGTTTTCCTTACGATTACCAACTCACAAAAAAAGGAGGAATAAGAGATTATCCATCTGAGGACTCCCCAAAGCTGGTGAACAAGGGTCCAATGGATCAGTACCTGCCCGTTGTATCATTTTGACTGGGTTATGACTTTTAGTGTTTTATTGTTTGGTTTGTTTTATATTTGATTTTAGGTATTTCAGCTCTGTATTTCATGTTACGTGTTTTATTGACTACCTTGAGCATTTGGGGGAAGGCGGTATACAAGCCTGAATAATAAATAAATAGAAATACAGGAAGTCCTCAGACTTAAGACCCAACAGGTTCCTGAAAACCATGTCTTAAGTTGAAACATTATAAATTGACACCAACTGACCTATAAGATCAATGTTTATAAATGGGGTATTAGTTTCAGCATAAGACCCCAATACCTGATTTTCACCAAATAATCCAGAATGTAGTAATATATACTACTGTAGAAAGCACAGACACGTTTTAAAGCATTACTTTTTTTTCTCTCTGAAAAAAAGATGCCAAGGCATGGCGCTGTCACTACTCAGAGGAGACGTCCCTGGTACTGTTCCTATTGACCTCACCTTGCCAGGCCTCGTGATCATCAGCACACCAATGTGTGCCTCTTGGGAGATGCTCAGGGAGTCTTTAAATCTAAGCAGGTGTTTCAAGTCGGCTAATGCGTGCGAATTTATAAATGCTGTAACTCGAAGCGCCTTACATCAAGGACTGCCTGGAACGAGTCAAAAGTGGCGAGGAGCTCGTGCTGCCATGGCTCAGTCCAGGAACAGACCGGTGGCAGGTCTTTACAGCAGGTTGGAGGCTGAGGATTCAGGACCGCTAGTTAAGAAGGTGAGCAGCTTGTTGAAATCTTTGGGGGGGGGGGTTTTCACACTGCTGGTCAACAACAAGATGAAAGAGCCTTTTCAGAGATGCTGGGCCTTTAAGGAGGGATTTATGTAAGCGCTGCCCATGCTTCTCAGACACAGATGATTTAGATGCAATGGGAAACAGCCCAGCAAGCAGTGCATGGTTTAAAAAGCGTGCAATCATGAACAAAAACAAAAGCAATTCAATCCTTTTAAGCCGAAAGGATCTAAGGTGACAATCGAAATGCTAATTAATTTGGACAATCTAAAACTGCCCTCCCCTCCTCTACCTACACAGTCTTATCCTGCCACACAGGCCGAAACAGTAAAAGTCGCTGGAGAGTGGGCGAGCGCCCGCTCTCCTGTGCGCGCGATTCAGTATTCAAATGAGGGCCCGCGGTAAAAAGAGGCGCTAGGGACACTAGCGCCTCCTTTTTGACAGGAGGAGTGGCTGTCAGCAAGTTTGATAGCTGACGCTCAATTTTGCCGGCGTCAGTTCTCAAACCCACTGACAGCCACAAGTTCGGAAACCGGACGCCTGCAAAATTGAGCATCCAGTTTTCAACCCTGATTTTAAATTTTTATTTTTTTTTAATTTTTTATTATTTTTTTTACTTTTGGGACCTCGGACTTAATATCGCTATGATATTAAGTCGGAGGGTGTACAGAAAAGCAGTTTTTTACTGCTTTTCTGTAGACTTTCCCAGTGCCGGCAGAAATTAACGCCTACTTTTGGGTAGGCGCTAATTTCTGAAAGTAAAATGTGCGGCTTGGCTGCACATTTTGCTTACTGAATCGCGTGGGAATAACTAATAGGGCCAACTTACCAAGTTAGAATAACATTAGGACTTTAACATTTTTTTTTTTTTAATTAACTCTTGAGCATCCAAACTGTGAACTTTCAACACAGAGCTGCTGCATAATCATCTTTCCCATAGCAAAAGACTTTGCTGAGGGAATGTAGGTAAGATGTTTTTAGGAGGTTGCGTCATGGTCTTCAGTTTAAACCCGTATATGGTGTTTGTGCATTTTATTTTCAAGAGGTTCTGTGGTTGGTATAGAGTTTGTAAAAGAAGGGATTTCGGGGAGGTCAAGGGATTTTTATACTGTTGTAATTGATTCTGATTTGCTTATATTAATTTCATGAAGTGTTGATGTATTATGTTAATTTAAGGATGTACTATGCTTAGATCTATATTGTAAATTGTTGAGTGCAGGTTCCCCTGCAGAAAGGCATGACCCAAAGCGAAAATAAGCTAAGCATGGCCCTGCTGTTCTGTATCATATGCAACAATAGGTTAGGTTATTATAATCAAAGCCTATGGTAAAAGAGCTCTGATGGTGAGAGTGCCTGCTTTTTGTCTCTTGGAGACTCAGACCTATAATTTTCCCCTGCTAGGAAGTCCATGTGAGGCCATGGCAATAGGCTGCTATACCTCGTGTGCAACTTTACAAAGATTCAGTCACTTTTGGAATACATTTTTATCAGGGACATAGGTCAAAATGATTTGCTCTGTTATTTTAAATGGCTTCTTATTCACTGCTCCTGTAATAAAGGCTCAGGTGGGTCCATACATACTGGACAGCTGGTGCTGAGCTTCAGTGAGAATGGAATCATGTTTTTTGCCTGCACAGTAAATAAAATCAGACAAAAAAAAATAGAATAATTTTAATTTGCAAGAAAATTACATTGAGAGGCATGCAAGAGGCACTCAGCCTTAACAATGCATGAACGGCAGTTCCCTTCCTGAAACATGTGGGTGATTTTGTTTAATTCTCTTAGAAGGTACAGCTTCTTTTCACGTTGCAACTCTTTAACCAATTACTGAATCTCTGGCTTTTTCATTCCTGCTTTGCAGGCCGTTGTAACTGCACGGGTAAGAAAAGAGTGGGAGCTAAACTCAGTCCCATCCCCCGTTGTGCTCCTTTATTATTCCTCCCAATATTTCCCCAATTTGATATTACTGAGTAAATGGGCTATTCTCAGGCCTGAAATTTGTCTTATTCTGCTCTGCTGCCAATAATGTATTTCCATACTTAGAGATATGCCTGGCTCATTTACCTCTTCTAAATAAATCAATGCACCTTGCTCTAGTTACTTTGTTTTAGGGTGTGTAAGTTTTTAATTAACAATTATCTACTCCTTAACCGGATGCCCATTCATTTCATATAAGCAGAGATATCAATCTTGTACTTTTAGATTTTGTTACAATTTCAGTGACTCAGAAAGCCTCCAAGAATGCTAATAGAAGTGCAGTGCTAGTTTTAACTCCCTCGGAGCTTTGCCAGAGAGAGAGAGAGGGAGCAGTCCGAGAGCAACTACTAATAGAAAAGATTACAGAAAGGCTTTTAACTTGCTTACTTCCAGGCCGATGCAATATTGGTGCCCGCTCTCCTAACGCTCGCCAATCAACCTCTCCGGGGCGCCCAACGTTATATTTCAATGGGCTGCCGCGGTAAAATGGAGGCACTAGGGGGAAACTGTGCGCCCCTGGCGCCTCCTCGGCAGGAGAGGTGGCTGTCAGTGGGTTTGGAAAAAGGGACGCTCAGTCTTACCAGCATCCGTTTTTCTAACCTGTGCACAGCTACAGGTTAGGAAATGGGTGCTCATTAATTGACCTGTAGGTTATTTTCCTGTCCCCAGGGGGGCTCGATTCACCATAGACATAGGACGGGAGAAATGCTTTAGTGACGCAGGCTCTAAGTTTGTACCTGAGGCAATGGAGGGTAAAGTGACTCGCCCAAGGTCACAAAGTGCAGCAGTGGGATTTGAATCCTGGCTTCCCTGGTTCATAGCCCACTGCTCTAACCACTAGGCTGCTCTTCTACTCTGTAGGGCAAAATGTATATACCTGGCCTTTAGGTGAATGGGTGCAATGGTTGGATCTAGGTAGAAGGCACTCCCTTCACCATAAAAGCCCATTTCCCAAGAAACGTCTGAAGGCAGAATTCCTACCCTCTGCTTCCTTTCCACCACTGATTGTCTATAGGAAAATCTTGTGAGTCCTTGCTTCAGTAGGCCTTGGGTGGCTCTTCTATGTTTTTGTTGATTTTCTTGAGTTTTTGTATTAATTTAATAAAATATATTTTTATTTTTGGTTATTTTGAAGTATTTGAAATGAATCTGTGATTTGTTTAATGCATGGATTTTAAAATATTTTTGATTGATACATATATGAAAGAATGCAATATGCTATTAGTGAACTAGCAGATGCAATTGTTGACCTGTTGATATTTTTCACCTTCTTTGTACTTCTCCATCTCGAGCATAAGAGCATATAAGATCACCACATACGGTAGTTCCCTCCAGCAACCACCTTTGCCATGTCTGAGCACAAGACTGTAATAATCTGAATAGCTAGCAATTCTGTAGTGGATGTTTTGTACGGCTTTTGGGAATTTTATACTGAAAACCTTTGAAGATTCAGAAGTAGGGACCTTCAGCTTACAGTGGTGGCCTGGATTGCAAACTGGTTGACGGACAGAAGACAATGTGTGATGGTAAATGGAACTCTCTCTGAAGAGAGAGCGGTTTTAAGCGGTGTACCGCAGGGATCGGTGTTGGGACCGGTCCTTTTCAATATCTTTGTGAGCGACATTGCGGAAGGGATAGAAGGTAAGGTATGTCTTTTTGCGGATGACACTAAGATCTGCAACAGAGTGGACTCGCCGGAAGGAGTGGAGAGAATGAGACGGGATTTAAGGAAGATGGAAGAGTGGTCGAAGACATGGCAGCTGACATTCAATGCCAAGAAGTGCAAAGTCATCATATGGGGAATGGAAATCCGAATGAACTGTATTCGATGGGGGGAGAAAGGCTGATGTGCACGGAGCAGGAGAGAGACCTTGGGGTGATGGTGTCTAATGATCTGAAGTCAGCGAAACAATGTGGACAAGGCGATAGCTAAAGCCAGAAGAATGCTGGGCTGCATAGAGAGAGGAATATCGAGTAAGAAAAGGGAAGTGATTATCCCCTTGTACAGGTCCTTGGTGAGACCTCACCTGGAGTATTGTGTTCAGTTCTGGAGACCGTATCTCCGAAGAGACAGAGACAAGATGGAGGCGGTCCAGAGAAGGGTGACCAAAAAGGTGGAAGGTCTTCATCAAATGACTTATGAGGAGAGATTGAAGAATCTAAATATGTACACCCTGGAGGAAAGGAGGAGCAGAGGTGATATGATACAGACTTTCAGATACTTGAAAGGTTTAATGATCCAAAGACAACGACAAACCTTTTCCATAGGAAAAAAATCAGCAGAACCAGGGGTCACGATTTGAAGCTCCAGGGAGGAAGATTCAGAACCAATGTCAGGAAGTATTTCTTCACGGAGAGGGTGGTGGATGCCTGGAATGCCCTTCCGGAGGAAGTGGTGAAGACCAGAACTGTGAAGGACTTCAAAGGGGCGTGGGATAAACACTGTGGATCCATAAAATCAAGAGGCCGTCAATAAAGAGTGGGTGGCTAGCCAGAATGACGGCTACTGCCTGGAGACAATACCCTTATTCAATAAACATACACATGGTTACTGTGACTCCAACATCGCTCTAAGCTACAACAGCAAGAGGAAATGTGGAAAAAAGGATTTGCACTCACAAAGTGGGGAGTAGCTGGCTTGTTACGGCGGTTACTACCCCAACCAAATAAGCCTGATACTTCACTTTCAATGCATATCCAGCATAGCTCTCTGCTTCAACGGCAGGGGAGAAGAAAAACTGATACTTCACGCATATCCAGCATAGCTCCCTGCTTCAAACGGCAGGGGAGAAGAAAACCTGATACTTCACGCATATCCAGCATAGCTCTCTGCTTCAACGGCAGGGGAGAAGAAAAACTGATACTTCACGCATATCCAGCATAGCTCTCTGCTTCAACGGCAGGGGAGAAGAAAAACTGATACTTCACGCATATCCAGCATAGCTCTCTGCTTCAACGGCAGGGGAGAAGAAAAAACTGATACTTCACGCATATCCAGCATAGCTCTCTGCTTCAACAGCAGGGGAGAAGAAAAAAGGATTCGCACTCACAAAGCGGGGAGTAGCTGGCTTGTTACGGCGGTTACTACCCAAACCAAATAAGCCTGATACTTCACTTTCAATGCATATCCTGCTTCAACGGCAGGGGAGAAGAAAAACTGATACTTCACGCATATCCAGCATAGCTCTCTGCTTCAACGGCAGGGGAGAAGAAAAACTGATACTACAAACATATCCAGCATAGCTCCCTGCTTCAACAGCAGGGGAGAAGAAAAACAACCAATAAGGGCTGAACAACACAGTCTGGGTAAAACAAATAAGCATGGGTGTAGCTTGCTTATTGCGGCGGTTACTTCCCCTACTACCCATAACTAATCAAGCTTGATATTTCACTTGGTTGCAGCTCCATCACTGCTCTCTACATTAATGGTGGGGGTGGAAGGGAAATAGAACCAAAGAGCTAAGAGAAACAGATAAGTATGAGAAAAAAATGTGAAGCTTGCTGGGCAGACTGGATGGGCCGTTTGGTCTTCTTCTGCCGTCATTTCTATGTTTCTATGTTTCTAGTGTGCACGGTACTAAACTAAGGACCGGACTTTCAAAGCTTTACGCGCATAGAAGGGGTTACGCGCACCGGGCCTATTTTATAAAGGCCCGGCGATGCACGTAAAGTCCCGGGGCTTCGAAAAAGGGGCGGGAGGGGGCAGTCCGGGGCGAGGACAGAGGCTCCCGGCACAGCGGCCTTTTGCTGCCGTGCCGGGGGATCGCGTGCCGGCAGGCTGCCAGTGCGCGCAACCTACGCCTGCCCGGAGGCAGGTGCAGAAGGTAAAATAAAAGTCAGAGGGGTTTAGGATAGGGCTGGGGGGGACAGGTTAGGGGAAAGGGTGGGAAGGTTAGATTAGGGGGAAGGGAAGTGCCCTCACAGGCCGCTCCGAAATCAGAGAGGCTTATGAGGGAACGGGTGAAGGCCGCGGGCGTTGGTGTGCACAACTGTGCACCCCCTTGCGCGCGCCACCCGCCGTTTTTATAACATGCGCGCACCTGCGCGCACCTGCTATAAAATCAGGCGTCCATGTGTGCGCGCCAGGTAGAGCGCACGCACATGCACGCCAGTGCGTGTCTTTGAAAATCTACCCCTAAATATATACCGCTTACTTTAGATGCAGACATATTGGCAGCTCTAGTTATTTAATTTGCCTGCCTCTCCCCTTTTTACCAGGTACAGAGAGGATTATTGGGCTTTCAAAGGCTGAACTCCATGAACACTGGGTAGCCTGCCCACTTAGCCAGCCACTGAGTTTGTTATAAGAATCAGTTAAAACATGTCCATTTGGCAAGAAAGCGGGGGGGGGGGGGGTGGGGGGGGGGGGGGGGGGGGGGGGGGAGGGGCAGGGAAATATCATCCTTGAACGTCTGCGTCCACGCCTGGTGCTTCACGTGCTGATCGCAGAGGATGTCACGTCTGCAGCAGGGCATGCTCTAGTCCTGGGGACCCCAGTGTATGCAAATTTTCTCTCATGCATATTCATTGTGGATATCATGAAAACCCGACTGGCTGGGGGGGGGGGGGTCCCAGGACAGGGTTGAGGACCACTACTCTAGTGGAACGGAACGGTCACCGTTCGGTGCTGGGCACTCTCTCTTGGTTATGGCTCCTGCCTGTCCTTTTACGTCCGCGTGTCGTACAGCTCCCCCCTCCCCAAAGCAGCCGCCGGTGTAAATCAGGGGCTGGCTTTTGCCATCGCAGGCGGCCCACAGGCAATGGGGGGAGTGGAATTGGGTCTTCCCCCACCCAACCCCCAAATGCCCTTGTCCACGTCCCTCCCCTCTCCCAGCGTCCCCACCCCCCACCCCCCTCACCTTGGAATCATCGCCGTGGCTGCCCCTCCAAACCGGCACCGACCTCAGCAGCAGCAGCACGAAGGCCGCGATCCCTCGCACACGCAAGACGTCCTGGAGCGCCCTGCCTACTCCTCCTCCTCCTCCTCCCCCCCCCCATGGGCTTATTACCACAGAAACAAGGGGCAAGAGGTGGGGAGTGCTGCAGGGCCTCTGGTGAATTCCCCCCCCCCCTCCCCCCCCCTCCTGAGGTTGCTGCTGCTGCGGCGGGAGCCGGTGCTGGAACGGAGGACAGTGGTGCGGCTGTAGGCCCGGCTCGGTGGCAGGGCAGTGGCGGCGCTTCGGCGCCCATGAAAATTTGGCGCTGGAGGCCTTCGCCCGGCATAAATATAACCATCAGCTGGCATCGCGCCTAATATTTCTACAGAGGGCAGCGGATGAGAGAATAAGCTGTTCTCTATCACCGACAGCGAAGAGGCCAGAGAGGCTTAAGGCTGGAAAACAGAGGCCTTGCAAGTAAATATGGGGTGGGAGAGAGAGCGAAGGTCTTTCTCCAGTGGGGGAACGCCACATGCAGAGCCTTACCTAAGGCTGAAGAGGCCTGCCTCCTCCCCGGAAGCCTAAAGCAGGACTAAGCAGTAAGTTGCTGAAAGTAGAGAAGATGACAACGATCCTCGGCGTCGTGCCATTATATTACCAGCCTGCATTCCTCGTGGAATACTACAATATACGTGCTTGCTTTTACTTGTTAGTCTGTAAGCTGGTTCCATACATTTGGCCTTATTTAACCAAAGTTACATAAGAATATTTTTTTATTGTTGAAGGCTGGCAGATATTGAAGGCAAAGGCACTTCTGGGAAGGCAGCCAGGATATACACTGCCCCTGGGATATCCCACCCAGCGCCCTCCCCCTTTGAGAAGGAATGCTATGCCTGGCTGCTGGCCAGCTGCAGACCAGAGGCGGGGCTGGGTTAGGTAGGGCATTTAATGCCAGGGCAGAAAAGCCTTGCCGATTTCTTCCTGCGGAAAAGAGGGGAAAAAAAAAACAAACAAACAGAAACCACGGCACACATGCCCAAAGCTCTCTCAAAAGTCCCTGAGAGCACAGCCAGGACCTTTAACAGTGGCTGAAAGGCTGCTGACAAAAATAAAAGGTTATGGCCGCCTCAGAAGGACATCGGTCCTGCAAAGGCAAAGCTATCTCCAGAAAGGAACTGCCTGCAACTGCAGAATAAACACCAGAACAGGACCCGAAAGTGCAGGCTGCTGAAACTCTGCTTGTAGAAGAAATCAGAACCACCACCGTACAGTTCCCCAGCGAACCCTGTCACGATCTGCCGCAAGGACAGACAAGCTGCCGCCGAATCTCCCGGCACTTGGGCGAGGAAACACCCAGAGATGCACAGAGTCCATGGTGACTGGGGTGGAGAAGGGTTCAATGCCCAGCAGTGTCGTCAGTAGGGATACCAGATTCAAAAACCATGTGCTTGCTTAAGCGATGTTTTTTTTAAATTATTAAAATCTGCGTGATGCACTTTATCTTGTTTCGCTATTGCTGGCATTGTAATACTTTTTTAGGATATTGCTTAAGCAAGTGTTTGGTTTTAGTTTTTCCTGGATTTTTTCCTGTTCCCTCTCGCTGATGGCTAGAGGTCAAAGCATATTTGTAATTAAACTTTTTGGTTCTCTGTTTAATCATTACATTGGTGACTTAAGTTACTACTCCTTATTCTATACAAAACATGATATGATACCAATTTGTTAAAATGGCAAACATACGTTTTCATATAGCTTTGCAATTTACTGGTAAAAAGGTGTTCAAAGGCCAGTGAAATAAGTCAACTTTGTCAGTGATTCATTTGGAAGCCCAATATTTTTTTTTTAATTTATTCTGTTACCCTTTCTGTAACCCACAAATAGAAGACTTTCCATTTTTAAACTACATACAAGTCAAGAGAAGGTCCAACTCTATCCAAAACATACTAAACCAAACATAACGAATATAAAACCACAAAGCAAAAACGCGCTCAGTGTTAATCATAATGTCTGATCATATTATTTTACAGTTGGTTCTCTAAAATAAATGTAAGCAACCTGGTGCCATTAGCAAACCAAGAGGTTTAAATCCTGTGGCATACACGCCTAGCCTCTATAATTACATTTCAAATGCACTATAGCTGCAACCTCCTTCTCCCTGGTGCTCACAGTTACTGCAAAAAAAACTAAGTTGGTCCCACTGTCCTCACCAGCAGCATCCTGATAAACCCATTTACTCTCTGTGGTACCCGCTGATTACAAGGGCCATCGAGTCAACACAGTGCTCTCCTTCACTTTCTGAGCTCAGAAAGCGTTACCCTGCGAGCATGGCCTTAAACTTTTTTCAGCCCTGTTAGTAATTTTGCTGGAGCGGAATGAATGCCTGGGGTTTGCAGCCGCCGTCCCTTGGCATCCGCGTGCCTCTCTGCAAAGTGACATCAGGCCAGGCCGGGAAGCTCCCAGGCCAGTACCGAGGGGAGGTCATGAGACCGCCGCACTGAGCACTGCTCTCACTGACACAGCCTTTCTCCACTGTTCCAGCCAGACAAGGCATCCTGCAACCTGTACAGCAATTCGCTTGAGCAGCACTGCTCAGGGCGCAGGACTGGACTGGGTGCCTTGTTGCAGTCTCTAGCCTTCTTTACGACCAACAGAAGAATCTCAAATATTTTGTCTTGCAAAAAAAAGTGAGAGAGAGAGAGAAAGAAAAAGAAAACTATTGCTTCACCTCCTCATTACTTTCCCAGCTGACAAAAGCCTGGTTCTGGCACTTGCTGCATTTCATGTTGTGCATGCACACACACCCCCCCCCCCCAGAAATCAGACCGCAGCCCGTTTCCACATTCCAAACTTTCAGAAAAGTTACTTGGTGCCTGTTAACGCTGACATTTTCCCTTTTGTTGTTTTCTTTCTGCGCCTGTGGGAAGGGGCTTCCCCCCTCCCCAATCCTGCTGCACCCGTCGGGGGTGTCGTGGCTACTTTGTGAGGAGCAGGAATGCCACTTCCCTCCTGCCTCCCCCCGGCCATTCGTTCTTCCTCCGGCTGGTGATGCCGTTGCCCGTATCCCCCAAACTTTCAGCTCCTTCCGCACCGTTAGCTGCCGCCTCCGGCATCAGAGCCTTTCACTGACGCACATTAAATTCCCCTCCATCCCTGCACGGCCGTTACACGCCTCTCCTCCTCCCCCCCCCCAACAAAACAGTAAAAACAAAAAACCCAAAACTTTGCGAGACTCTTATATGATGCAAGGATGGGGGATGGGGGGAAGACATCTCTTAAGTTACTTCTCAGCGGTCTCCCACCCCCAGCCCCCTTTTCCAAAGGAAGGAATGGTGTGGATTTTTCCCCGCGCAGCCTCTCCCCGCAGCTGCCAGGCAGCGGGCGCGGAAGGCGCTGCAGGACGGAGCCTCTTACCTTGCTTGACACACTTGAACCTGATGGGATCTTTGCAGTGCTTGATCACGGCCAGCACGTCGCGGGTGGTGAGCCCGGCCACGGGGGTCTCGTTCACCTCCAGCAGCAGCTCCTCGGGGACCAGCCTGCCATCCTGGTAGGCCACCTTGCCGGCTCTCACCTCCCCCAGGTACGGGAACTGCCCGTTCTCCGCGCCCCCCTTCAGCTCGAAGCCCAGCTCCCCGTCGGCGTTCCTGTCAATGACGCTCTCGTGGACTTTGCTGGTCCAGTGGCTTTTCTTCTTCAGGCTCTTGGACATCGCCGTGGGGCTGTGAGGGGAGGGGGGGCGGCCCGTGGCTTTCCCGCTGCGCTCGTCCCGTGCAGTTGCCACCACGGCTTGGCGACAGCCCCCCCCCCAACCCTGCGCGCGACCCGGGGAAGGCAGGAAGCGGTGCTGGAGCTGGCGGGGGGAGGGGAGGGGGTGCTCCGCTTGTCAGGCAAGTCTCTCTGTGGCGGTCTGGCTGAGCAGTTGCATACAAGATAAAAAAAAATAAAAATCTGTGCATGGGCTGCGCCTCAGTAGGTATCCATGTGGTAGCTGCAGCAGCTGGAGTGGCGTTTGTACAGTAACTGGCGGCGGGGGAAGGGGAAGGCATGGGGAGGGAGGTTGGGGGCTGGCTGCTCGCTCCCCCCCCTCCCCACCAGCCTGACCTCAGCTGGGGAGCTCTGCGCATGCTCTGACTGCCGCAGGACTACAAAGAGCTGCTGGAAAGACTCGGGATAAAAAGCGGAATCTGACCAGTGCCCCGGAGCTGGACGTCCCTGCAAGCCTCTGCAGAGCGGGAGCGGAGGGACTTTTTAATCTGAGGACCCTCAGGAATCAGCCCAGCCTCATTCATCCTTCTCAGCGGCTGACCTGGAACAGGAAATCTCCAGCCTGAATCCGTCCCAGCGGCTGCAGAATCCAGAGATCCCTGCATTCTCCAGCTCTGCAGAGAAGACGAGAACGGCAAAGTTGTGGTTTACCAGCCCCTTCCCGGGGTAAGGGGGGTGGGAACCGCCTTTTCCCTTGCCTGGGGAACAGCTCCCTTTTTATTTCTTCTCGCTAAAAGGGCTGTCCCCAGAAGCACTGCTGCAGCAGCTAGGAGTTTTTGTTAGGATGTTTTAGGGGGTTTTTTGTGAGCTCGCCTCATGCTTGCTTATACGGTACCACTTTCGTTTTACAGCACAAGCTCTCCTGGAGCTCTCCCGACAGAGCAAGAGGCAGGCCTGTCGGGCAACTGTAAGGGACAAGCAACAATTGAGGGCGGGAATCAGTTGATATGAACTGTTAATGCTGCATTATTTTCCTTCTGCCCCCCTCGCTAGACGTTGTGCCTCCCTTCAGCATCTCACCTTTAAGTTTGGACAGTTCAGCTCCCGCCTCCCCCCTTTTTCCAGAATATCCATTAAACTGGGTTATGGTTTAATCCTTGTGCTTTTCTCTTTATTTTTCTCTCTGCACTGCACATCCCGCATTACATCGCCCTCCTCCCCCCCGCCCCATTTCACACAGGCAATCTGCAAACTGACAGGCCGATGTAATAAAGTGCGCCCAGCCTAGTGCATCCATAACCCCCCCCCCCCCCCCCAATGCAATAAGGCAGTGGTCCCCAACCCTGTCCTGGGGGCCCACCAGCCAGTCGGGTTTTCAGGATAGCCACAATGAATATGCATGAGAGAAAATTTGCATGCACTGCCTCCATGACATGCAAATTTTCTCTCATGCATATTCATTGTGGCTATCCTGAAAACCGGACTGGCTGGTGGGCCCCCAGGTCAGGGTTGGAGACCATTGCAATAAGGGAATCAGTGCGTGGCTAATGGCACTCATTACATCATTTCCATGTAGGCGAGGCTATTGGCTATTGCCCCGTGATGCAATAAATTACCGCTCACCCAACGCAACCTTGTTAATGTGGCAAATTTAATGCCAGCCCCAGAGCTGGCGCTAAGCTTTGCCACGTGTCAAGGCAGTGGTCCCCAAACCTGTCCTGGAGGGCCACCAGCCAGTCGGGTTTTTGGGATATCCACAATGAATATGCATGAGAGAAAATTTGCATATTATGGAGGCAGTGCATGCAAATTTTCTCTCATGCATATTCATTGAGGATATCCCAAAAACCCGACTGGCATTTTCTCTCATGCATATTCATTGAGGATATCCCAAAAACCCGACTGGCTGGTGGCCCTCCAGGACAGGTTTGGGGACCACTGTGTCAAGGGCTCCAAAAAAAAACAAAAATTCCTGTTTTCTGTGATGTCTCCTATTTAGTTTCGCAATGATACTAAGTCGGAGGAACCACTGGCAGCTGTATCATGACAAAATGAAAAGGAGGGGAAAAAAAAATTCTGGGCACACAATATACACGCTCCAGGCCGTGTATATTGTGCCTGTAGCCGGATAAAGCGAATGCTTGTATTCAGCATCCGTTTTCCTAATCCGCACAGAGGAACGTTTCCTGGGCGCCCGATGCCAAGGACGTGCTGGGGATGCACAGTTTTCTCCAGGGCACCCTTTTTTAACACGGCAGCTCATTTGCCTATTGCATCAGGCGCCCGGGAGCTGAGGATGTGCGCGCATTAGGAAAACGGGCGCTCAACACGTGTGCCCATTTTACTGTGAGTTTTTATTGTATTGGCTCCTGAGCCAGCATCAGCCCAGGTGTTGGCTAGCGCCTGCCTCATAAATTAAAGCCTCTTTTGGTTCCTTTGGCTTTCTCCTACCCTGCTGTGCTGTGAAGAGCAGAGAAGGGAGATTTTCCGCCTTCCTTTTCTTTCTCTTTTCCTTTTATCCTAACTCTCTGAAGGAAGAAGGTCCCCCCTCTTTACTAGACCCTCTCCTTAAAGTAAGGGGAGGGGACTGAGAGAAGAGATAAAAAGGAGAGTGGGTGCTGTGAACCCCTCCCTCTCACGATTTTGATTTCCCCTTCTAATTCTACCCTTTACTATTAGGGGCTATAGAAGCCTTACTTCTTCTTAAGTTCCCCCATCCTTTTTTCTAGGCCCTTCATTTGAAGCCAATACCTAAAAAGGTTACCCCAGAACTAGTGGCCAGGGTGGGAGCTCTAGCTTCACAGCCTTATTCCACCCCAGAAACCAACGACCAAGGCAGGAGCTCCAGCCTCACCCTTGCCCCTCAATTCCAACCACCAAGTGAGGTCACGGACACCTTCCAATCCCCTCCCCCCCCCCCCCCCACCTCCCCATCAACTCGGCCAAATATGGGGAGAAGGGCAGCACTGCCCCTATGTCCACCCGCAGAGGAGCAAAAGGGAAAACCAAGTTACACTGCAGCAGCCATTTTCCCCATTCCCCCCCCGCCCCCTGGCCTCCTTGCCAGTCCAGACATTGACATGTTCGTGTCCGCAGCTGGGGGAGGATCAGGCCTGTCCTTAAAACAGGGCATTCAGTGCCCCATGCTAGCCTCCCCAGACATAAATGATTTCATTTTGGCCCTAGCCAAAGCGGTAAGCCCTAGGAATGTCATTTTCGCCGGCAGGATGTACAGAAAGGCTGACCTCTTATCCGTGCACTCACTATGGTCAACAAAGCGTTTTTGATGTCTTGATTTGCATTATGTGTGTGTGCTTCTTAATTTATTATTTTATTATTATATTACTGTTTTAATTTTTAATTAAAAAAAAAATTATGTAATTTTAATTTTGCTATTTTATTTATTTATTTGTTTATTTATTTATTTGCATAGCCCCTGAAGCAGCCCACATTGCACAGGCAAAACTCGCCCCGAGTCGGGCATTTGTGTTCTACTGTTCGTATTAATAAAGCATCTTTTAGCAAAGATCTACTTTTGTTCTGGTTGCTTTCTTGCTACGTTGGATTGGCTTCCGTGTTGTTTCAAAGGTGATCCATCCTACGTGGTTCCAGGTCAGACTATTTTTGATAATTTTTTTTTTTTGGTCCAGGACTTAATACACTTAGCTAATAGGTCTGACCTGTCAATGGCCTTTTTGTCTCTCGATCAGGAGAAGGCCTTCGGTAGGGTGGATCACATTTACCTCATGGGAACCCTGAATGCGTTCGGGTTTGGCCCCCAATTCATGGGACTTCCCTGCCTCCCATACTCGAGCGCAGAGTGTGTGGTCAAAGTGAACTGGTCCTTGGTGGCAGTTCTGACATTTGGGCAGAGAGATTGTCAAGAGCTCCCCTTGTCGGGATAACTGTACGCAGTAGCCATCAAGCCACTCCTGTGCTTGCTACACAGGTAGCTCGCCGGGCTAGTGTGACGAGGTCTCGACTTGCAGGAGACCCTTTCTACCTATGCCAACGACGTACTGCTTGTGGCTCTGGACCTGGCTGACTTGGACAGGAAACAATTCTGCCAGGGGGGTTTACTTTGCAGCATCCTCCGCCAAATTCACAGGCGTTCTGATAGAACCACAGTGGGAGGACACACTTCCTCGCCAGCTTGAGAACTTCTCATGGGGCAAGGAGTCTCCAAACTACTTAAGGAGGTCTACATGTCCATTGCAGACGCCATGGCCTCGATCAGTTGGCTAGAGCTTGGAGAGAGGGTTCTCCTGAGGTCGTGGAAGGACTTGCTGTGACTAGTGTTTTACAGTGGGGGAGGGTCTTAGTGGTGAACCAGCCGGTGAGCAGCATGCTGTGGTACGGCTTCAAGCCTCTGAGCTCAACCCAGAATTTCTCTCCCCAACCCAGAAAAAGCCACTGGATTTTTTTTTCTGGGTGGGCAGGAAACACTAGTTTTCCCACAGATAAGCTATGCTGTCTGGAACACCCCCTGGCGGTCCAAGGCGGGAACTTCTCTTAGAATGTTAAAAGTATTGCTACTGCACACCTGCGCGGTCCCTTCCTGCGCGCCTGCCTGCATCGCCCCAGTTTTTTCGCTTTCCTGTGCAGCTAATGGATGCAGGTTCTTCTCTCTCCTCGCCTCGCTGGTTTTCTCTCTGCCTCTCCTTCACCTTGGTGACCCCCCAAACAGCACTTTTCAATGCTATAATGGTTCCGAAGACCCCAGGCTTTGTTTTGCCAATGTGGCAAAATTATGCACGTCACCGACGGGCATAATTATTGCTACGTATGCCTGGGGCCGGACCATGATCAGGCATCCTGCCGGGATTGTGGCAGGATGTCCCCACGGGCCCAGTGTCAGCAGGCCACGAAGATTGCCAGACTTCGGAATTAGAGGGGGTATCTTTGGGCTCCTACTCCCCCACCCAGCGCTCCGCACAATCTTCTCTGAGCCAGGAGACCGGATCGTCACAAATGGGCCACCTCCCTGGAGCCATCCTCAAGGAAGACCCAGGGACCAAAATCACTGAAAAGATCTGGAGGTAATGTCGGTGGTAAAAAAAAAAACCTGACAAGGCCTAACAGTTTCGGATGCCGCAGAGCAAAGGAAAACAGATGCCCCTGCGTTAGGTGTATCGACGGGGGGGGCCGAGCCGAGGCGCCTAATGCGACACAAGGGGAGGATCAATGTGCGGCACCTGATGCGGAGCGTTGGCCAACAACGAGTCGAACGACATCCACTGGTAACCATCCTCACCTCCCAACACATCCTGCTAGGGTGTGTCAGGATGGGAGAGGGAGCACCAGTAGTGGAACACCAGTAGGTAGAGCTTTTTCTGCAGCACAGTGCAGAAGAGCTCTGGAGCAATTTCCCCCAGCCTACTAAGGCTGTGGGTATGGGGAGGCTGAGACTTAAAGGGCTCCTCCTGTGGCAGCCTAGGCCCTATATGCAGGATTGGGGGGGGGAGGAGTTGTGGTTGGACAGGGACCCCCCAGCCTGCAGAGCCCTCTAATTGAGCAAACGTGCTGACTGACATCAAGCCTCTAACCAGCTGGAGGAACCACCCTTTTACTGTGAGTAGTGTCCTCAGCATGTTTCTGACTTCTGTCACTCTGGATCGGTCAGCCAGCATCCCAGCTCCTCCACACCCAGAACGGAGTGGTGGAGGAGAGGTTCATCCGGAGAGTAAGGCATCGCGTTAGCCAGGTATCTATTCACACCCAGGATGCCCCAGGTCTTAAAAGATTTGATAGAAAACCAGCAGCTGGTAGAGGCAATGGGTATACCCTCTCGCTTCGATGACAAATAGCTGCGTCATACTGCAGCCCACCCAGCCAGCACAAAAAAATGGACAGCCAGAGGACGCCTTTGCAGAGCAGGGTCTACATACAGAAATCTTCGACAAGCATGAAGGTGGAAGGTATGTGTAACTGGATCTTCAGGCACATTACCTTGCCCCCCCCCTCCCCCCCGCAGATAAGCAGGCTGAATTAGCCATGCTGTCTGGGAGTCCCCAGCTAGGGAATACGAAGCACAGTATCATGTTCGATTAGAAATGTCCTCGTCTTCCCGGACATGCCCACAAACATCTGTGCAGCGGATCCCTGTGGGTGGTGCACAGTCTTAAGACTTAGTAGCGTAATGCAGAATCCCCTGCCCCATGGCCGCATCTGAACTGGCGTGTTGATGAAGGCAGTAATGAAATGTGAAAGTATGCAGCAATGACCAAATATCCTACCTTGCATACGTTTTGAATGAGCATGTCAAAAATGGGCAATTGAAGTAGCCACCACCCGTAGTTGATGTGCCTTCACTTTCAATTCTAGGCTCTCTGATCTAGAAGAATAACAAAAGTGGATGCTTTGGGTAAGCCAGTGTGCTAGTGTTTGCTTGGTTACTGGCAACCCCGAGGCATTCAGGTTGAAGGAAAGAAAGAGTTGTGAGTGCCTGTTTGGAGCATGAGTTCTCTGCTTATAGTAGGCTAGCACCGTTTTGCAGTCCAACGTGTGGAGTAGAGCTTCCCGTTTGGAGGCATGTGGCTTAGGAAAGAATGTTGGTAACATTATTGTTTGAGATGAAAGGCCGAGACTACTTTTGGAAGGAAGGATAGATGGGCCTTAAGGTGACCTTGAAATGGTAGAATTGTAGATAAGGCAGGTAGTGAACTTGTGCTTGAAGCTCGCTAACCCACCTTGCTGAAGTTATTGCTACCAGGAATAATACCTTCCACATGACAAACTGTAAAGAGGATGTTTGTATTGGTTCAAAAGTCGAAAGCATCAATGTCTCCAGAACCACATTTATGTCCCAAGGGATGGGTGACCATGAGATCGGAGGGCGAAGTCTCAAGGTACCCTTCATGAAGCGAGATATTAAGGGGTGTGTGGATATGGAGGTGGACTCTGGATGAAACCTCCAGCCCAGAAGTGTACAGCAAATGCAGATATTTTAACAATTGTTCCAGTGAGGACTTGAAGGGATTGAGTGATGCTGACATGCACCAATGGCGGTATCTATGCCATTTAGCCGCATAATTCTTCCTTGTGGATGACTTTCTTGAGTAAATGAGAATATCCTGTATTTCCATTGGGATAGGAAGATGACTCAGTACTTCCCTTTCAATTTCCATATTGTCAAATGAAGGGAGTCTTACACTGAATGAAGTAGTGTCCCCCTTTCTTGTGTTAGGAGGCCCACCTTGTTTTATTTATTTATTTATTTATTTATTTATTTATTTATTTATTTAAAGACTTTTATATACTGAAGATCATGTACTAGTACATATTGCTTCGGTTTACAGATAACCAGCATTAGAATTACCATATACATGGTGTACATAGAACAGTAAACAATCAACGGTGCACAGTTAATAAATAAGGTATACATTAAACAAGGAGTATTATGAATTAAGCATTAGATTTTTATAGAGAACAATTAATGAATGAGTATACATTGAACATGGCGTAATATACAAGTGAAACATTAATATGTTTGTTACATTATAGGTAGTGTGGTACTTTATTGGTAGCATGGGAATTTAAGTGAAGGCTTCGGTGAAGAGCCAGGTTTTCAGTTTCTTCTTGAATGTCTGCAGGCATGGTTCTAAGCGCAGGTCCGAAGGCAGATTGTTCCAGTGATTGGGACCAGCAATCGAGAAGGCACGTTTCTTCATTGAGGAATTAGCAGGGGGTACATAAAGGGTGCCTAAATACATTGTTCTAATGGGTCTGGAGGCTGATTGAGATCGGAGAGGGCAAGTTAATTCGAGTGTAGTTTGTGAGTGGATGGTTTTGTGTATTATAGTTAGCACTTTGTATATAATTCTGAACTTAATGGGGAGCCAGTGAAGGCTCTTAAGTATAGGAGTGATGTGTTCACCTCTGCCGGTATTGGTTAGGATCCTGGCTGCAGAGTTCTGTAGCATTTGTAATGGCTTTGTCGTGATTGCTGGAAGGCCGATTAGAATGGAGTTGCAGTAGTCGATTTTTGAAAATAGGATAGCTTGGAGGACTGTACGGAAGTCCTGGAAGTGGAGAAGAGGTTTCAAATTTTTTAATATATGTAATTTGTGAAAACATTCTTTTGTAGTATTATTGATGAATTTTTTTAAATTCAGCCGATTGTCTATGGTTACTCCTAGGTCTCTTACATGTGGGGTCGAGTTCAGTTGAGTTGATGGTGGGTTTTCATCCTGGGTAATGAGCAGTAGTTCGGTTTTTGCAGTGTTAAGTACTAAATTAAGGTTGGTGAGGAGTGTGTTTATGGATTATAGGCAGTTGTTCCAAAAATTGAATGCTTTTGCTATTGATTCCGAGATTGGTATCAAGATTTGGACATCGTCAGCGTAAATGTAATACGTAACCTTTAAGTTAGTGAGGAGTTGGCAGAGGGGTAGAAGATAGATGTTAAATAATGTTGGGGATAACGAGGATCCTTGAGGGACTCCAAGAGTGGCTTTGACTGGGTGTGAATCTATATTATTTACTCTAACCTTGAATATTCTATTATCGAGAAAAGACTTGAACCAGTCTAAGGCTGTTCCTGATATACCAATGTCTGATAGACGTTTGATGAGGATGGAGTGCTTCACCGTGTCAAAGATTTTGAAGCAAGATCGGAGGTTGTGTGATGAGATGCATGAGGTAGGCATACCATGGTTGCCTGGGCCATGCTGGAACTATGAGGATGAGAACTGACTTGTCTGCAGTGCATTTCGGAAACATTCGACCGATTAGTGGGACCGGAGGGAACACATATTTATTTATTTATTTAACACTTTTCTATACCTACCTTCATGGTTGAAGACCATATCAGATCGGTTTACATCGAATTGGGGAATTGAACCAGAGAGTGTAACCAAAAACAATAGATTGAATGGTGATTCCTTATCATGTCATCCTGATGTGGCCTGTTTTTTGAAGGGAGTAAAGCATCTTTGGCCTCCCTTGAGGTTGCCAGTTCCATTGTGGAGTCTTAATTTGGTGCTGGATTTCTTGACGGGTCCTACTTTCCGACTGCTGCATAGCCTTTTTTTGCGGTTTTGACCTTGTAGACAGTGTTCCTGGTGGATATATGTTCTGCGCGTCGAATGTCACAAGCTTGCTGGATTAAGGAGGTGGTCACGGCCACGTATGTGGATGCTGATAAGCTGTTGCCTACTCAGATTCGGGCTCATTCCACTAGGGCTCAGGCAGTGTCATGGGTGGAGGTTCAATTATTGTCTCCCGACGATATATGCTGAATTGCAACGTGGTCATCCTTACATACTTTTTCCAGGATTTATCATCTGGATGTGCAGGCCCAGGAGGATGCAGTCTTTGCAAATGCGGTGTTGATAGGATTGCGGGAAACCTCCCACCTTGTTTGGAAGTAGCTTTGGTACATCCCACTGGTCCTGAGTCCATCTGTCTACACACTAGGAAGTGGAGAAATTACTTACCTGATAATTTTGTTTTCTTTAGCGAGGACAGATGGACTCAGCTTCCTGCCCTCAGCTGCTGAATGATTGTGTCAATAGTCCTCCTGTGGGGTTCTGGGTCCCAAAGGATTTCTAGTAAGTGTTCATCCAGTCCTTAGATTGGGGTACCTACTTTCTTACTTGAGTTCAGTGTTTCTTGTTGGTTGAGATCAATGTTTCTTGTTGGTTGAGTTTATTTATGGTTGCTTGTTTTTAATCAAGATTTTGCTAGTCTGTCCATAGTTGCTTTTGAAGAGAATACTGGCAGGTTGGGGTCACTGCAAGAATATATATACTGTGACGGCAGCTTACTCCGTCTCCATCTGCTGGCAGGGGAGCATAAACCCACTGGTCCTGAGTCCATCTGTCTACACTAAGGAAAACAAAATTATCAGGCAAGTAATTTCTCCAGTACATATTATTGTAAGTGATATTTTTATCTCAAAAGTCTGTACTTTGAATGCCCTTTTTCATGAAAAATCTTTTTTTTTTTTGGATTGGGACTTGGTTAATAAGAAATTTTAAAATAAATGCATAATTTTTAATTCTGTATGGGGAGAGGACACAAGATTGTAAGGTATGACTAGGGTACATAATACTCTTGCACGAGCCCCAAGAGAGTGACTTCCATCATTCACCCACCTGCCAAATACCCAGGGGGGCATATGCTGGGGATCTGTGGGAGGCAGGTGGTAGAGTTGCCAGCTCCCTAAAAATATTATCACTGACACTGTGCCTCTCCTCCAGGAACCCTGACCTTGCCTTTCCTCCATCCCCAACATATCAAATCATTGAAAGAGGCCCCCTCCAGTAATCAGACCTATGCATTTGTGGAGGGGGGGGGGGGGTGCAATCTCATCCCTCCTCTCAGGCAGCAGATTATCTTGAGCCACCCCTGTGACCTGGTAGTGAAGTGTGAGAGAGAGGCTGCTTCAGATGGCGATCGCCTTGCAATTGGCAACCGGAGCGTGGGAGGCATAGAGCGAGGCAGCCGGAGGGGGGGGGGAGAGCCAAAAGGTGTGAGACTGACCATGTCTGACCCACTGCTCCCCGAAAAAGCCCACGGAAAGGGAGCAATGGACTAATGGCTTTCATGTTTTGGATTTTAGGGTTTTTTTGTTGTGTTTTTTTTAGGAAGAGGAGGCTTGGGATGCCGCTGCATGCTGACATTTAGAAGTTAGAAGCGAGCTTTGCAAAACCGGCTTACCGCACGGAGCTGTAAAGAAATGTGTAGCAACTGCTTTGTAAACAGGAAAGCATGGCTGGGTTGATTGAAGAAAATTGGAGCAGCTGGAATGATATCCTGCGTCAGAAGGTTCATTTCCTCAGCGCTTATCAGTATACGATATGTATGAGATTTTGATTGTAGCAGCGACATACAGTACTCTGTATAATTTGTTCATAAAAAGCTATAGTTGTAGAAAGTGACTATGGAAACGGATGAAAAAATGTGTACCGTGCTTGTAGATACCCAACTACATTTTCTCTGGCCCCAGTTGTGTAAACTCAGTCTTTGATATGTCGTGAGGCATTTGTGTTATCTGTTTGGTATCTTTTGCATTTGGGTTCATTAAAGCAGGGCATGAAATGTCAGGTGGAAACAGCTTCTATTTCCCCTTCCCTAGTTCTTTTTCAGAACTGGTTTGGATTTTCTTCTTTTTCTGTTTAGGGTTGATTTATGTTTCTTTGGATTTCTTTGCGGTGAGGATTCTTTTTTGCCTGGCAAGTTTTCGTGCGTTTTATATTTTGTGAAACAGAAAAGAAAAAAAAAATAGGTAACCTACATAGTAAGCTAGTAAATGATGGCAGATAAAGACCAAAATGGTTCATCTAGTCTGCCCAGCAAGTTTTTTTTAGGGTAGTAACTGCTGCTCCATGCAGGTTACCCTCATGCCCTTTTGTGCTGATTACCCTCAAGCAGAAATGTAAACTTTAGTTGTGACAGAAGTTACCCCATTTCTTCATTAATATTCTCTAGCCAGTAGGGATCCTCTGTCCCATGCCCTTTTGAATTCCATTACCGTTCTTGTCTTGAAAATGTCTTCTGGGACGGCATTCCATGCATCCACCCCAGTTTCTTTGAACAAATATTTCTTGAGTCTTTCCCCTTGGAGTTTCTTATCATGAACCCTAGTTTTACAACTTCCTTTCCCCATGGACTGGTTGTCTGACAAGTAGTGGGCTATGAAAGTGCCTATGAGGTTTGGGACTGATGCCCTACCTGCCAACCTTCTGTTTTGACAAAGAGGGGAAGTGAACTTGCTCCTCCAATGGATCTTCAAGTTCCTTGTCCCCACGGCAAGCGGGAAAGACTAGTTGGATGGAGTAAAGATTTCCACGAGTGGAACATTGCTGTCAGCACCTGGTATTCTCATGACAGTTTCTCAGTGGTTACTCTGACGTGCAGCCTACTATGAAAGGGCCTACCAATATGCAAGAATTTTATTTGGCCATGGAGGTTCCTGTTCAGCAATCCAGCTCAGGATTTTCATCCGGGGATGATTCCCCAGGACAGTTGAGGGAGAAGGATTGCTAGACCAGTCCATAACACAAGCAGTGAGAGATCAGTCATGGGTGGTTTCCAGTGCATTGGAGCCTCAACAAAATGCCACCTGTGCCTCTTTGGCCGAGCAAATTACTAATCTATTGATGAACTTTGTAGAACGACACTGGGAAGAATGGATCTGGGAGCATGCAGACTAGTGCATTCTCAAGGATTCTACTGATACCAGTTTTGTCACTCTCACCTTGACTACCCCTGCGAGTTTGACAAGCAAATGGAGGTGAGGGAAAAGATCATCTACAAGAATGCGGCCATTTACCATCTGAGGGATGTTGCACTCAGTAGGTATCAGATGGAATGCCTGTTGCTTAATGGTACAACAATCAAAAAGCCTCACCCAGAGCTCCTTTTGAGAGTAAAAAGGAACCAGAGTAGTGTCAGAGTGAACGGTTTCCATTTTTTAAGGGGGCTGGAAGTGAACAATATTTCTGTGTTATTCTTGTTGTTTGTTGAACTGTGGTTGAAATGCTGCTGTGAAGAGTTACATTTGGTAATCCTGATGTGGGAGGGTGGTTTCTACCTTATGTACTTTTCTCCAAGCAACTAGATAGCCTAGTCTACCTTGTGACCTAGAAAACCAGAAGTTGGCTGTGGACTTGCTGTGGAAATGTGTTGTTCTTTCTGCCATGCAGATGAGTGAAGTATTTGGAAAAATAAAATAAATTTAAAAAATCCTTCTATAAAAATTATAAAATGTTTTATAAAATGGTGTTCCATGAATTTCTCTTAAATGATAAATGGTATAATCAGTTTATTCTTTTTCAGGTGGGATCCATGCATCTAGGATCATCCCTACTTTTAACCATTTTGTTTCTTTACAGGGTCATCTACACTGGAGCTTCTGTTTCTGATGTGAAAGTGGTGGTAGTTTTTGGGTGAGTAGTGGTCTAACATGCTTCCACAGGTCTAATGGAGAACCATGTTCCCTAGCCCAAGGAACTCCCAAGGGCCAATATGTGTGAGGAGATATTTCACAATTTTTCATTCAAATAAGAGAAAAAAATGTTGATATTGTGATGTGATGTGCTTTTTTTCTGCTGCAGATGTGCAGATATGGAAGGCATGCTGGAGGGACCAGTAGTGTTACCCAGTGAGCTGGTTGTGACAGGTAGTGGGCTATAAAAGTACCCATAAGGTTGGGAATGATGTCTAGAAAGCTTGGTAAAGGTTTCCATTGTGGAGAACTACAAAGGTGTCAAAGGAAATATGGAAAGTATTCTAATGTTTAAAGTGTTGTATATATTTATGCCGGTGCATGTGTGTGAGTAATGTGAAAAGTGTTTCAAATTGAAAGTCGTTGCTGGATGCAGCCTGCATTTGGATCTTGAACAACTATTATTATACCTGTAATTTTCAAAATGGTTGCAATTTATTATTGTTTGTAAGACTAGACCTGAAAAAAATGTTTCTGTGTCAACGTCCTGTCACCAAAAATGTTTTCTTTTCTGGGTGGGAGACAATGTAGAGACCCTTTCAGTCTCTGTCTAAATAAAGTTCCCTACCATAAATCTGGGCTAGGATCTTAGATAAGAGTTATCATTTTGCAGACCATCCCTTGTAGACACCTCCTGTGAAGATGCCTGGATTGATCGGTAAGCCTGCATAAAACCTGGCAGTGCATGAGGAATAGTGTGGCAGTTTTTGTTAGAGTTCAAATAAGCTGGCAAGTTGCTGAAGTGATTTACCGTTTTAGGCCCCACAGTCTGATACCAGAGGAACAGACATATTTCTGACCAGTAGCTCCTGGTCTGGCATGGAGTTTCTCGAGAAGTAAAAGAAGAGAGTTGGTTCTAAAGCCTTTAGTATTTTTATGTGGAACCCGTTTCTGTTTCAGAAGCATTCTCCTCCCTTCCTGGAGGAGGTCAGGATAAGGAGCTGTGATTTCCAGCCTGTCACGCAAAGGAGGGACAGCAATGTCTTGCAGTCTTGAAAAGACCTGTGATCTTCTATTTGTAGGAATTTTTGCCACCTATTCCTGACCATGAGAAGGAGAGAAAATTGTAATTTTTGTATTTTGGGACTTCTAAATCCAGTGGTCCAAGAGTAATATCAGAGAAAGAGATGGATCCCACTCCCCACTAGGAGCCCACATTTTGTCATTCAGGAGCGTTGGATTTGTTTTCTAGAGCCTGACACCTAAGGGACATTGATTCAACACAAAGAACTGATATAAAAGATACATCTTGGATTTGGTTAATTTTGTGAGATGATCAGCTGGAGCTTTTGTTTGCTAATTGCACTGAAGGTATTTTTTAGTTACAGTAAATTTATTTTTGGCACACCCCACCAGTGTGTGCTATGTCTTCTTTGAGAGCCAGAGGTGCTCTAAAGCAAGGTCATGCCAGTTGTGAATACATCTGCAAGGAAAAAGACTGAGAGACTATGTGTCAAGGCTAAGGCCCCGGAGGTTAAATCTTCCTCCCCGCTGGCAAGAACCCCGGGGCAAGTGGCTTGCTTTGGTGTGAGAATAGAGATAATTGGGAGAACATGGTCCCGGGGATAACTGTGTACCCCATATTCAGGACTTCCACTGAAAAGGGGGTTGCATGTAAGTGGCCTTCTACAAAAGCAGTCGCCAGATATGCATGTAAACGTGCACGCATATGCCATGTTTGCACGTAAGTTATCAGCACTGGGTAGAAGCATTGCTGGGGCTGGAGTTGGGTAGGGGTTTGGATTTACATGCATATTTTATAAAATTCGACTATATGTGCATACGCTTTTAGGAAACTTCTGCACCCCAAATAGGTATAACTTGTGTGGGGTAGATTTACTGGGATAATTATCAAAGTGGACTTTTGTGTGTAAAACAGCTTTAGATGTAGCAGTCGGACTATCACTTGTAATTCCAATGTTATCAACAAAATACTAATTTCACATGCTCTTAAATTTTATTTCACTGGTTTAACAGATTTTTCCATTTTCCCTTCAACAATTCACAACACTATATGAAATATTTAAGTGCATATGCATACTTCAATCAGTCTCAGATCTACACCAATTAGTGCTCAAATATGACCCAAAAGAGACTTTCAGATAATCATGATGCACCTTGTAAATGCCAGCATGCATACATATTTATGTGAAAAAATGTACACCTATCTTTTAAGATCCAGTAGCATCAGCTTCCAAAAGAAGAAAGAGAATGGATTTTTGTTGGCTTCTTGTGACATATTCTCTTGCTAGGTCTGCAACCTGTGCGGCTGCACAGAGCACCATGCTGAAGAGAGTGGCCACTGCTACCTGCACCCTTCCGTATGATGTCTACCAGCAGGAGACTCAGGAACGAAGCTTCTGTCGGTTGTGATATATCAAAGATCAGTCTGCAGGGAGGAGGGGAGAGAAGAAAAAGAAGGGGGATGCTACTCAGCAAGAAGGGGGAGAGAGGGGATTTTGGGCATTGTAGCAAGGAAGATACTGCTGCTGGGGAGAAGAGAAGGAGGTGTATGTAGGGTTTGGATAGATGGATATACTGTGCTGGAGCCATTACCACTGCTGAAGGAGGGAGTGCTGTGCCAGAGCTATTGCCAAGAGGGTGAAGAGTAGGGATGTGCATTCGTTTCATATGTTTCCTATACAAGCCTGTAATATGAAACGTACGAAACATATGAAACGAATGCACATCTAATTGACATGTAATGGGAAACGTATGAAACGAATTAAATGAATGAAACAAATGCACATCCCTAGTGGGGAGATGCCAATTTCACTTTTTTGCACAGGTCATTGGTAAGTTTAGAGATGGTCCTGCCCCCTCCAGTCCTGGTAACCATGATTAGTAGGGATAAAAAGTGTATTGTCTTGCTTGTGAACATAAAAACGCCAAACGCTTCATGTAGTGGCAAGGATGCATCTTTTCTGGAGATGAGTGGATTCATTTCTGGATATTTGAGAAAAGCAGCTCTGTACAATAGCAGCAAACACTTGAAAAACAAGTGTTTCCTTGACAAATAGCGGAGAGAAATCCTGCTTGCATTCAACATTGCAGCACAACTAGGTTTACAATAACTTCCATAACATTTGTATAGATCATCCTCTTGTTTTTTGTTTTCTTTTTCTGTTTTTCATAAAAGTAGCAACCCTCCAGAGCATCAGTTGCAAGAGGTATTGTTGAATTGCCATCATGCGCCTGCCTGGTCTCACCTCTGCTTGATTAGTGTGCCAACAGGGATATGTGCGTGGTGCTGCTTTCTGGAACAGGACTGGCAGTGGGGCTGAGAACAGTCCCACCTAGGCATTCATGTAGCTGGGTCTGTCTGGCAGGCTACGTAGGGGACATAGGAGGCCGGATGTTTAGGCAACAGCCACACAAATATTGTTGGCTATTTAGATTTTATAGAACTTTGTGGTTAGACATGAGAGAGGTAGGTGCTGGAAGGAACAAAGCAGGTTTCCACACTTTTGTTGTTTTTTATTTTTTAGTTTGGTTTTTTTTTTTCATTTCATTGAGTTTTGTTTCATAATAGCGTGTGGTGTTTCGTTTAATGTGCATTGAAATTATTGCTGACTAAATGAAATGGCGCACGTTATCACGAAAAGAAACAAAAGAATGTGCACATCCCCAGAAAGTTTGGCTTTTATATTCTATTCTACCTAAGATGGTGAAGTACAATGGAGGAAGTTAAGACTTTCCTGGCAAAGGAATAATCTTGTAGACGGTCATACACTGTGGCTGGCATCTGGGATGGATCCTTGGCAGTATGAGCAGGAAAACTGGGCAGATGGGATGGGCCAGATGGTCTTTCTCTGCCATCATTTACTATGTTACCATGGGCTGTGTACAAACCTCTTCTGGGGCATTGATCAGCTGTAGGGGAAGGATTGGAAGTAGCAATGGCAGCAGCAACCAGACAGGGTGGAGAAGAGGAATAGAAGCATGAGTCATGCAAGTCAGGTATTCTGATTTCTGAGGGGTGTCAATGGTTTCCCCTGTTCACTTGATTCCTTTAATATTTTACCACAGTCCTGTCTGATTCGTACTAGACTTCTGGTCTAGGCTAGCCCGCTCTAACCATCAATAAACGGTCATCAGTGAAAGCTTTCTGGCAGTTAAATCTCTCCCTTCCAGAAAAGGTCCTATGAAACATGCTGTGATAATGCATTGTGCAAGTACAAAAGGAGCACTTTAATGTTTTTTTTATTTCCCCCCAAAAGTATGAATATGGCTGACAGCATGAAAGAAACAAAATATGCTTTTACAGAAAGCATCTGTCTGTCTTTTTATTTTATTTTTTGGCAAATCAAAGAACAAAAATGTATGTGTCACTTGTGGCCCAATAGCAAGTCATTCATGTTTAGCTTTCTAAACTACAATTGGATCTTAGATCTTGCCTGTTGAGTTAGTGCAGTAATTGAGTAATATGAAGATAACCTAATGAAGGATGAAGAAATATATCCATTGAGAAAAAGACCACATAGGGTCCCTTCTCTAGAGAATATGGATATTTTTATTCCAACCTGCAAGCATCCTTCCCTCAGTGATAATTTCCAGCTGATAACCCCATGCCTTTCCTAAGGTAGGCATTACTTTCAGATGGGGCAAAAAAAGCGAATGCATTTTCTCTTGATTTTCAGAGACTTTTTTATCTAATAGAACTGCTTTAAGCAAGCACCATTCTGTTGTTAAAGGAATTATTTTAAGAATTAAAACCTGATCTTTTGGGCTATTATGAATTCAGCAAAGTATCCAAAGTACCTGAACCAAAGTTTATTTTTTCTTAGGGCTCATCTATCCCTTACCGCTCCTTTTCTAAAGGCTATTGTGGCTTAAATCAATGTTCTTTTAAATTACTTGTTGCTGATTGACCAACAGAGAATTTCCAGTAATAGAATTCTGCTTTTCCAACACTTTTAAAAAAATGACACCAGTTTTCCAATTGTCAAAGTTTTAAGTAATCTTATATTTACCCTTAATGTAGGCAGCCTGTCGTTCAAAAAAGAAAAAAAAATACACAACCTCTAGTTTATAAAAATAGCACAGATCATAAAATCTAGAAGCAGTGAATTAAGAGTATAGAAAGTAACCAGCCCCCTAGGCTCCTCAAAAGTAACAAGCCACCAACCAAGTCTACAGCGATTGCAAATTTCAGAAAATAAATAGCATCCAAGCAGCAGAGATATTGAACTTAAAACAACAAAATGTGATCTCTACATTGGACATTGCTAGAGGAAAGGTCCTTAGTAGTCCCAAAAACTTGGCATCTTAAACAATTCGTTAGCTTGATAAAGTTATTATTTATACCTGACTACTTTTCTGATTTGATTTTAACCAATTTATACTAATGTAAAAGCTATATTTCTGTTCTGTAACTGTAGCTAAATTCCTTCAAAACTCACGTCTACTTTAATATTGTAAGAGGTTACATTTGTTAGCGCTGTGGACCCTTGAGCGGGCATGACAGCCTGAACCTCCACTGAGGGAAGGCCCCCCGTGGACCGTGCAGCCGGGAGGCGGTGCAGGACCAGGAGACCCGACAGGAACTTCACCTATACCAACCCTCGTTCCCCCTCAGGTTGAGCCCATGGGTACTGGGGCCGGCAGGACTTAGGCGAGGGTCTCCTGGCATAGAGATGACCACAAGAGTAAGCAGTGTATAGAGGTCCAGGTCAAGGCTGGCGGAGGTCCGAAGAAATGAGGACGGTCCAGGAGGCAGGGCAGGCAGCGAAGCAGCAACACGAGGAACCAGGCCAGAGGTCGGGGCAGGCAGCGGACAAGCAGGAACCAGGAACACGCCAAGAGTCAGGACGGGCAGCAGACAGCAGAATCAGGAAACCAGGCCGAAGTCAGAACCAAGAAGACAATCCGAGGGCTAGGAACCAGGAGGAGAAGGAAGTGGGACCACGGGTCCAGGAGCAGGCAGGAACAGACGATCAGGAACAAGCAGGAACTCAGGATCAGGAACTATCGCAGACAGGAACACCGGAACGCAGCAATTAGACACTTCAAGGAGCAGTCCCGTTGCCAAGGCAAGGAATGGTGCAGAGAGCTGGGCTTAAATGGCCCTGGAAGATGATGTCATCATTGGGCGCCGGGCCGAGGTTTCCCGCCGCGGCCCCTTTAAGAGGCGGCAAGTGCTGCATGCAGGCGCCTAGAAGGGCGGGCACCAGGAGGAAGTCAGCGGCATCTGCCGCACAGTGGCGTAGCCACGGGTGGGCCTGGGTGAGCAGCTGCCCACCCAATTTAGACCCAGGCCCACCCAACTGACACCAGAACTGCAAGGCTGTCGCGGGATCCCATCCCCGCGACAGTGAAGAGGAGAACCCATGCTTGGCACGCCATCACGGCACACGTGGGGAAGCGGTCCTACAACCATATGGCCGACCGATCTTCCTGTTTGGGGGGCGGGGAGGAGAGCGGAAGCGCCGCGCACAATTTCCGCTTCCTCCCCCCAGAGCAGGAAGATCAGCTGGCCTCTCCTGCTGCCACTGGCCTCCTGCGTACAGCCGACCGATCTTCCTGTTGGGGGGGGAGGGAGAAGAGCGGAAGCGCCGCGCACAGCTTCCGCTCCCCCCCCCCCAAGCAGGAAGATCGGTCGGCCGTATGGCTTGAAGATAGCAGGAGAGGCCAGCTGATCTTCCTGCTCTGGGGGGAGGAAGCGGAAACTGTGCGCGGCGCTTCCGCTCTCCTCCCCGCCCCCCCCCCCCAAACAGGAAGATCGGTCGGCCGTATGGCTTGAAGATAGCAGGAGAGGCCAGCTGATCTTCCTGCTCTGGGGGGAGGAAGCGGAAACTGTGCACGGCGCTTCCGCTCTCCTCCCCGCCCCCCCCCCCAAACAGGAAGATCGGTCGGCCATACGCCCGAAGATAGCAGGAGGCTAGTGGCAGCAGGAGAGGCCAGCTGATCTTCCTGCTCTGGGGGGAGGAAGCGGAAACTGTGCACAGGCTTGAATGTGTATGTGAGGATGAGAATGGGAGCCTTGTTGTGTGTGTGTGGGTGAAAATCGGACCCTGGGTGTGTATGGGAGTGAGAATGGAGTCTTGAATGTGTGTGGGTGAGGATGGAAGCTTGAATATGTGGGTGAGGTTGGAAGCTTGAATGTGTGTATATATGGGTGAGAATGGGAGCCTGGGTTTGTGTGTGTGGGTGAGAATGGAAGCTTGAATATATGGGTGAGGATGGAAGCTTCCATCCTCACCCACATATAGCATCACCCACATATAGCATCCCATCAAATCTCAGATTGGAGCCTTGCCTTTTAACTTTTAGAAAAAGCCTTAAAACATGGCTCTTTCACCAAGCCTTCGCCGATCCACTAGATATTCTCTAATTGCCCTTCACTCTTACCCGGTCTGGCATTGACACTCACGAATGGACTCTGACTCTCCCAGGTTAAAACACCTCTAAGCTTGTAACCGTACGCTTATGGTATCACTGGTTTATCTCCGGCCTTACCTTCCTTCCAGCTTGCTTGCAAGCTTCCAAGTTCTCTCTCCCTGTTGATTGTAACTTTGACTTATTCCTACCTATTGTTTATCTTTCGCTCACTTGAATTTGTTACTCCTTTTTTATACCCTTGTTAAATGTAAACCGATCCGATATGGTTATTCACTATGAAGGTTGGTATAAAAAACTGTTAAATAAATAAATAAATAAATAAATAAGCTTGAATGTGTATATATATGGGTGAGAATGGGAGCCTGGGTTTGTGTGTGTGGGTGAGAATGGAAGCTTGAATATGTGGGTAAGAATGGGTGCTTGAAAGTGTGTATGTGTGGGTGAGAATGGGACCTTAAATGTGTGTATGTGTGGGTGAGAATGGGAGAATGGGTTTGTGTGTGTGTGGATGAGAATGGGTGCCTGGATGTGCGTCTGTGTGTGCATAAGAATATAAGCCTGGGGAGGAGTGAGAAAGTGAGAGCTTGTATGTGTGTCTGCAGAGAATGTGAGCTTGGGGGGGGGGGAGAGCATATGAGAGTGAGAGCCTGAGTGTGTGAGGGAGTCTGTGAGAGAAAGCATTTATGTATATATGTGTGTGTGTGTGGAAGGGAAGAAGACAGTAGTAGAAAAGACACTGAAGAGGAATTAGGAAATGAGCGACAAGGGAAAAAATGGGAAAGAGAGACCAGGACCAACTGATTAGAAAAATACAAAGATCAGACAACAAAGGTAAAAAAAAATATATATATATATAGAGAGAGAGAGAGAGAGATGTTAGCAATTTAAATATGTCATCTTTGGGAATGTGCATTCTTATATTTTTGAATTTTGCTCTTTCTTAAGTATTCCACTGTTCAGACATTTTAGTTTCTCAGGCTTTCTATTTTGGCTTTATCTACATGTTTCTGTTTCTAATTTATAGTCTATTATTTCTATATTAGGTAAGGGTCGGTCTCAGTTTTGCCTGTTTGTGACAGAAATGAGTATTTCTGGCATATAGTTTCTCTGTAGTAGTAGTCCAGCCTGTTCTGTTATTCCCGTAGGTGATGTATTAATGTTCTAGGGCCTGGTGTAGTATTTGCATTGCTGCTTTTTCATAAGGTTGCTGTTTGAATCCTGAGAGTCAGTGCTGTGATTGTTTGGCAAGGTTCCAGATGCCTCTTTCTTTGCAAGAGTTTGTTACTTCACAAAATAGCAGTGGAGGGTTATTTTTTGCTGAGATTACACCAGAATTTGAATTTTTTTTTTTCATGTTACTTGTAATGTGAATTGCCCTAGCTCTGCGCTGCACCTGTTCTGATGATTAATTATATTTTATTGTATTTATGAAGATTTCTGGGTTTCTGCAAAGATGGTTCATGAAAGAATACATTAATTTTTGTTTTATTATATGATTGGATTTGATTGTTTTCTATACTTGAAATAATTGAAGTAAATTATTTTAAAGTTTCATACATGACACATAATGGCTGTTGCAAACTACTTAGAAAGCCATTCTAGGGTGCAGTATATATGGCATTATTTATCAGTAAGAAAACAACTAGTAGACCTGCATGCCTTGTGCCCACCTATGTTAACCTTGTGCCCACTCAAAAAATCAATTCTGGCTACGCCACTGCTGCCGCATGGGAGGAACGCCACGGCAGGGCCTCAGAGCAGCCTGCCCCATGCTGCCACGGAGGAGAGCTGGAGCTGGTGCCTGCCCGGAAAGGTAAGGGAGCCCGGCTGCGGCGACCCACGGCCGGGATTCCCAACACATTTTACTTCTTAAATGCTTGGTAGGTAGGGAATCATATTTTTCTGGGTTACAGTCATGATCATGGGATCACACATTGGTTTGCTAGAATTCTTACAACTACTGACTCTACTAGAAAGAACGCCAGCACTTGCAAAGTACAGTAAACCTATTAGAACTCTACACTAAGGGGCGGATTTTAAGAGCCCTGCTCGCCTAAATCCGCCCAAATCTGGGCGGATTTAGGCGAGCAGGGCCCTGCGCGCCGGTGAGCCTATTTTACATAGGCCTACCGGCGTGCGCAGAGCCCCGGGACTCGCGTAAGTCCCGGGGTTTTCTGAGGGGGCGTGTCGGGGGCGGGCCCGAGCCGCGCTGCGTTTAGGGGGCGTGTCGGAAGCGTTTTGGGGGCGGGCCCGGGGGCGTGGTTACGGCCCGGGGCGGTCCGGGGGCGTGGCCGCGCCCTCCGGACCCGCCCCCAGGTCGCGTCCCGGCGCGCTGGCGGCCCGCTGGCACGCGGGGATTTACGCCTCCCTCTGGGAGGCGTAAATCCCCCAACAAAGGTAAGGAGGGGGTTTAGACAGGGCCGGGCGGGTGGGTTAGGTAGAGGAAGGGAGGGGAAGGTGAGGGGAGGGCGTTAGAGGATTCCCTCCGAGGCCGCTCCGAAATCGGAGCGGCCTCGGAGGGAATGGGGGTAGGCTGTGCGGCTCGGCGCGCGCCGGCTATACAGAATCGATAGCCTTGCATGCGCCGATCCAGGATTTTAGCGGATACGCGCGGCTACGCGCGTATCTACTAAAATCCCGCGTACTTTTGCTTGCGCCTGATGCGCCAGCAAAAGTATGCCTATTCGCACGGTCTGAAAATCTACCCCTAAGAAAAGAGTACACAATGATACATTTTCCTAAGATACATGCATAATACAAAAAAAAAAATGATTGGTATAAAGAACCTTATTGCCAATTAAACAAAACAAAAAAAAAGAACCTTATTGTCAATGAAAACTAATTTTATCCAGCTGGTAAACCAAAGGGTAATTAATAGATCTAGACCAGTGGTTCTCAACCTTTATCAGGACACACCTGGAGGATGAGGCTCACATGTGTGACACACTGAACACATGACTATCATTGGACTAAATATAAGCATATGCTCTGCATCCTCAGGAGTCCCCCGCTTCCTAACAATGGGTGCAGAGCTATGATTTCCCTGTACAACTCACCGTACAAAAAGTATTCTGATTCTGGTGTCATCTCAATAACAGCATCACAAACCCCCTCTGTCACCAGGTGCATTGTAAAATAATACAAACCAACCTCACGCTGTACCCGTCTATCAAACCTGCCATACCTCAGCAGCACTACCTCCAAGAAATGAAACAGCAATAGCCCTACCCATGAAAAGGCAGCAGCTCACCACCAGTGCAATATCATATGGAGAAACTACAACAAATTAGGTGGATACAAACCTCTAGTAAAATACCTCATCTCAGTCACATACACACAGAGCACAGGCAGACCTGCCTTCACCAAATGTAGAATAAAAGACGACAAATTATGTGGAAACAAAACCGGGAATGGAAACCCCAAGACCACATTCTGCATGCAGTGCAAACCTGGAGACTAGAAACTCAAATATATTTCCTCCTACACTAAGCAAAGTTCAAAGAGTGAAGAAATGAATACTCTCAAAACTGACATCATATGGCTCTTATACCCCCTCACTCCTCTCCATGCCCCCATCACCCCTCACATCTCCCAACTACTCAATCATCCCTTCACATGCTCATATCCCTGTCTAACATTCCCGACACCCCCACCCCGCATCCTCTTCCCCGTGCTTCCTCTCTCCCCCAACTCTTTCTGCCTTTCCTTCTCCCCTTCCTTACCCAGAATCCCTCTGACCACCTCTTTCCTACCCCTTCCTTCTCAGCTTCCCTCACTCCCCTCTTCCCCAACCCAACAGCCCCACACCTCCATCTCTCTCTCCTCCCCCATTTCTCTTCCCTGCCCAGCAGCCCCAACCCCTCCCTCCTCAATTTCTCCCTACCCAGCAATCCCAACCTCCTTTCCCCCACCCCTTCCTATCCAGCAGACTCCCTATCTCCCCATGCCTTCCTGCCCAGCAGACTCTTGAACTCCTATCTTCCCACTTTTCCTGGCTTCCAGCAAAAAAGACTTCAGTCCAATCCAGTGTCTCCCTCCCTCTTTATCAGGAGCAGATGAGGGCAAGAAGCATTGAGGAGAGGAAGATGAGGATGCAGCAGCAGTGGATTTAGAGAGCACACAACTCTCTCCCTTATGCTCCTGCATTCACATCCAGGCCCCCATAGGGTGAAGAGAACATCAGTAGCCTCACTGCCAGGCCAGGCAGAGGAAGATAAAGTTGGTGTCCTGCCGGGCCCATGTGAACAGGATATCGCACTCTGATCTGGTGAAGGAGGAGGGAACACCCTCCCACTGGTCAGGAAGAGGAGAAGGAAGCAAGAGCAGCTTCCTGTCCTACCCAATAAAAGAGAAGTCGGCCAACTCCTGCCCAGACTGATGAGGAAAGATCAGATCAGTCTTCTGCTGGCTCTGTGACACACTAATGTGTGCTGACACACCTGTTGAGAACCACTGATCTAGACAACACCAACATCAGACCTGAAATTTTATATATAATCTAATTATAAATATGTTTACCTCTTTAAGGAGTCAAGCTGGATGCTCCATGGTAGAGATCTTCAACTCTTTCTAAGATGTTTTTGCAACATTTGAGTCAAGAAACAAGCTCATTTTTGTTTTGTTGCCCTAGAAGCCAGACCCATTTGTTGCACTCATGGACTGGAATGGAGGAATCCTGCCCTACTGGTTTGGAGGCTAAAGTATCAATCTAATACAAAATTTTAATAGCTATACTAAAATGGAGAGATACTGATATTTGTTATTGAGCCAAGATAAGAATTACGAAGAGATATTATTATGCATGAGCTTTCCAGACCAGGTAGCTCTCTTCTTCATATCTTTAGTCAGACTGAAGGGCAATGTCCTGTCCTATAAAATCTTGGTTCCCTTCTCTACAGCATTGATTTGGTTGCCTGGGGACTTGCAGGGCTCGGCATGCGGATGATATATTTTCTCTTCTCTTGGCAGCCTTCAGCATGCTAGTGGTAGGGAGCCTCAGCCATTGAGAATGTTGACACCTAGTGGCCGGATGTAAGTCCTTAAATGGGATCTGGAGTGTGCCAATGTTGGTGGCCCCCCCCCCCCCCCCAGCCTGAAGACCATTGCTTCAATGGCTGGGCTGAGGTGGGAGAGGGGGCATAAGAATAGGGTAAAAAAATCCCTGGTGGTGGTGAATGGAAAGCTCATGGCACTGTAGCCCAATAGAGATCGGTTCTGAATCAGCTGGAAGCCCAAAGGAGCAGGAGGAAATAGATGGGCCAAAATCTCCCCATTCCTCCACCTCCAAATATTTTATACTTGTTTGTAAAGATCCCTTTTTTTCTTTTCAAGCCTATGGGGAAAAAAAAAATCCGTGCAAAATTTATACTGCACAGACACCTTACTAAGAAGATTGTGTCCCCGCCCTTTCTCTGGGGATAGGGAAATACCTACAGTACCTGAATAGACTCAAATAAAATAAGATTAAGACCGGGTTGGAATGGTTTGGGGTTTTTTTTATTTTGGCTTCAATTGTATTTCCAGAATATTGAAAACATCTTAGTGATAAAATACAGCCACGCTGTTGCTTTCATAGAAATATATTCATGACAGTAAAAGCACAGATGGAAGAGCTTGACCGTGCTGCATTTTGTTTTAGCATCGTCTTGTTATAGGATAGCTGAAAACTGAAAAGAAATTCTATCCCATTCCAAGTCAGACAGGTTGCTGAATATTTCAACAGTGCTGAATGTAGAAAGGGCTCTTGCAGACCTGCTGTACTGATGGGAGAGATATGAGCTTAGTCCATGGAAAGAAATAGATCATCTAAGTAAAAGCATGGGAACGCTGCATCTCACAAAATGATATTATTTGATCTGAAACACTTATTGTGCCCTCGCCAGACTTTATTCTGATTTATTTGTTTATATCTTTTGAGAAATGATGCTTTGAACAATCCAATAGCCCCCGTTCTTCCAGAAACTTGGGGAGGAAAAAAGGCAGCCGGTATCTTCTGATTTAAAGAAACAGGAGAAAGCAGGAATATTTTAGGCTTTTCTTGCTGTACTTCTCTAGCGACCCTTTCTTAAACGTTCAGGAAGCCGGCAGACCCAGAAACAGTTGCCTTCCGGTAGTAAGATCCTGAGACAGAGGGGTTTAGCTTTTCCAGCATCTTCTGGTGTGCAATACCTGCACGGAACAGGAAAAGCTCTGGTAATCAGTAAACTGCCATTCCCATTTAACCTGCCAGCCCAGGTCAAAGTCAGGTGCAGCCTCAGCTCAGATACCTCAACCACAATGGATCCCCCTGTCAGTACATTTTTTTCAGAATAAATCCAAATCAGCTCTACTGATCATGCAACACTTATGGAAGAATTACTGGGTGATAGGGAGGGCATGTTCAAGGTTTGGACTGCGTCAAGCTATTGTTGCGTGTCCTGCCCGCGGCAGGCCCTACTCACCCCCGGGTCCCGGACCTGGCCCTTCCTCGTTAGCAGCGGTAGGCAGCCGCCTACGCGCCCGCGCTCCTACCACTTCCCAGGGTTCCTCCGGCTGCTCCGCGGCCTCCTCTGGTCCCAGTCGGGTCTCCCCACGTGCGCGTAGGGGAGACGCCGCCACCACGTAATCTCAGTCATTTGCCTTAGGCAAGTGCGTGCACCTTTCCCGACTTTAAAGGGGCTGTGGCGGGAAACCTTCCTGTGGCCCCAGATGATGACATTGCCGGGCCCTGCTATTTAAGGCCCTTGGCTCTTCAGCCAAGCCTTTAACGGAGAGTTAAGCTCTCTCTGAAGCCGCCTCCCAGTCTAGGTTATGTCGCACTCTCGAATTAATCCTCCCAGCCCTTTTCAGGGCCTCCCTCCCTTTCAAACCTAGCATGCTCATCTGCCCACATCATGTTCCTGCCCCCTTATAGTTTTTTCCCTTATGGCATCCCAGTCCTGTTCGACTCTAATCCACTATCCTACCTGCTCAAGTTAACCGGTATTTATCCTGTAACTCAGCAGATATCATCTCACAGTCCAATGCTCCCCCTTAACTAGCCCCTCAAGCTGTGAGCTCTCTACCTAAAACTCAACAGCTCCTTAGTCTTCCAGGTTCATTTCTTGATTGTAACATAATCATAATTTTAACTGCTCTGAAGTTATTTATTTCTATACTGAAATTATTTATCTACTCGATTTTAATTGTTGATTTAATTTGTACTGAAGTTATTTATCTACTTGATTTAATTGTTCCTTGTTTTAAATTGCAAATTGTAATTGTTCCTTGTATCGCCACCAAGCGACTGTTCTGTGGTCAATGTAAACTGGTGTGATCTGTATTCTATACAGGAACGTCGGTATAGAAGAAATCAAAATAAATAAATAAATAAATTTAAGGCAGGCCCCGCCACTTGGTCTTTGCCTTGGCAACAGGTCTCCATGTTTGCTACTCCTTCGTTCCTGTTCCTGTGCTCGTTTGTTCCAGTCCTGCATTCCTGTTTCCAGTTCCTGATTACCTTGGACGGATTCCTGGCTTTGACCCTTGCTTCTCCTGATTACACTTTTGGATGGATTCCCAGCTCTGACCTGTGCTCGTACCTTGACCTCGTCTCCAGCCGCCTGCCCTGACTCCAGCCTGTACTCAACTTCGTCTCCAGCCGCCTCTCCTGACTCCTTCTTGAACCCGACTCTGCCTCTAGCTGTTTACTTGGACTTGGCCTCTTTTAGGCTCTTGCCTACTTATAAGCCCAGACTTAACTTGTTCCTGTGCTCTAGCCTGCCTCAGCCTGTCTGGGCTTCTGGATCCAGGTCCTGTCTTGAACTCAGCTCCTTCGGACCTTATGTCTCTGCTGCTTCCTGGCTCCCTATCCTGAACATCTTCCTCGGGATTATCCACGCGGAGGCCCGCCTAAGACCAGCCGGCCCCGGTACTCAAGGGCTCAACTTGCAGGGAACAAGGGCTGGTATTGGCGAAGCTCCAGTCGGCTTCCGCTTCCCGGTTTGTTCTGCCTCCCGACAGTGGGGACCCGTGGGGATTTCCCCACGGGTAGCGTCAACTCCACCTCGAGCCAAGGGTCCACTTCTGCAACAACTATAGCACCAACATGAATATCTCACATAGAAGAAATGCATATCCCATAAAAAGAAATTGAATTGGCCAGCCAGATTGGGCAATTGACTTTTTTCTATGTCCAAAATGTCTTTATTAGCTTCTTAAGGTTTACTATAACATTTCCTTTCCTGTTTTCATTAATAGAAGAAAGTCATTCTTTCTGTTATGATTAATGTGTATGTGGACCCTTGGCCCAAGGTGCGAGTTGAGACAGCCTGTGGGGAAGAACCCCACAGGTCCGCACCATCAGGAGGCGAGGTGTTGGAATGTAGGGAAGCTCTGTGCACAGTCGAGGGGAGAGCCCCAGAGACCAGGAGATGACCCCCATAGGGTAGCAGTCTGTAGATGGCACTTGGAGAGACTAAAGGGAGAGGGCAGCAGGCAGATCACGGGATGATGGGCGCCTGAACAGCCAAGCAGGATATTCTCCGATGGTGCAGCTCAAGGGGAGGATCCACAGTGCAGTGGGTATAGAGGGAGAGTGTAGGCAAACTCCCTGGGGTGGAGAGCCCTAGCCCAAGTCCAGTAGCTCACATAGACAGGTACCTGGAGATCGGAGGGTAGCTGGCTGAGTAATGGAGAAACAGGCTCATGGAGTGGGACAACTGTCAATTGTAGAATCACAAGGAGCAAGCTCCGAGGAGTGGGGACGCTCAGGGTGGTCTTGGAGTAGGTGAGCGCGGCCCGAGGAGCAGGAAGGCGCAAACAGTCTTTGAAGGATAGAGCGCAAACCCTAGGAGCGGGGAAGGCCGGCTGAGAACTCACAAGTCGCTGCAGTAGTTCCCAAGGAGAGCCGAGGTAGAGCAGGAAGCCAGATGGAACCCAAGAGGCACAAGGCCAGCCTGAGGAGCGGGGTTGGCCAGGGAACAGGTCCCTGTAGAGCGTACACTGACCCCTGAGGAGTGGGTGCCAGACAGGGTCCACGATACAAGCAGGAACTGCGTCTCAGGAACAAGGCAGGTGTAGGACTCGTACGGAACTTGTTGCCAAGTCGGCTTGCTGGGGGCGAAGCAGGAGTTTAAATACCAGACTCCGATGACATCATTAACAGGGGATGCCCCCGAGGTTCCCGCCAAAGTGGCTTCAAATGCGGGACTTGTGACGCGCCTGCACGCGCCTAGGAGGACCCAACTTCGGAGCCGGAAGTAATGGCATCCATGCCTCCACGAGAAGACCTGGGGAGGGTAGGAAAGCAGAACAAGCTGTGAGTACTTGCGATCGCAGTTGTCTGCAATCGACAGGCATAACACTTTCCCACTATCCTGCCCTTTTCAAACTTCCCTCTAGGATTCATGTTAAAGAAGGTGAAGTCCATGCCCTACACTTTGTAGTCACTGCCTGTCCACACACGATAGGGTGGGCTGCCTTCTTCAACAGCTGGCAACTGGGATGCAATTCATTTCCAATAAGGGTACCTGGAATTGCCGCAGGTGTTCTCAGGGCTACGCAACACTTTCTTCAGAGGCTGATACTGTAGAAGTAGTTAAAATAATTGGTATGCCTGCTCACTTGTGCTGTTAATGCAACTCCATCATTCTCTCTGCTTCAACGGCAAAAGGTGAAGGGAATTGGACACAAACAGCACCGGGAGACTGTTAGGTACGGGGAGAATTGTAGGGCACGGCAGATGCTGCCATGAGCTTGCTGGGCAGACCGGATGGACCGTTTGGTCCTTTTCTGCTGTCCTATCTAGCAGGCGACCACATGGCACACTAGAGACGATGAAGAGGAAAAGGAATTGCTACTCAGTGACTATGCCAGGTGATTTGTTAAGGGTCATGCAAAAAAAACCAAACAAAAAACAACATTACTTAGTTAATGAATTGCCTTATTAGCTAACCGGCAGACGCTTGGCAACTCTGCCATGCAGCCATCGCCGCACTGGCCAAGTCGCTTAGAGAAGGCTAAATTCATCCAAGCGGTCTTTAAAAGGAGCAGGCACTCACTGATCATATGTTCCCTGGTCTGCTCTGCTCCCAAACCACAGCCACAGCTTGGGTTGTCCTGGAGGCCCCACTGCAACAGGCTTGAGGTGCTCAACGAGGCTTTCAGATGTTTTCGACGTTTCGGCTCCAAATTCTAACTGCAAGACCGCTGCTCCCATGAGGAATCCTCGATAAAACCGAAGCATGTTCAAAGTCATTACACTGTATGCGCTGTATGTGTGTTGCAAATGAAGAAACCTTCAATTGTAATAACTTTCAGAAGTACAAAAGTATAAGAAAATGGTAAATGAGTTTCTTCAACAAAGTTGTTTTTTTTTTTAACTCTTTTTTTTCTTTTGACAGTACTTCCTGTGCTAGTGCTTTTTAAATAAACGGTGGAGGGGGGATTCAAGCAAATGAGTTTCTTTTTCCTCTCCTTTAAAAAGACAGACAACTCAGAAACCCCTTGCTGGTAAGACTAAGACGTCTGTTGACTCCAGACATAGCTGTGAAAAATAATCTGAATTTTCACTGTCAATACAAATATTAACAAGACTGTAACCTTGAAAAAAAACTTTGTGCTACTAAGCTAGGCAGCACTCCGGTCCTGAAGACACATGAATTATTTATAGGCATGAAAATAAAAGGGGGAAACAGTGACTGTAATTAGCATTTTGAAAGGTCTACTGCTTTTAAGCCAAGATAAAAATATGAAACATGTCTAATGCATAATTCAGTATTCTATCATATTTTATAAATATATTTTCAGGTTCTGGGATTATGTACGTACACATCCACAAGCAAGTTCTATTAACTGAGACATTCTATCTACTGCTCAGCAGGAAATGTTATGAAATGACCAAATTCCTTAGACTTGACGACCCATTTCTGTGTTCCATCGTTCCAAAAACGATTGTCAGGATACCTAGTACATTAATTTATTCTGTTTCACCCCCGTCTGAATAAACCTTGCAGTCGGTGATAAATTATGATATGAAGTGTCAGCACCGTGTGCCTGAGGTGCTGGCTGATGTGTAGAGAAGGTGGTGACCGGCAGGGTGAGCTCAATCTTGAATCAAGACCAGATGGTGGGTTTGGACAGTTTTATCCTCATTGTGACACCAAGTCAAAAGCACAGATTAAATGAAATAATAAACCTTGTCCTGTCTGCCAAAGATTTAACAAAGCACCGTTGTTTTATGGTCTTATATATTTATATATGAGTGGTGCATTTTCTTGGATAAAAAAAAAAAAGAAGCAACTGCCTGTCCATAAAATGCATCTGGCGCTAACATATTTAGAAAAGCTTCCCCTTATCCCCAGAGCTCTGGCTCTGGAATTCCACAGAATGCAGGGTTGAGCAAGGAACATGATAAGATCTGAAAAAGAGCCACGCGTGGCTGTTAAGTCCTCTGTGGTCCTCCTCAGTGGGGGTAGCCTTGGTTTACTAGCGATGTTCAGGGAACCTGGAGAAATGATATCATGCACACCTGGGGCAGTTCTTTAAGCAGAAGCACAAGTTGCTTGCTTGCTTATATACTGCGGTGATGCAAACAAACAAAAGGAGAAAGTACATGCAGTGCTTAAAAAGTAGACAATGGGAAAAAAGCCTATGCTGTGGCTTACTCTAGCTGATGGTGTATCTGTTTATAAAGAAAAGATACAAGAGCTACTGTTTTTCCATCCAATATAATCAATAACCAAAAAAAGGAAAAACAAAACAACTATATTCTCCGTGCTCACATTACCCAAAAGCTCATTGAAAAACTGATTATATATAAATTTTTTAGTGAATTGACCGTATCGGCAAGCCTGGCGACGTGCAACCCCACAGTTTTTTAAAGGGAGCCGTCCGGACTTCTCATCATTTACAGTCAAAATAGGTATTTATCAAATTTCTCAATTGTTTTTATACTTTTGCATTTTTTAAGGCATTTCTAATTTTAGATATCCCATGGACAAAGAAAAGTTGGCTCGACACCCGGCCGATGTTTCGCTTCAGCTTCTTCAGGAGCTTACACAATCAAACCTCTCCCGCCAAAATTTTTAAAGGGACTCTGCTTCTTCGGGAGCTTACATATATAATTCTTGCCCACCAAATTTTTAAGGTGATCTCTTCTCATTTACTGACCAATATCCTTCATCCTGGACAGTCCTCGTCTCGACTCGCTTCCAAACCGACGGAAGCTGCTTCCGTCGGTTTGGAAGCCGGGTGTCGAGCCAACTCTTCTTTGTCCATGGGATATCTAAAATTAGAAATGCCTTAAAAATGCAAAAGTATAAAAACTATTGAGAAATTTGATAAATACCTATTTTGACCGTAAATGATGAGAAGTCCGATACGGTCAATTCACTAAAAAATTTATATATAATCAGTTTTTCAATGAGCTTTTGGGTAACGTGAGCACGGAGAATATAGTTGTATCTGTTTATAAACCTGGGCGCAGCCATTTTAGCTAAAGTTGAGTGAAATTTGAAAGTCCAGTTAAAGAAAGACTAAAGCTGAATAAAATGGGAACGACTGCCATCTATGCATGCTGGTGCCATTTTGAAAGGGAAACCCTGCAAGGAGTTTCCCTTTGAAAATGAGCTTGCTTTGTTCCAGCGGGCAGAATCAAAGCTGCCATAAAAGTGACTTACCCAAAGTCACAATGAGAATGAGAAAGATGATAAGAATCCTAATCTCTTGGTTGCTTGAGCATGATTCTACCCACTAGGACACACCCACAATATTCAATTACTCTGGTAAATAACGGTTTGCTCAGTTAGATTGACTTGTCTGAAAATTGACCTCATCCAAGTGGCGCATAATTTTGGCCGTATTAAAAAAGGGCAATGCTGGAGGTGTGTTTAGGCTGGGGTGCTAAATGGCAGAGAGGAAAGGTAGGGGATAGAGTACATGTGTAAAATGTCTTTTTAAAATTTGTGCATGTACTTTTCATCCCCTTCCTCCACCTGCAAAATAGATGCAAAGTACACAGGGACTTTTGTGCCTGGGTACCCATGTATGCAAAGAAAAACAAACTACACACAGTTTTTTCTTAGAGAATTGCCCACCAGTTCCATAGGTACAAAACTACCCATAGATTATGCACCATGACAGGCTACTGAAAATTGCACCCTCCGACCCCCTCCCAGCCTGCATTCTGCATAACAACTGTCACTGTCAATTTTTGAACATCGCATAAATTCAAATTTATTGGATAACTCTAATGGCAATATTGTTCTCCATGTGCATAGTAATACTTAAATAAAAGTTGCCTTAATAAATGATGTACTAGCTATTCACACGTTGCAATATGAAGAATCAAGCATGCTGCTTTGTTACAAATTTGGTAATTATAGAAATCACAGTGTGTGCTGCAGAAATAATTGGCCGATTGCCAGACAAAATCTTAAAGCTGTTGCTTATGTGCAGTAATTAATTTAGATCATAGGACATCTTTTTTTTTTTTTGCTTGCTGCCTGTGCATTATTAAAGCATCCACAACAAATTAATTTTAGTACACCCAACTTATTATTCTTGTTATTGAAGGTACAGCGATGCATGCCATTATTAGGAATTGCAATACTCATGATATGCGGAATCTTTTGTATTTCCATGGAGGGATTAACCAAAAAGGCATGATTTGCATAGAGCTAAAATCTAACGAATATAAAATATGGAGTAAAGAGAAGATGACATAATCTCATCTGAGAAACATTCAGAATACTGAGCACTTTAAATAAAACAGAAGCATGATGGCAGAAAAAGACCATATAGCCCATCTTGTCTGCCCATCCATGCAATTGCCTAGCTCTGCAAATCCTACCAACACCCTCAGAGATTCTCTGTGCTTGTGCCACTGTCCTTGATTCCACCACTTCCACTGGGCGGCCTTTCCATGTATCCATTACGCTTTCTGTAAAAAAAATATTTCCTTAGATTACGCCTCAGTCTACCCCCTTTCTCCCTCATTCCATGACCCCTCATTCAAGAGTCTCCTTTACGTTGAAAGAGACCTACTTCCTGTGTGATGATACTTTGACGTCCCCTATGCCACTTTTCCACTAAGGTATATATGTTTAAATCTTTAAATCTGTCCCTATATGCTTTATAATGAAGACCACTGATTATTTTAGTAGCCCTCCTATGGACCGACTCCATCCTGTTTATATCCTTTTGAAAGTGTAGTCTCCAGAGCTGTGCACACTATTCCAAATGAGGTCTCACTAGGAACATATACAGGAGCAATGTCAGGGCTTGGCAGGCCAGTGCAACGTAATTTCCCAGACAGGAGCAGCAAAGGGGTCACGAGCAGAGCAGGACAAGGTCTCCTGCCTGGCCGGCACCTCCCTCTTGGATTGAGTCCACAGGTTCAAGTGGCTGGCAGGACCTCACTGGCAGTGTTCAGGCAGGAACGAAGGAAGGCTGTAGTCGGGGATGAAGCTAGGCAAGAAACAGGGCAGGCAAGACAGAACCAGACAAACATTTATTTATTTAAAGATTTTTATATACCGTGGCACGTGTGGCACATCACCTCGGTTTACAGATAACAATAACTCAGCAAAGCGCTTTACAGTACAACAGATTATCTGATAAAACGACAAACAAATTATAAAATCAACTAGGAGAAACATGGACAGGCAAGAGACAGGACAGAAACATGGCAGGCAAGAGACAGGAGGATTATTGGAAGGTCCATAGGAGACAGGAGAACAAGGGACAGAAGGACCACTGGGGGGCCTAACACAGTCAGGCTGAGAACACACAGGGAAGGAACACAGGGAAGGAACACACATGGGATGCCATTGGGAGGCCCAAACACAGGATATGGGGCATCCTAGGAACACACTGGTGAGAGAGGCCACTGGAGGCCTAGACAGGGCAAGGAACACACAGGCAAGGTAGGCCTCCAGGAGGCCTAGACAGGACAAGAGCAGGGCAAGGAATACACAGGCAAGGTAGGCCACCGGGAGGCCTAGACAGGACAAAAAACAAGGCAAAGAAAACATGAACAAGGCAAGATATACATATAGGCAAGACAAAAGGGAACCATAGATAAGGCAAGGCAATTGAAAGGAAGGCAAAAACAAGGAGCTAGGGTGACTCAATGAGGAAGCCCTGAGTTGAGAGTGAAGGAAGGTTTTATAGGGGCTAGCCTTGCTGCATCATGCAGTTTCAAGGCAGAGGCTAGAGCATGTCTTAGCATGGCCCAGTGAGGGTCCCTGATGGCAGGAAGGCTGCCTAGCAGCCAGTATTTTTACAGGCAATATTACTTCTATTTTTTGTCTGCTGACTTTTCTTCTCCCTATCCATTCAGTTATCTTTCTGGCTTTTGCTATCACCGTATCCACTTATATGGTCACCTTGAGATCATTAAATATAATTACTCCCAGATCCCGCTCTTGTTTCTTGTATAGAATTCCACCCCATACCACCCCCTTGGATTTTTTCCAACCCAAATGCATAATTTTGCATTTTTTAGCATTAAATCTTAGCTTCCAGACTCTGGACCTTTCCTCAAGCTTCACTTGATCACTCCCTATATAATATTTATATAGGAGAACAGAGTTATTAAAGCAACTCACTACAAAAGATGATGTTTCATTCTCAATATCTATCTATCTATCTATCTATCTATCTATCTATTTATTTATTTATTTATTTATTTAGGGTTTTTATATACCGGCATTCATGATACAATCACATCATGCTGGTTTACAGTTAACAGGGAGGTGTTAACAATACTTAAAACTGGAACCTGTGAGAGGAAAGAATGAAGTTACAATAAACCAAGGATGATCAAAACTGGGAAAAGAAAGAAAGACTGTAGGAATTTAACATAAGAGAGGAGAATTATTTATAATGATCTGAAATGGCTGACTATAGATGTTGATGAAGTGAAATTTAGTTTGAGTCTGGAAATGCTTGTTTAAACAGCCAAGTCTTAAGTCTATTTCTAAAAGTCGGAAAGCAAGGCTCCTGTCGGAGATCAGGCGGAATGGAATTCCATATTGATGGCCCGTTCTCTCAAAGTCTCAATAAGAGACTTTCATCAGGATATGTTTGATAAATATATCATGGCTCAAATCTGTCAACTGCTATGGTATCTTCTTAACCTAAGATCATGATGTCATGATGTCATCAAATGACATATAATGTCTGCATGCAAAATTGGGTAAAGTTTCAGAGGCCTAGGTGCCTACAATGCAGGTAGAAATAGGGGTTAACCTGTCTAAATAATCCATATCCAGCTAAATGGATTTTCCAGACATCAGAAAGTAAATGCATACTTTCATAATATGCATAACATTGGCCACATAGAAAAGAGGCATTCTGGGGGAAGTGGCTGAGGAAGGGACATTTCAGAGTTGTGGCTCAAAATTATATAAAAATATAGTAGGCATGCCACTAATGCACGTATTTTACGCCATCATGTAACACTGTAAGTTTTTGCCTGCGCTTTTAGCTGCATAACAAGCCGATCACCAAGCACAATGTACGTAGGTACTCTCTAGTTGAAAATGGATGGGTTTGTGTGGGTTGAAAAATAACAGATGTGCATCTCCAGGTAGGCGCTCTATTGCAAACTTTCCCTGTAATGCACTGTGATGTTGTGAAATAGGAACAATGGCAATACCTAAAGAGCAATATGACCCCGAAAAGCCAGGAACAGCCATAAGGTATTTACTCTTTCGGATAATAGAAAGACTAGGGGGCACGCCATGAAGTTAGCATGTGGCACATTTAAAACTAATCGGAGAAAGTTCTTTTTTACTCAATGCACAGTTAAACTCTGGAATTTGTTGCCAGAGGATGTGGTTAGTGCAGTTAGTATAGCTGTGTTTAAAAAAGGATTGGATACGTTCTTGGAGGAGAAGTCCATTACCTGCTATTAATTAAGTTGACTTAGAAAATAGCCACTGCTATTACTAGAAATGGTAACATGGAATAGACTTGGTTTTTGAGTACTTGCCAGGTTCTTATGGCCTGGATTGGCCACTGTTGGAAACAGGATGCTGGGCTTGATGGACCCTTGGTCTGACCCAGTATGGCATGTTCTTATGTTCTTAAGATAGGAAAAGCTTAGTATGTGTGTGGTTGTCTTTCCCTCCATCCCACCCACCCCTAGCTCATCCTTTGATTTATAAGCAAGAGACACTTTCATAATAAAAATCAATCAGTCTTTTATCTATAACTTAGGATTGCCCCAGGCTTTTTTCAAGAGTTTAAATATCCCATTGCAGGTCACTATCAGATTAAGTAGTGAATATACCAATAAATTTAAAGGACTCTAATTGTATTCATTCCTATTCCCATAGCAGGCTAAACTTAACTAGAGCTCAACAATAATTAAGATGAAGACAGCAGTCCAGCAGCAAGAGAGGGGCCTTCTAGTCTTTTGCATTGAGTGTCACATGTATGATTTTTTACCCACCAGTGAGAAATAGTATGTGTGTACCCGGTGCGAAGAGCACCTGGCTCTCAGAGAATGAGTCCATCTCTGAAGGCTAGAGTGGCAAACCTGGAGGAACTGAGGCAGACAGAGAGGTATATAGATGAGACCTTTAGGGACATAGTAGCCAAGTACCAACTCCAGAATGGCAGCCCTGGTGCTGCCTTGGAAGAGGAAGGTCTCCTGGTCAAAGAGCATCAACTTGGTGCAGCAGGAAGTGATCCTGTAGCAAGGACCTGCTGTCCAGGTGATGCATTGTCCTCTTGCCCTGAGGATGTGTCTCCCAGGGTTACTGCCCAGGAGGGAAGGGTTAGGTTGGCTTCATAGTTGGTGATTCGATTATTAAGAATGTAGATAGATGGGTGGCTGGTGGATATGAGGATTGTCTGGTAACATGCCTGCCTGGTACGAAGGTGGCAGATCTCATGCATCACCTATATAGGATTTTAGATAGTGCTGGGGAGGAAAGGGCTGTTGTGGTACATGTGGGCACCAATGAGATAGGAAAATGTGGGAGGGAGATTTTTGAAGTAAAATTTAGGTTCCTAGGTAGAATGCTGAAATCCAGAACCTCCAGGGTAGCATTCTCTGAAATATGCCTTGTTCCACATGCAGGTCCCCAGAGGCAGGCAGAGCAATGGAGTCTCAATGCATGGATGAGACAATGGTGCAAGGCAGAGGGATTCAGTTTTGTAAGGAACTGGGGAAGCCTTGGGGAAGGGGGAGTCTTTTCCATAGGGACAGGCTCTACCTTAACCAGGGTGGAATCAGACTGCTGGTGCTAACCTATAAAAAGTAGTCAGAGCAGATTTTAAACTACAGCAAAGGGAAAGCCGACAGTTGATCAGCACAGCTTGTTTCGAAGGGTGATATCTTCAATGGATACTAATGAAGGAGGAGAGTTAGGTCATCCCAACACCTGAAAGAGACTAAATGCAAAGTAAAATATTCATGGGTAGAAATCCCATGTGTGTTGGGGAAGAATATTGTGATAGGAGTATATTACCATCCACCTGACCAAAATGATGGGATGGACGATGAAATGCTAAGAGAACAGAAGTGGTAGTGCAGTAATAGGAGATTTCAATAACCCCAATATTGACTGGGTTAATGTAATGTCAGGCATGCTAGAGAGATAAAGATCCTGGAAAGAATAAATGACAGATTTATGGAGCAATTGGTTCAGGAACTGATGAGAGAGGGAGCTATTTTAGATCTAATTCTTAGTGGAGAGCAGGATTTGGTGAGAGAGGTAATGGTGGTGGAGCTGCTCGGCAGTAGTGATCATAACATGATTAAATTTGAATTAATGATTAGATGGGGGACAATAAGTAAATCCATGGCTCTAGCAGTAAACTTTCAAAAGGGAAACTTTGATAAAATGAGAAAAATAGTTAGAAAAAACTGAAAGGAGCAGCTAAAAGGTTAAGAGTGTACAACAGGTGTGGACATTGTTAAAAAATACCATCTTAGAAATGTTACACGTGCCATCCGCGGCAGACCCGTGGTACAGCCCCATCACCTTTCTATAGTGACACCAGCTCCTGGTTCCTCCTCGCTGGTGGCGGTGGGCCGTCAGCTCCGTCCTCTGGCCTCCCCCAGTGCCTCCGGCCCTGTCGCAGTTCCTGGCGTTCCCGGTCCTGCCACCACTTCTCATCAGGCCTCTCTGCATGGCCCGCGGAAAGACGCTACTACATGGCGCCGCGCCCCTCCCTAGGCGTGTGCGCATCATTGATGTTTAAGTAGGTACCACGGCGGGAACCTAGCTGCGACCGTGGATGATGATGTCAACACAGCTACAGTATTTAATGCAGGCTCCGCTCCCTAGTGTTGCCTTTGCAACAGGTCTCCTTGCTGATCGAGTACTCGTTGCCTCCTAGAGATTCGTCTCATCTCTGTGTTCCTGTTCCTCATTTGTTCCTGGTTCCTGTCTCCTTGTTCCTACCTTGCTCCATACCTTGGATTGACTACACGGACTTTAACTCTGCTTCGCCCGACCACGCCATTGACTCTCTCAAAGCCAGACCTCTGCTTCGCCTGACCACGCCATTGACTCTCTCCAAGCCCGGACCTCTGCTTTGCCTGACTACATTACTGCCTATCTCCAGACCCAGACCTCTGCTTTGCCTGACTCGCTATTGCCTATCTCCAGACGCAGACTTCTGCTTCACTTGACTCGCTTGACTATCTCCATGATCAGACCTCAACCTTGCTTGCCACTGCCTTTGGATTGCTGCCAGCCCTGACTCAAGCCTGTTCTTCGATGCCTCTCTGGCTTACTCCCTGGACGTGGTTTACTCAGGCTTCGGCCTGCTTTTGCTCGAGCACCCCCTGTCTGCCTCAGTTCCATTGGCGCGCGAGTTTTCAGGACACTACCCTGTCCAGAGTAAGACTGTACCATCTCTCACCTGCTGTCTTTGGGCTGAACCAATCCTCTCTTCGACTACACACAGAGGCCCACCTAAGTCCTGCCGGCCCCGGCACCCAAAGGCTCAACCCGCGGAGAATGAAGGCTGGTATAGGTGAAGCTCCAGTGGCCTCTGTCTATCGGCCCACTCCGTCTGTCGACAGTGGGGACCCACAGGTCCCTACCTACAGGTTGGGTCAACCCCACCTCGGCCCAAGAGTCCACCTCTGACGCAACAAGAAACGCAGTCCAGATGTATTCTACATATTAAGAAAAGTGGAAGGAAGCCCAAACGATTGTCGGTATAGTTAAAAGGTGAGGTGAACGAGGCAATCCTTTAAAAACTGGAAAAAGGATACATCTGAAGAAAAAGCATAAGCATTGACAAGTTAAATGTAAAACAATAATACAAGCTAAAAGAGAATTTGAAAAGAAGTTGGTCATAGAGGCAAAAACTCATAATAAAAACTTTAAAAAATATATCCGAAGCAGGAAACCTGCATGGGAGTCGATTGGACCATTAGAGATCAAGGAGATGAAGGGGCACTTAAGGAAGACACAGCCATCGCAGAAAGACTAAATTAATTCTTTGCTACAGTGTTTACTGAAGAGGATGTTGGGGAAATACCCATTCAGGAGACTGTTTTCAAGGGTGACGATTCAGTTGAACTGAACCAAATCACGGTAAACCTGGAAGATGTAGTAGACCAGATTGACAAACTGAAGACTAGCAAATCACCTGGACCAGATGGTATACATCCCAGGGTTCTAAAAGAATTAAAAAAAAAAAAAATCATCAACAATGAAGTTTCAGGAGTAGCCTAGTGGTTAGAGTAGAGGGCCACAAATTAGAGAGAACAGCATTCAAGTTCCACTGTTGCTCCTTGTGACTTTGGGCAAGTTATTTTATTCTCCATTGTCTCAGCTACAAACTTAGGGCTAGATTTACCAAAATATCACATGCAATAGGAAGAGGTGCATGTTTTATCGTAATAGCCTATTTATCACAATGTGTGTTATCTTAGCACTACTGCCAAGTGCATTAACTTTTCACACTTTGTAGTTATACCTACATAATTCCATTTTCCTACCTGCAAATTGCTCATTTCACCACGGGGGGGGGGGGGGGGGGGACTCTCTACTTGGGTAACATCAAGCTAGGTTGAGAGAACATTGTACAAATCTCATCGTTGTGTGAGTTTCCTCACTCTGAAGGACATCAAATCTTCATGTTCAGTTCACAAAAGTGTACTGTTCTGTTTGTACGTCTCACTCTGCATGTAAAAGTGGTCCCTAACTCCTACACTAAAATCTAAACTTCACCTCGAGTTACCTGGAGGGCCTCTTAAAGTAGTATAAATAGCTGCTTACTATGGTGCCACCCCCAGAGGCTCACTCTCTTTCCCTCACTCCCATCCCCCCTCCTCCCCCCCCCCATCTCAGGCTCTTCCCCAGCCTAAAAATGCCCAAAACACAATTAAAAAAAAAAATTACAATTTGTGTTATGGGCATATCATATGACATTACACAGCTTAACGCTAATAAAAAAGGTATAGTTATTTTCAGCATTAAAACTGTGTGACATCAAGCGTTATGGCTTCACGAAACCAGCCCACTTTTACAAAATTCCTGCCCCCGACTCTGCCCCAAACTCTCCTCTTTTAAAAATTAGCATCGCACCATGCGTTATGGTGCTTTTCGCATGCATTAAGGCATTTTCGCATGCGAAAACGCCATAATGCAAGTTATAAAATGACCCTATTAGATTGTAAGCCCTCTGGGGATAGGGAGATTCCTACTGTACCTGAATATAATCTGCTTTGAAGTGCCAAAAAGTGGAATATATAAAAATCTCAATAAATATTACAAGTAATTTGTAATCTATCATTAAAATCATCCATTGAACCTGAAGACTAGAAGGTGGCCACTGTAACCCCAATATTTTAAAAGGGCTCCAGGGGTGATCCGGGAAACTATAAACCAGTGAGCCTGACTTCAGTGCTGGGAAAAATCATGGAAACTATTATAAAGAATAAAATCACAAAACAAAAACATATAGATAGACATGGTCTAATGGAATACAGTCAGCATGGATTTACCCAAGGGAAGTCTTGCCTCACAAATCTGCTACACTTTTTTGAGGGGGTGAACAAGCATGTGGAAAAAGGTGAACCGGTAGATGTGGTGCCTTTGGATTTTCAGAAGGTGTTCGACAAAGTCCCTCATGAGAGACTTCTAAGAAAACTAAAAAGTTATGGGATAGAATACAATGTCATTTTGTGGATTGCAAACTGGTTAAAAGACAGGAAACAGAGTGTAGGATTAAATGGTCTGTTTTCATAGTGGAAAAAGGTAAACAGCGACATGTCTCAGGGATCTGTACTTGGACCGGTGCTTTTTTTATTATATTTATAAATGGTCTGGAAAGGGATATGATGAGTGAGGTGATCAAATTTGTGGATGACACAAAATTATGCAGAGTAGTTAAATCTCAAGCGTATTGAGATAAATTACAGGAGGATCTTGTGAGACTGGAAGTTTGAGATTCCAAATGGCAGATGAAATTTAATGTGGACAAGTGCAAGGTGATGCATCTGTTATTTACTCTTTCAGATTATAGAAAGACTAGGGGCAATCCATGATGTTAGCAAGTAGCACATTTAAAACAAATTAGAGAAAATTCTTTTTCACTCAATGCACAATTTAAGCTCTGGAATTAATTTCCAGAGGATGTGGTTAAGGCTGTTGGTGTAGCTGGGTTTAAAAAAGGTTTGGATAAGTTCCTGGAGGAGAAGTCTATAAACTGCAATTAATCAATAAGGAATGGCCACTGCTTGTTACCAGCATTAATATTTTGGGATCTATTTAATGTTTGGGTACTTGCCACGTACTTGTGACTTGGATTGGCCACTGTTGGAAACAGGATATTGGGCTTGACTCAGTATGGCATATCTTATGTTCTTATGCTCAACTAATCAATCGATCTCCATTATCGAGGCCTTGCCTCTGTGATTGATCCCTTATCTGATGCAGAATACGACTCCATGAATGATCTGTGGCGAGATCCATGGCTAGGTCACCATGTCATAAAAGCCTGTGATGTCATTGCAAAAGCACTCTGTTCCCACAGGGGTAAATTTTAAGACTTGCGTATGGGCGTACATGTGTGCACGCTACCCGGTGCGCACACATGTATGCCTGATTTTATAACTTGCGTGCGCAGGCGCGCGCAAGTTATAAAATCAGGGATCGGCGTGCGCAAGGGGGTGCACACTAGTGCACCTTGCGTGCGCCAACGCCCGCGGGATTCCACCGTTCCCTCCCCCCTAACCTAACCTTCCCACCCCTTCCCCTAACCTTTCCCCTCCTAGCTCTACTCTTCCCCCCCAAATTTTTATCTAACCTTTTGCGCCTGCTGGAGGCAGGCGCAGGTTGCGTGTGCCGGCAGCCTGCCAGCACGCGATCCTCCAACACAGCTGCAAATAGCCGCTGTATGGGAGGCCTCTGGCCACGCCCCTGACCGCCCCGCCCACACCCCGCCCCCGGACCACCCCTTTTTGCAAGCCCCGGGACTTACACACGTCCCGGAGCTTTACGCACGTCGCTGGACCTTTTTAAAATAGGCCCAGTGCACATAACTCCCCCTACGCGCGTAAATCATCTGGATTTACGTGTGTGGGGCTTTTAAAATCAGCCCCACAGTGTTTAGCATTAGTTGTTAATCTAAATATCATTTGAGAGACTAATGCCTAAGCTAGACAGACATCATAGCACTGTTAAATAATGTGTTTTATTTAATGTGCTTCACAGTTTATTTTCAAAATATACATAAACAGCAATGCAGGAAGCTGTAGCAAGAAGCAAGGTGAGATTTGAGATATATGCAGTTCCTCTTTTATGTGAACATTATGAAATTTTTTTTCTGTTTGGGGTCCTTGTGATTTCTTCATCCATTGCTTTTATGTATATGCCTCCTATGTGATGACCCTGTGTAGACAAACTATAATTTCCAATGCCTTATTTTAGTCAGACTAGGGAAAAAAATAGCTGTTTTGCCTCTGTTTTAGCAGTTGCCCAGCTGCTTACTGTGAGCCTGATTTTAAAAAGCATTTACTCAAAACTGCGTTTTACTTGTTTAAATGCACTTTACTTGTGTAAGTGGGCTTTTGAAAATTGCTACAATATATGCCATTGAATTGTCCATAGGATTTTTTTGCGGAAGTGTACTTTACACCAGTAAATCATTTTTGAAAATTGCTACAATAGTATGATACATTTATGCCTGGAATTCCTTTGAAAATGACCTCCTTTGCCTTAGTGCATGAAACCAGGTCCAGTGGTAGAAAACGAATAAGCTAAAATGCCATCTGATGCATTAAATGGGACGATGGAATGAAAGCAAAACTGCACTGCACTTCTGTATCTGCACGATTCAGCACTGATAACAGATTAGCAAATTGTGCAAGTCTACCTCATAAATTGGGTTGGGCCTATTTCATGGCGCAAATGGCTTTTGGGCTGCTTAATAAAGGAAGCCCTGTTTCTATAGAAGAAAACTGCTTGATAAGGGAGACTCAACTGCTGATGATCAGCAACTCAGAAAGGATACTTAACTCCTTGGAAGCTCTCAGACATTCTTTGCGCACTGCTGTTTGGAGGATTTATTCAACAGCAATGACCTAGGTCAATTATGCAGGAAAAAAAAAAACGGTGATGAAAGAGTTGCTGTTGAGTAGACTTCTATCAGTTCGCCATATGCTGCTCCTAAACTAGGAAAATCAAATACACTATGTGCCTATCATCATGCATAAAAAGTTAGCTGATAATGCCCACAAATTACAATTATCCCACCAAATCTACCCACACAAACTTACACCTGCTGAATCATCTGCACAACTTTTTCATGACAATTTGTGCGCGTACTTTTTAAAATCCCAAAATTATGCTTGTATGCCCCCCTGGGAATGCCTCTGCTCAGTCAGATAAACTTTTATGCATGAATATGGCATAGGTGGTAGGTGCGTAAGTTTAGCTGCCTTGTAATAAAACCATACGCTTAGTAGACTCCAGAGAAAAATTATTTTCAGTAGCTGGCCCCATACTATGGAACCAAATACCAATCAATTTGCATAAGCAAGTATATAGTGAAATGTTTAAGAAGCAGCTGAAAACGTGTATTTCAACAGGCCTTTCATTCATTTGTTCAGGCCCTACTAGGGTGATTATAAGTTAATTATGCTCACATATAACAAACCTCATAGAAGTTTAAATCACCCTCACACTTGCTTGATTTTATGGCTAACTCACTTTTGTTTGCTTATTTTGTTTGTTTTAATAATCTTTTCTTTTGAATGGTATTATGATATTTGTCTTATGAATTTAATGTTTTTTTAAAATTGTTATTATCATATTTTGTGAATGTTTCTTTCTTGTAAGCCGCCTAGAAGATGGAATAGTGCAGCCTATACATTTTTTAAAAATAAATAAAATAAAATAAACATTGGGTGGGCCATTTCTGTGGGTAAAACAATTTTTATCCACCCAAGGCCCTTTGAAAATTACCCTTGCAATTGAGTACACAGTCTGTCCATACTAAGGAAATTAACATGCTTTATTTATTTATTTATTTTATTTCTATTTTCACTCTCTTTCAACAAATTGTTAAATGACTGACCTTAGTCTTCAAGCTTCCCTCTCCATAAATCTTCCACATGGTTTTTCTTGTTTTTTATTTATTTAAATCTTTTTTATAATGACATTCATTTGCATATCACATCGGTTTACATATAGTAGGGTTAATACAACATGATTTAGAAAGTGAAAAATAAGTTACATGAAACAGGGAGGTGAATGTTTAGTGAGATGACGTTTTGATCTACAAATTCAGATTAAAGTCAGGTCCATTATCTTTCAGGTTCATTATCTTTCAGGTCCGTTATCTTTCAGGTTTATTTAAAAATCTTCCAACCACAAATAAAGGCAGTTCTGACACCAAAGCCGCCTGCCCATGTGACAGAAAATTTCAGCAGCTTCTTAACAGGAATGGGAGGAGGTACGATGAAGGGAGGTCTCACTCACACACACACACACACACACACACACTCATACTCTCACACTCACACACACACACACTCACACACACACACACACACACACGTTTCTGAAGCAAACCGCTTCCCTAATTAGGCTTCATTTCATTTGAAGGTAAGCATATTTAAAAAAGGATAATTTAATTGTACAACTGAAAGATGTTCACACATTGAATTTCTGGTTCTGAGGAAGCAAATAAAATATTGTGTTCCAAGAATTTAGCAGGTTCTATTCTACTTTAGCAACCAAGAAAGAAAAGCATACAATGACATGGTAAAGCAGTTTACTTTCACCAATAAATAAAATACAAAATTACTATATTAGCATAACCTTACTATTTTCACCTCCTGTATAGACTGAAAACTCTTTATTATCTGATCTACCAATAAATTTTTGTCATGCATAATTAATGCCTTATGGAATTGATTTGTGCTATTTACATAAAACAGGGCTACCAGGAATGAAAAGTATTTAAATCCTGCCAAGTTACTTTTTATTTTTGATTCTCAGAGGTGAAAATTTCCAAAATACAATTAATTAGCAGAATCCTGAAAAGCTCCTTAAATAGTCTGATATTAATGTAATGCATGGGGGAAACCATCAAAGCTCTGAAGAAAAATGAGAAAAAGTGCGTACATTAAACTGTGCAGATTCGGCAACAACTTTGGTTTTCAAAATGTTAATTAATCCAGGTTTGAAGAAGGATTTGACCTTGGGCTTTAATTCCATGAGTTCTCTATGAATTTCTTTGGTTACCTGTAGTTCATGTCTGAATTACAGAAACAACGAGATCCATATTCAGCTACTGGCTAGCTAGGAAAGTTAGCAGAATAAATCCATCTGGCTAACTTAACTTGGATATAAAAAGACTAAATTTAGGTTAGCCGAAGATCAGTCCTAAAATTATCCAGCTGGACGATGCTGAAAATTGGCATTTAGCCAGCTAATTTAGCCAGCTAACCTGCCCAGCCCTGGAATGACCTGCCCTGCCCCTGACTTATCTGGTTAACTTTTTAGCTGGATGAAAAATTAGCCTGCTCAGCCTGGGGTGGCCAGACCGGCAGCATTTTAAATCCCTCGGTTTCTCTGGCTAAGTCTGGGACTTAGCCCGACAAGACACTTTCAATATTGACCTCCATGTGCACTGGAGATTAAAATATAGGTAAGAAAAGCACACTGTCTAGCAGGGAAATATTTTTATAGATGCTCATTTGTGTGGCAGGACAGAGAAAGGGCCAGGGGCAGCACAGGGGAATGAGAAAGGAGATGAGCCCAGTCTTGTCAATGCTGACACAACATATTCACTCGTTCTTTATGAACTCGGAAGGAAAATCTGACTTAGTCAATAAATCCTAATCCTAGATTGAGGAAGTATCGTTTGACATCTGTGGAAAGATCATCGGGATTTTCTTCTTTTTTTTAATGGTATTTTTGCATAAAAGAATTTATGCATTCATTTCCTAGATTGCCATGGAGGGATGCCGCCTGTTGTTTGGATCAAGCCCGATGTGATCCGTACCCTGTGGGACATTGATTCCTGAGCTTTCTTTGTGGTTTATAAAAATGTGGAAAGATGACTGAATTAGCATGAGTTTGAAACCAGTAAGCAGTGGCACCATTATCAACACCTCTAGACCTCATTCCCTAACCTCTTATAGGCATCCATCCCCCACATCCAAGATTAAGAACCTGAACCAGGGCCATCAGTAGGGGGGGGGGGGGGGCAGAGAAATCAGACGGCCACCCGGAGCACTGAGTCAGGTGGGAGGGAAGGGTCCTGCCAAGCTGCCCCCCCCCCCCCCCGCTATCACCACAGCGGTGAAAGCAAGCTCCTGCTCAGCTGCTGTCATGTGGCCCGTGTCATTGGAAGAGGACCACGCTCGCTCGCTGGCCGCATCGTTAGAGGCTGCCCCCTTCCCTACCCACCAATCCAGGGCGCCTTTTAGCCTGGCAACAGAAGGGCGGGGATTAATGTGCTGCTACTCATTTCCATTGGGGACGCTGTAACATTATGAGCAAAGCCAAAGCAGGCAGATCTTAAACCTCTTAAAAAAAAACAAAAGAAGAAAAATGCATTCAAGCCCAGTGCTATTACATTCCCGGCGATGGAGAAAGGAAGCACAAAGGGTCGTGTTTTGTAAATAAATCCTAAACCCTTACCTTCCTCACTCACAGGGGTTCAATTGGGCAGCGTAACTACACTGGTTCCCCCCCTTGGGTTATATAATCGTTTCTTTTATGTAAACTAAGAATATTTTCATCCTGCATGATTTAATACTTCACTAATATTGATAAAAGTCTGAAAATCAATTCCACATCCAGTGAATGCAATTATATTATTAGATTTCCCTTTCATTTACCATTTAGTAATTTATAAGCAGCAAACATGCCTGTAAAGGTTCTAATACATTTAATTATAGTTCAGCAAAAACTCTTGCATCTAGGTATTATGGGAATTTCTTTGAAATCTGCTAATCTATAAGCACAAGAGCGTTCGCCATAGAATGTTTTTAGAATTGTTCTTGCAGGAGTACTTTAAAGACTCTTAAATCCTTAAGTTTCATTAATGTCAAGATCCTAGGAACTTCTGTAATGGAAGAACTACGGTATATAAATATGAAGTTAAAAGAACACGCCTTATTATAGGTGGAAGTTATTTCATTAGGGGGAAAAAAGTACTGGTGTTACTGGGACAATATTCAAACTGTCTGCATTGAGGGAATGCCCTGCAGGTACTTTATAATCATAGACTTTGTACCAATTTTAGAAAGGAAAAGTACACACTTACTTCGTAACTTGACATGGGCACTTTCGTTTGCACTTGCTTGCTCTCATGGAAAATTTACCATGCCCAGATTTGAAAATGCAATCTATGTGCATTATTTTACTCCTCCAGTCTAAGCACCCCCCCAGAACACCTCTTCCCCATGCATCTGGAAACGTGCACGTAGCAGAAGAGCATGTGGGCTTATAGCCACGGCGAGGGAGGGACAGTTTTGGACAACCAATTAACATGGGCAAAACGCTCTTTACCCATTATAAATCACTTTGAGACTCGTCTTCTTAAGACACAAGCAAAATGGGCATCAGTGCATAACATTGCAGGGATCTAACTCTGCTCTTGCCTAGGCTCACACAGGAGCCTGAACATGGGGGACGAAACTTAGGATGTGTTCGCTGGATGATGGCATACTGCATCACTGAGCGTCTGCTGTATCTTTCTCTCTTTTATTGCACGGCAAGACGAGTAGCGCTCAGCTCGCAAAGGAGTAAAAAAAAAAAAAAAAATCAATAGTTGTTCTTCTGGATCTATGAATCTGAGTGTAACTGGGTCATGCTCACTACAGGATGTGACCTGGCTGCGAAACCAGCCTTCACCATCTCTCTCATAGGCCCTCTTCTCTATTTCTCCTGATTTTGCTTTAAAATAACTTCACTGAGTTATTTGCTCTCTTGAGGATGAACCCAAAAATCTTTTAACCCTGCCAGTAAAACTGCTGGTCTCTTCCAAATACTTATCCTAAACAATAACGGTCATGGCCAGTGGTAAAAAATAAAAAATAAACCAGCTTACACAATTTTATATGGAGTAAAAAAAAAAATATCTCCAAATAGGACCTTCCATCACTGTAGGCAAGGAAACTGAAGTTACAACCTCCTTTATCATGGTCATGAAGAAAATGCAATCCCTAAAAGTACCAATGAAAGAGTGTTGGGATGCCATAAGGACATTAAAACGGAGGAGTTTCTCTTAACAGCACAATTCTCTTTATTTTAAAAGAAGCAAGAATTTCGTTGTTAGAGAATACTGGCGACCGTGCCACAGGGTAAAGCCAAAATCATTGCGGAACTGAAAAGAGGCTTTGAAGATGCAAAATAATAGTTATTGGAGAAACAAGTTGAGAATTTGTGGACTCCAGTGGGAATAAAGGTGATCAGCCCAGTGAGATTTAAGGAGACATTTCTACCAGAGCAACTGGAAAGAAACTTGGTTACTTAAGGGCTTCAAGATTGAAAGAGTGCACAGAGTGCCTTCCCATAACCCTAGCAGTTAAAACTACCTGAGACCAATGGTGATTCATATCGTGAGATATCCTCAACGATCGGTAATACTTAAAAAAAGAAAATGTCAGCGCACCGGCACCTGTCTTGTACCTCCGACGACGACCAGGGCAGCGTCGGGGCCGACTGCCCTGCTCCGAGCTCCGCACTCCCGCGCGGCGGCGCAGGAGTTTGGGCTGGCCGCCGGGATCGGAGCCGTTCCTGCTCCTCCCGCGTGGCTGCTGCTGCTCTCCTCCGCGGCCCGGATCCAAGATGGCCGCCGCCATCCTTGGACGCAAGGCCACGCCCCTTCACCAGAGTTAAAGGGACCTCGTCCCTTTAATTGCCTGCAGCTGATTCTTACCTCCAGCGCCAGAGGAAGTATATAAGGAGACTTCCTCTGACCATTCCTCGACTTGGCAACGTCCTCCAACTCTGTCTAGTCTGCTTGCTTCGGTGAGTTCCTTGTGCTCGGACTCTGGTTCCTGTTTCGTCTTGGTGTTCCTGGTTCCTGACTTCGGATTGGCTTACGGTGATTCTCTGGTTCCTGACTTCGGATTGGCAAGCGGTGATTCTCTGGTACATGACTTCGGTCTGGTGAGCATCGACCCTCTGGCACTTGACCTAGGACTCCTTCAAGACCACCGTCTCCAAGGGCCCACCTAAGTCCCAGCGGCCCGGGTCCCTATGGGCTCCTCCTGGGTGGACCGCGGGCTTGCAGGGCGAAGCTCCAGTCAGCCCTTGCACCGACACCTGACCTCTCAAAGGTCCGCCTAAGTCCCAGTGGTCTGGGTCCCTACGTGCTCCTCCTGGGGGGACCACAGACTTCCAAGGGTGAAGACACAACTCCTCTTCTCGTCCCTTCATCAGTCTCTGCTGCCGTCTCAGTCTCCAGTGCCAAGGGTCAGCTCATCCCGTCTTCTGCTCTGCCTCGCCTCTCGACGAGAGAACCTACGGATCCTCCGAAAGGTATACCATCCTCCCGTTGGCCAAGGGTCCACAAGCCTGAGTGTAACAGAAAGGAAAACCAAATTTGATTGCAATGGATATAAATAAAGTCACAGCAGAGAAAAGGAAGAAGTTACTGGCCATGTGAGAACATTATTTAGGATTAGGAAACAAGATTTGGCTTGCTCTGACTAGTGTGAATAATAAGGTCACAACATTTGAGGATGCTTTGGATTCTATTTCAGAAAACACAGTGGAGACTTGGTGGTTCATAAGTGCAGAGGGGAAGACAAATGGAAGATTACCAGGGTGAGACTGTGAGTTTTATGCAGTGACATCCTGACTAAGAGACTACATGGCAATTTTTTATTTGCACTGTTACTGTAATTTTAAGTGTCTGCACATGGGCTTGGGTTTAAAGATTCTTGATTACAACTGGACCAACTGCAGAAAATCTGAGAGACTTAGGAAGAAACCTGAGAGTCAGTTCTTGTGAAGCTTGTACAGTCTCAGAGTTTTGAGGCTGCAGAATGATTTGTCTTGAAGCCTGATTGTGTGTAAGAATTTACCAAGCAACAAAATAGAGCCCCCAAAACAGCTCGACGCAATTTGAAGAATCTTCCAGAAATTTCCCATGAAACATATTGGACATGTGAAAAACACACTGCATATAATCCAGGTCTATATGGAAATCCTATAGATTTCCAATACTTCATTTAACCTTAAAGGTGAACCAGTGTGTTTTGCCAATGACCCGTGGCTTTAATTGAAAATAGGGAGATGAACATATGAGCGCATATGAAGTAACGGAGATGATCTACATGAATATCTTTTTGGGCTATGGAAGGTGTCAGAACATGTCCACTGTCCGGGGTAACTCGCTAACCCGGACAAAATTTAGCCAGACAAAAAGAAGTGATGAAGGAGGCGTTCCAGGAGCTTGGTTAAGTTTTAGCTAGCGAGCGCAAATATTCAGTGCTACCTGGCTAAAGTTAGCAGGGTTAAGTCTGGTTGGAAAAAATAGCTGTCCTAAAGTAACAGGGGTAATTTTCACTGGTTATATTCAGTTTACCAAGCTAACCTATGCTGAAAATCCAGATAAAATTACCTGGGTAAATTTTCTACTCACCAGCTCACTGAATATCAACCCGGTGTTTTTACAGGCTCAGGAAAAGGAGGAAATCCGAGAATGTCAGAGATGTGCAGTGAGCCCTACATTATGTGGATGTTTTCAGAAGAACTCTTGCAAAGGATGCACAGTCCATGTTAATATGATTTGTGGGTTCATGACTATGGGTGAATTTACGATGGGAATGGAGAACTACTGTATGTGAATTTAACTGTAAAATCTTAAGGAAACCCCACTTGCTTTATTTGCAAACTGTAAAGGTTCCCAGAGAACTTCTGGGAAAATGCAGCAAGCATGTGGAGAGGCAACGTTACGTGCAACTATTTGTCAACAAACCTTTTAATTTTAAGGTCTAAATTCTCAAAGGCACTTGCATGCATAAAACCCCACTCCTTGAGAATAGCCCTGACGGGTAGGTGCATAAAAGTATGCGCGGAACATGATTTCATGTGCACTTTTATGCACGTACTATATAGGCTTTTTGGGGGTTCAGTGCACCCCCCCGTCCATGAATTTTCAAAGTGGATCTTTGCGCATAAATCTGCTTCGAAAATTCTGACTAAAGAGTACTGTGAAAAGTACTTACAGACTTTCACCTATGCAGACTCCTTGAAAATTGCCCTCATTATGTGATGCTTTGAGCTTTATTAAATGATCTGGGTTTTGTTAGAGAATTTGGAGGAGAGAACTTAAAATTGCCTGATATAGAAGGGGATGGCACAGAGGGGCATGCTCTGCATTAGTGCAGAGGTAGCAAAAAGTGTGCATCGGGTCTTAAAAGATACCCACACAGCCTTGGGGAATCTGCAAGTTGAGCCTAGAAGATTCTTGGAGATTTGTTGATAGGGGTATATTGAATATAGTAAATTAGACACTTAGACCTGCCAAAACGCTGATATCTGAGAGAGGTGGTATAGTCTCATTACGATATTTTCAGTAGTTTACTTACTTGTTATTGAGAATGCTGTTGTAAAGTTTTGGCCGGCCATGGGATGTCCCGGGACTGGCTGCATTCAAGACCAAGATGCCAGCAGCTGCTCCACGTGGCCAGGACGCTGCTGACATCTGCAGCCCGGCCCTGCCAGCGAGGTCCGCCTTAGGTGTGCGTGCCCGTGCTTCTGCCCACGCTTTAAGCACTCCGCGGTAGGAAAACTCGGCCGCACTGGAAGATGATGTCAGAGCCGACCGGGGATTTAAACCCCAGCCACAGTCCTGATCGGTGCCTCAGCACTAGGTCCTCCTGCTCCTGTAGTCCGTGTTACTATCTTGCTGTCTCGTGTTTGCCTTGCCTTATTGTTTGCTGTATCTTGGTCCGCTGTCCTTGTCCGTCTGTCTGTCTCTGCCTGATTTCTGGCTTTGACCGTGGCTGTGGACCCTGACTACGCCCTTGGATTGTTGCCTGCCCAGACCTCAGCTGGACCTTGACACTGCCTGATCTCCACCTACCCTGGCCTCAGCCTGGACCCCGACATTGTCTGATCTCTGCCTGCCTCAACCTCAGCCTGGATCTTGACCCCATTTGCTCGCTGCCTGCCCTGACCTTGACCTGCTACTCATTCTTGTCTGACCGCTCCTTGTAGGACACCTAAGCCTTGCTGGTCCCTGGAATTCAAGGGCTCAACCTGTGGGAAATGGGGCTGGTATAGGTGAAGCCCTAGACCCAGTAAGAGTGTGTCCACCTGCTGTTGGCGTTGCCCTAGTGGGTTTGCCTGCCAAGCTGCATCAACCACTCCACAGCTAAAGGGCTCACATTCATGACAGCTGTGGAACTGATTCAGGGATGCAGCTATGGGAAATACATTATGTATATGTATGCTAGTGAATGGGATTAAATGAGAAGATGAATATTTACAGGGCAGCAAGAGAAAAATACAGATCTATGTCAAGAATAAGACAGATGGTGAGACTGGAAAGAGAATGCATGGAAGAGAAATGGGTGATTCATTTTCTTAAGGACTGATTCCAATAGGTAGTGTTAGATGACTGTTTTTAGACCTAGTGGTGGGAATTAAGATCTTTTGTGGGAAATGCAAAGTGTGGGAAGAGAGGTTGAATAACAGATTCCTATTACGGTCTTCTGAATGCAGTTCACGGGGCCATATGCTTGCTCTGGGGTCACTTTATGGCTTATATTTCTGGGATGATCAAACTGTAGAAATTGCAAGAGGTTTGGGGAATGTTGGTTATTTATACTAACCTGATGTTGTACAGATTAATTATGTTGTATAATATGATGTTAGTATCTTCCATGTTTGTTCACATTGTTTTCAAATAGTTCTTGGGAATGTGGACTGGTCTGGTAGCTCCGTGGCTGTGTTGCACGTTGCCATGCAGAGGGACCTGGGTGCACAGTCATTGTGCAACAGTGACATTTAGTGGTCATATTTACTTAGGGCCTCTAACTACAGGGTTTTGGACGAAGCCTAGTGCATGGCCTTGGTTAAGGACCATCGCTGCAATGACTGAGCTAAAGTAAGTTGGGAGGGGATATGAAATAGGGGGAAAAAAATTCTTCTGAATTCAATAAAAAAAATATATGAACATCAAAAATATATCTTTGCTGCCTTTTCTATCAGGTTATGCCATTTCCTCAGTCTTTTGTGTGTCTCCAGCTATTCTCTTCCCCTACCCTTTCTTCATCCTGACCTTTCCCACTGGAAATGCTGTAAAATGGTGGAGGAGACTGGACAGAGCATGCTAAGAAGTGCTAGGAAAAATGCTATTTATTTATTTAGCAAAGAGATTTGCCAAAAACTTACAAACCAACAACACACAGAACTGGAAACCCAAGTGCTATTAAACTAGGCCATTCATATCCCAGGAATCTGCTCATTAGTAGATAAACAGGTGGTAGGTATGTTTGATCACCAGTTTCTTTGAGGAAAAGCTTCCAAATGAAGGACTTTCTTTAGCTCCCTTCAAAAGGACAGGTAGTCCTCTTCCCTGCAACTGACAGGGAGCAAGTTCCACCACTCAAAAGGGGACCTACGTCTAGTCTCCATATCTGGGAACTCTCCGGATTTGGTCCGGAGACTCCGGAATTCTAAACGAATTTCCGGATCTCTGGGGCAACGCTGAAAAACAGGCCTCGAGTGCTGCCGGTGGATCTCATCCCACCGGTGGCAAAGGCAAGAAGAGGACCCCGCATGATCTGACCGGGAGCAGGAGGGAGCCCGTTCAGCTGCTGCTCCTTCTCCTCTGCTGGACCTGTGGTATTCAAAATTCACAGAGCTAGCGCTTCCCTCATGCTGATTTCGTGCATCGCATGTGTGTGTGAAAGAGCAAGTGTGAGAGTGGGTGTGTGGGTGTGAGAGCATTTGTATGTACGAGAGGCATGTATGAGAGCATCTATGTGTATGTGAGCGCATGCATGAGCATGAAAGAATTTGTGTGAGAGAGAGAGGGAGGAGAGAGTTCCCCTGCTGTCCCCTGCCCCTCCCCACCCCGCTAATTCACGCAAATCTCAGGCTGACAGGAAATCAAAAGTTCCCAGGTATGCAAGTCTCATTCAAATGAGCCTCTTTCTGAGGTGGTAAACAGAGAAACGATTTTTTCTGTAGAGCAAAGATGGCTTCCTGGTGCATATTCTTTAAGCAGCACTTGCAAATACATAGCAGCTTCAGTCCGCCTAGCCTTAAACGCTATAGTAAGTAGTTTAAATCTGACCCGTCAACAGATAGGCAGGTAACCCGTGCAAGCAACGAGTGCTTCTGGTTTTCAGATTACATTTCCAGCCAGCACTTCTTCCAGTTCATTTTTGGAATACAAGCACCCAAAATCTCTGGATAGACAGGAGTTCGATTTTTTTCTTAAATTATGCCTCTACCTATTGAACTCAAATCACAGGCAAAATGTCTAAATTCCCTTACTTGCTAGAATATTAGGCATTATGCGAAACGTTGCATCTTAGCACTCGTTCCAAAAGTAATACTTGTGAAATTCTTGTGGCAGGGGTTAAAATACCTCAGTGAGTTTTCCTTATTGCTTGGAGAGCAATACTCTTTTTACAGCAGGAATGAATGTCCTGCCCTTCCTGTCACCATGTAGGAGTTGTTTATTTTGTGGGTAGGGAATATCACAGTGGACACTGGTATGCGGACAATGTGGGGGCTATCACACACTGCTTTGTTTTTCTACTGTATATTGTAATGGAGAGAACTGGGTACGTACTGTTTGCTTAGTAATCATGTGCATGTTTGTGTTGGAATGCAAACAAAAATATTATTCAATTACTGCTTGTGTAGGGCTGCTTTAGCCACTTCAGGGGGCTTTGAGCAAACTCTTCCGGGCACAGACGCGCACCAGCTCCTTCTTCCGGCCCATATGGACCCATGCAGGCGCAGGGTGAGGCGCCTTCCTCTTTCCAGCTCCTGCGCGCCAGCAAGGGCACGGTGCTAGGGCCTTGTGCTATGGGCAAGGCACCTTCCGCCTTGAGCACCTCTTTCTCCCCATATGACTTTCAGAAATCATGTCCTAACTGACTGATGAATGTGTCATCTGCGATTTTTAGGGGTAGACTGCAAAAAAAAAAAAAGTATTAGAAAACTCATTTATAAATAAAAGAAATCCCTGCTGCATTGCCTGAATGTAATACCTCTGAAGTGGCTGGCTGGGCTGAACTAGGATGTTTCTCCATACTACTCGCAATTGAGTAAGTTAATTAGCAGGTGTAAAATTACATGAATCACTTGCCAAATATAAGTGAGTAGGTCTCTTCTAAAATACAGACCAGCACTGGTACCTCTTGGCCTTGTGCCAGAATGCCCCTAGATGCCCCTTTCTTTCATGTGTAAATGTGCACGCGAGGCCAAAATACGCGCATACTTTCGATGACTATAAAATAGCGAATATGCAAGTACAAGCTACTTACGTGCAAATATATCTAATTTTATGCATATAAATGTATTGAAATTTCACCCCTTAGTGAATCAAGCCCCATGTGTTTTAATGGAAATATGATGCTTGTAATAATAGCTTTGCCATAACATTATCTATTTATGAGTCCATGATTTTAACCAGATTGCTAGTGCTGAAAAATGTTTGCAAATTTTGCTTAGTTTGAAAATCTAAATTGCACTGGGATACTTTATTATTCTTGTATTGTATTTCCAGAAAAAAGAGAGGGAAGGACATAGACGATATTCTTGCTTTCTGTGGCCCACTATTTTTCCTTTCTAAACAGCGTCTGCACATTAACAGTGTACTGTCACAAGCAATATTTCCTGAAATTAGACAAAATGAGGGTTTCATGGATGCGTGACAATTTCTTTTCCTGCTTGACTTCACCATAATCCCCCTTGACCTTGAGCGTTGTTATTAAAAAGTGCTGAAGTTCCAGACATACGCTCCAGGTCAAGCAGAATCGAGAGTTAGTGTGGACAGATAATCACAGGAGTTTTTCATCAAAGTCCTTTGTTATGCTGAAAAAAAAAAAAAGGTTCACATAGGTACACATGACAGAAAAATAAGTTAGCATAGCTTGAAAATGTTATTGCAAACCCACTCTTCTCCCCAGGGCCGGCGCGTCCATTAGGCAAATTTCGGCAGTTGCCTAGGGGGCCGAGCTGTAGGGGGCGCCGAAGAGCAGGCACGTGGTGCCACAAGCGGCCTATCCCGCTTGCGGCAAAGAGAAATAGAGACTGTGTGCTTCTCACTGCTCGCTGCTCGTGGCCCTGAGAAGCACACAGTCGGCACCGAAACAGGTGTGTGTGTGTGTGGGGGGTGTGCGACCGGGGGAGGGAGCGTGACCTGGGGGGGGGGGGAGTGCAAGGGTTGCCTAGGGTGCCCAATACCCTTTCACCGGCCCTGCTTCCCCCCATCTCCAAGCCCCTCAAAAAAATCCTTTACCTTGGTAGCAAAGAGTTTATGATGATACAGCAAATCAAAAATAATATTGTTTTCACAACCTACAGCAACAGTAGTGAATGGGTTACACAGATTTCTGGAAACCTTTTCCTGTCAGTATCACATGTGCCTTTTCAACTGCAACTCTGAGAAGGAGCTGCATGTCATACATGTCTAGCAGTTGCCCTGAGAAACAGCCGTGCAACATGTTCATTTCTAGTTACAAGCTTAAGTGAGAATTGTGTGCCGGGTGTGCACTCCCAGACACAACACTGGGAAAGAGGTGTGCGTGATGCCTGCGTGTTCCTTTTCTTTTAACCAGATTGCACCATGAGCAACTTTCAAATCAAAAACACATTTTGCAAGACACAATTTGTTGCTCTTCTGTTCACTGTAGCTCAACGTGAGACTCACTCCTGCAGATCCCTATCCACGTCGTTGAGATGAATTGAAAAGAGAATATGCCTCTAGTAATGAATGCAATGAGACCTTGCTGCTGTGTGCTTCCAGCCTACATCTGCTCTGTCGTCAAGTTAAAATTGCTTTAATATACATTCAGTTACTGACACCAAAAAGAAAGTATGAAGCTCTGCGTGTGTTCCTTCTGTGGCTAATGGCGTCGGACAGCAGGACACTCTTTGTCCAATGATAACTATGTGATGACGGCAGCTACGGAGATTGCACATCCCGAGTTCTGCATCCTATTTTCAGGGTGCGGCAAATGAGCATTTAAAAAAAAAAAAAAAAAAAAAAGCCATTTGTATGAGAAGTTGTAGGGAAGCCACATGCAGTCCCTCTGAAAATCTCATTTTTGCAAAGTGCCTTTTATCTCCAGAGGAACTCAAAAGCATAGTGATTCATCACCAGATTAATTCGTCCATATTTATTTATTTATCACACTAATGTATGAGCACCAAAGAGAAGGAATAGTTTGCAGCTAAGCCAAGGTGCCTATAACTAGAGAAGTTTGTAGTGGAATTGTGGGGGGTGGAATGAGAAAAAAGGATTCAGCTTTATGGGAAATTTCTCATTGGTGAAAGGTGTTTTGAAAATCTTTTTCTGCAAAGGGGAACTTTGGCAAACCTCTGGCCTGAGCAAACATTCTTATTTGGGATTTTGCATGATCTTTGCTTTTTGCTTTCTTTTTACTACTGATTCCTTTGACTTCCTTCCTTCTCTGCATTTTTTTTTTTTTGTCATCTCAGTTTTCACCTCTCAGACAGAAATTTTTGCTCTCTTTCATCTTTGCTTCTTACACCATAATGAGCTAATTTTCTTCCATAGAATCATTTTGGGCGGATAAATGCCTCCACCTTGATCCATGATATAACTTGTGCCTTGGTCTTCCAACAGGAACTCTACAGAAAAGGTATTTCATGGCATTAACGGTGGATGACATTGGGGACTGGAGATGAACAGAGAGAGATGGCTGAGAAAGGTGCAGGATGTGGGAAAAGAACTGGTGGTAGAAAATGGAACCCCATGTGTAACTTTCTTGGCCCTTCCTCTCGTTGGATGCAGGGGCTCTTTTGGGAGCTCAAGAACACTTTGCTACCAGTGCTGACGGGGGTCCTTCCCTGGCAGGGGCAGAAAGAACATTATTTCAGAGTAGTTAGGCTTGTAGAATGTCCTCTAGTACCTTCCAGTGGTAGGAATAAACCCAGCACCACACAAGGCTGCAGTTGTTCCAACAGAAAGAGGTTTCCTGGTCTACTTAACGAAGATGAACAAAGTCAGCAGTTGGTATACTTGGACTTTCCCCATGTTGGTAGCTGCTTTATGGTGTGTAGACCTCTGTAGTCCAGCAGATGGAAGCTGGAAAATCCTTAAACAAAGATGAGTTCCTGCTGACTCTTTAAATAAGCAGCAACTCTGTAGAAGTTTCACACTCCTGGCAGTCCTCCCCTTGACGCAAATCCACTCCTTAAGATGTTTTTCAATAATTTTCGATGAACCTAAGCAGTACATGACTAACTCCCCTTCCACCCCTCTTCACCTCTGGTACTCTCGTTCTCAAGATCTCCTGGCTTTCCAAGGAATCGCCCTATTGTTAGAAGCCCAGGAATGTCACCCTTGAATCCTGGCTGGTTTCCCAGGATAGGAGATGGAAGAGAAGAACATAAGCCAAAGTGGGCTCATAAGTTTTATAGAGACGCTCCTTAAAGGACACCTCCCATGGGAGAGTGTCTGATAGTCATTTCACTCCTACTTGCTGACCTTATACCCCAGTGCCTTTGGAAACAATGATGCAGCTAAGAAGGAACACCTTTGGGACACCCTTACACATGTTTCTAGCACCGTTGTTACAATGGCATCTGTGGTGTGATTTACATTGACATATTTGGAGACAACACTAGTAGCTTCGGTGGGCAATTGGGTGCCATCGAAAGGAATATGACAGCATAAGAGCTCTTTAAAACATTGTGGATCCCACTAGGCAATTTCATATTTGTTCAATTTTCATTTTAGTTACTCACTACCAAAGAAACCATTGTAGCCCTGTTGGGGATGAGGTTTATAATATGGTTTTGGTGCTGATTGCCCATTTTTCCCAAAAACATGGGAAAGGGGGGGAAATGAAAGAAGAGATAAAGTGAGCCTGATTTCTCCTACAAAACTTACCAATTAGACTAGTGGTATTCACTTCCAGCCCTTTGAGGGCTGTAAATGGGTTGAGTTTTCAAGTGCATGTACCCTACCTCAGTTATATGCATGAATTAGGCAGATAGTGCATGGTCAGGTGGAAAAGTTAGCATAAAAGGAGGCAGGCAAAGCGGCCCAAGCAGACAACTTTGGGAGTTCAATAGAGGAAGATGAAAGGCAGCTGGGGCAGCAGAAGTGAGGGGCATGGGAGGGGGGAGTGTGATCATGGGTAGTTCATATTATGCAGCACGTTCAGCGCATGTGCGATTGTGATTTTGACTGCTAGCAAGAACACAGATGTGTGCAACCACAGGTGCCTTTTTCTAGTTCGATATATAAGAAAGCAACAACAATAAGAAAACAAACACTGCTAGCCTCAGTCTTCTGGCATTATTCACTCACTAATTAAAAAAAACAAACAAACCTAGGTCCTTCTTTACTATACTTCATTTGGCATTACTTCACTGTACAGGTTGCAACCTAGCACAGCAAGACTGATGTATGGAAATCCCCAATAGGATTGTTAACTTGTGTAGTATCATTTCTCCCAGGCTGGTTTGAGGGCTGACATAAAGGTGTTGTTCTTTCCAGCGTCTATAACAAAATTGACAGTGAGGAACAGCGCAGCACAAAGAATATCAATTAACTGAATTTCCACCTAGTGCTGGCTGTTTCAAGGGTGCTTGCTTTATTTTGAAGTAGAACATGGTAAAAGAAAAATACAAAACAGTTCAGTTTCTGCAGCTTAGTAGATAAAAATGGAATAGAGTTTTCCTATGTCGCAGTAATAAGAGTACAGGAGCTGTGAAACCAGTTCATTTCCACTGCAAACTTGGGCAGTTTTCCCTTTGAAAATTGCTTGTGCGACACCGTGAGCTATTCAGAATGGCTCCGAAGAAGGGCCTGATTCAGCAAGGACTTTTCCCATAAACAAAGAATGGGACAAAAGCCTGAATAAATGAGGTCCTAGGAGCACAAACCTTAGCCATTGAGACTGCCCAAGCAAACCATAGAAAAACGATGCAGCTCAAGAGAGAGAGATCCCTAAATTGTAAGCCCTCTAGGGCCAGGGGCTTGAATGTAATCTGCTTTGAAGTGGCTGACGGGTTACAAAAGGCAGAATATAAATAAAAAACAAAAAAAAAATGACTGATTCATCCATCCTCTGAACTTCACACAGGCAAAGCTGGCATCATCTCACTGTCAGTCACTTCCTCTGAAGCTTGGGTAAGCCACCCAGTCCTCAGAAGCTGCAAACTGCTCTGGTTTTCAGGATTTCCATACTGAATGTATTTCTAGCCCACTTAAATACCATATGTTATGGGCTAGTTCTGAGTGAGTCCTAATTGCCTAACTATGGAGTCAGGTGGCCAGAACCCATGGGGGAGGGGGAGGGGGAGGGGAGTGAATTTCTCCAGGAGGAGTGGATAAAGTCACTGTAAATGTGGTCAGACCCAAAGCTGTTCCTGGGGTAGGGAGAGCCAAGTTTTGGCACCTCACCAGAGATGCGGGGAAGGTGGGCCTGGATCATGGTGGCCAAATTTGGGCCGCCTAGATTCAGGTGAAATTTCAGACACAAGCAGCTAGGTGGGACGCTCAGCTTTAAAAAAAAAAAAAAAAAAAAAAGAACTTGATGTTTCATCGTCTTAAAGCCCAAACATTTAGAATTACAACATTTAGAGGAGATAATCATAGTTCTAGTATTTATTTTATTTTGTTAGTCTTTAAAATGTTTGAAACACACAGCGTTACTCTCTGTATCCTGCAGTGCTAGCAAGGATGGAACCTCTCTTTGCATTAAAAACTGAAACACAGAAATAATATGGCTTCGGTACTGTAGCTCTCTATCCACATCCATTCAAGCTAAAGAATCTGCAGAGGAATGTGGCAAGCATGCTTGCTTTATTTCCCTTTTCCAATTCTGCTGAAACCGTTCTTTTTAAACACGCACAGAACCTGGAAGAAAAGCATTCATCTTTTTTTTTTTTTTTTTTTAATCTAGATTTTGGCAGTGAGCGCAGTGCATAACTGCTTTTATTTAATTAAAAATACCCTTTGAAACATTTTTTTTTTCACAGTTCCAAGTCGAGTATGCTTATAGGAATCTATTAAGAGAACGAATGGTTCCCTGGTAACATGATCCAGAGCAAAACACTGCAAAGCTCTCACCAGAGCAGTTGTGATTACCTCAGAAATATGTTATCGTTGAAATGAATACAGACGGACGGACTACTCTTGATTTGTGCAAGCAGGCAGCATGGTGCGTTTCTCACAAACATTCTCCTGGCCAGAGATAGCCATAAGAAAAGAAAGCAGTGTAAATCTGTGCGAGTGTTTTACATGAATACAGTAGGCAACTTATTCGCACAATGTTATACCCGCTAATTATCCAGCACAACTGAAGTCAGACTCGTCTGTTGTCTGCTGTCGGTTAGGTGGGAGGTCTGGGTGAACTGGGGGTAGTTCAGGGTGAAGCACTAGGAGGGTCTCGATGACCCGGAGAAGGACTGGGTGAACTGGAGGAGGTTTTAATAAACTGGTGATTTCAATTACGCACTCATATTTAAAAATAAATCTACTTCTGCTTGTGAACCAGCGTTTTGCACATATGTTTTCATGCATAAAATATACCCACGTATGTCTATAAACTAGGTAATGAAAGTATGCACTTTCAATGCATTGCAAATATCCATGCGTACTGAAACATAAGTGCCTACGTTGAGGGGGCAGATATATGCATATTTTGTCATCTGTGCGAACCAGATATGCGCGGATTATAAAATACTGTAGCAGATCTCCATGCATCCATATATGCACATATGTGGGGCTGGGTGGAGATTTTGAACGTTTATTATTTTAGACAGCAAGCCCTTTGGGGACAGGGAAATATCTACAGTGCCTGAATGTAATCCACAAAAAGGCAGAATATAAATCACAGAAAGGCAGAATATAAATCAAAAACTAAATTAAACTAAACTCCCCTGGGACAGCATGCATTGAAAATAAGAAAGTTAGAATTATCTTTTTAGAAATAGTTTCCAATCCTTCCATACTATAACAATGAAGAAGAAAGCGTTGAGCTCTGCATGGGGTGCGTGAGGGACAACCAGAGCCCAGTGCATGTGCGTTCTAGCACCATTTCAGTGCAGGGTTGCACCACAAGCATCATTTTTAACATCACCGAATTGCGTCATCCAGTTTTAAAATCATGAAGCTATGTGCTGTTCAAGTGCCTACCCCAACGGAGCCAGTCAGGAGGTGGCTGAGCTGCTGGGGGACAGAGTCAGGTGGGGAAAGAGATTTTCTTGAAGAGGGCAAACAAGTAAGAGGTCTGCCCAAAATGTAAACTGGGTGGACAATTTTCTGAGGCCAGTCTCAAACTTTGAAAAGCTTGTCAAACGTTATTTGTGCTTGACTCCCAACAGTGCTGCATTCCCAGTTCTATTTGCAATCCCCATCAACACGGTTTCCTTAAATATGTAACAGCAAATAATCTTTTGCACCTAAAACTACCACCTTTTCATTTTACCTACTCTGAGAGCTTGACTTGTTTTTTTCATACATATAATGGTACAGCTTCTATTTATTGTTACTAAAGCACTACTAGGCATGTGCAGCGCTGTACACATACAGATAAGAGCATAATGAACACACAAGACAAGCACTCACAATTCTGGCCAGCAATAAATAGTAACAGACTCAGTTGCTTGCTCCAGTTAGGACCTATGTCTTACAATATAGTTCCTCAATATTGTTTTGCTGGTGGACCCTTGGAACAAGAGGGAGTTGATGCTACCTGTGGGGAGGAGCTCCACAGGTCCCCACTGTCGGTAGGTGAGGCAGATGGAGAGCAGAGACCCCACTGAGCTTCACCACTACCAGCCCACATTCCCCTTAGTTTGAGCACTCGGGCCGGATGGACTTTCATGGGGCCTCTGCAGAGATGGAAGTCCAGGAAGAGGAGATGCTGAGGTGCAGGCCAAGATCAGGAACAGGCAGAGAAGCACGAGGTCGGGATCCAGGCAAGGATCGAGGCAGATGGCGTATCTCATGGTCAAGTACCAGGTGAGGGTCGTGGCAGGCAGTATAGTTCATGGTCAGGTTCAGTCCAAGTCAAAGCCAAAATCAGTCCGAGGAACGAAGGAAGGAGACGAGGAACCCAGGAACAAACTCAGGAACTCAGGATGGCAATCCAATTCGCAGGAGCGAGGGGAGTTATTGCCAAGGCAAAGGCTGGAAGCAGGGTCCAGCCTTATATAGACCCCCAGGTGGCGATGTCATCAGGAAGGGCCGACGGCACTTTCCCACCGCAGGCCCTTTAAATAGCAGAGAGAGGCACGCATGCGTGCCTAGGAGGGCGCCCAGCTCAGGAGGAAGTCAGTGGCATCCCAGCCATGCAGAAGGAGAGGTCAGCAGCGTCGACCTGGCTGTTCGGGCCCACGGAGTTCACGGCGTCAGGCTGGTGGCTTAGGACTGAAGAAGGAACGCTAAGTCGGCAGTGGCCCCCTGCCGCTGCAAAGGAACCCGGGCCTGCTTCTATCGTGATGCGGCAGTGGGTGAGTGAGACCAACTGTGGGGCTCTGCAGCCGGCAAACGAAACAAATATTCTGTTATTTTTCGGGGTCTACAGCAGCGTTGCTTAAGCTGGTCCTTGGGCACTCGCTAGCCAGTTGATTTCCAGAATATCTTTAATGAATATTCATGAAATACTTGCATACAGTGGGCTTAAGAACCAGATTAGTGCGTGAAAACATCTCATGTTTATTCATTAGGAATATCCTAAAAAGCACATTACCTAGTGGTGCCAGAGAATTGGTGTAAGTACCACTGGTCTTCAGTAAATGGTTTCGTAAGAACGTATGAAATGCCATACTGGGTCAGACCAAGGTCCCTTGAGCCTGGCATCCTGTCTCCAACAGTGGCCAGTCTGGGTCGCAAAAAGTAGATCTATGTCTTGTTACTCACTCCCAGAAATAGTGACAGCATTCCCTAGTCTACCTGACTAACAATGTGTTATGGAGGTTTTTCCTAGGAACCTGTCCAAACCTCTTTTACACACCGCTATGCTAATCATCTTGACCATGTCCTCTGGCAACAGATTCCACAGCTTGATTGCGCTGAGTGAAAAAGTACTTTCTATTATTTGTTTTAAATCTGCTGATTGTTAGTTTCATGGAGTGTCTCCTTGTTTTAGTATTGAAAGGATAAATAAACGTCCGTTGTTTATCCACTCCACTCATGATTTTGTAACCTTCTATCATTAGTAGAACCTTTCTAGCGTGTTCCCTGGAGGAAAATGAGTTTGAATGTATTTTAAACCAACAGAAACATTTCTTGATATCCAGCCTTTTTCACTGAGAGCCCTCTTGCATTGAGTGCCATATGTATGATTACCTTCCTTTTGGGGAGAGATTATACGTGTGCCCTTGGTGCAAAGAGCGCCTAGCTCTTGAGAATGAATACTGTCTATAGAGGCTAGAGTGGCTGAACTGGAGGAGCTGAAGTAGACAGAGAGGTATATAGAAGAGACCTCCAGGGAGCCAGAAGAGTCCTCCGGCCTCCATTCTGGCAACCTTTATGTTGCTTTGGAAGAGCAAGGTCACCAGGACCTGAGGCAGCTGGGAGCTGTACTGGCATTTAATATTCATATATTCATTTCTCTGGCCACCGGTTGGTCCGTGAAAGAACCAATCCCCATTCAGAACTTTGAACCATTTGCCTCTATTCTTGGGACCTTTTCAGCAAACTTCAGGAACTTATACTCTACTGATTCTCGGGATCCTCAGAGTACTCAAGCCTCCTCACCAGCGCCAAGCCACTGGTACCAAAATCTAAAATCTTAGTCTGCTTGTGAAATATGTTTAAGTTTTATAATCTTATTGCTTCCATCTGTTTTCCACTCCTTCCAAGGAAGATTTTACCATCTCATACTTGTTTTTATTTTTCTTACTGCGGCTCTTAAAATTTGTCATTGCTTTTGCTTAGAGGTCAGAATATTATTCACAATCCTCCTGTACTGCTTGTTTAAGATTTACTGCTACTACTATTAGTCATTTATACAGCAGTGCCAGATGTGTGTAGCGCTGTACAGAAGCATGTAAGAGATGGTCCATGCTCCATGAAGTTTACAGTCTAGTCAAATCACTCAAACAGAAAGGTTTTGGATTAAAATCAAGAAGGGCATAACTGGGATGAACCAGAACCAAGGGGGTTATTAGGTGTAATTAATTAAGCAAGAAATCAGACTTCCATTTTAAAAAGATCTATATAAGAAAAGTTGAGTGGATGAGTCAGGGACAGAGTGGGTACGACTCTAAACACACCAATCATCTCTTCAAATGATCTCAGATTACTATGAAAATGTTCAGACTTTCTTTACTTGAAAAAAAAAAAAGCCTGAGAAAAAGTTTAAAACCCTGAAACCACTTTATAACCAAAAAAGTCAGAGGAAAAGATTAACCCAGTACTTTATCAGTGACCATTTTGAGCAACAGCCTCTCCATTTTAACTGCTCACATTGAAGATTTGCGTCCAAGATATCTATGTTTATTTTGCAAAGATTTTGATAGCTACAGCAGTATTTGAGACAATACTGAGTTTTAAACACTGCAGCTATATCGATATTGTTTGCTGTAGCCCCTTCATTCTACTTTACAGGCTATTTCTTTTTGGAGAATTATGGCAGACTTTCACAGACAAAAAGACAAATGCTGTTCACGTTGATTTATTGTAATGATGTAAGGTAGATAAAACTCCATTAATCTTCCAGCTGTGGGATTTTCAGAAATGTACCAAGTCGTTAATGACTGAGCTGAGCTGTAAAATCATATCTTATAAGGCAAAAAAATAAATAATATTTAATACCATCAAGAAGTCTTGTTTGTCGTGTTCAACAATATGAGAGAATTTTATTGCATGTACGTCATCACGACATTATTTACTTATTTAGACATTTTGTATACCGTTGTTTCATTTATAGAACACAATGGTTTACAAAGTGACAGTCATAATCGTAACTCAACGAATAGACAAAGGGATTGGTTACAGAGGTGGTATGCAGAGGCAGACATTTATCTATCAAGTCTAAATTTCTAGTCCATATTAACATTGATCTATTCCTTCTTGTTATTGTGGTTCTGTACCTTCTGATGTTTTTAAGTTAAATTGTATGCATTTTTTAATAGCCATGTTTTCAATTCACATTTAAATCTCTTTCTATCTAGTAAAATAAGTAATGTCTCAAGCATAGAATTCCAGAGCTTTGGACCTGCTATGGAAAACACTCAATCTCCTATTTGCGTCAGATGTGTGCTCCTTATTGTGGGAATAGTCAGTATTCTTTTATTTTGAGATCTTATTGTTTGCTGAGGATTGTAAGGTTGTAGTGTCACTTCTAACAAGCCGGTGTTATTTGAATGAATGATGTTGAATATTAACGTTAATACTTTATAGTAGATTCTGGCTTGTACTGGTAACCAATACAGGGACATCAGCGATGGTGTAATATGATCATATTTTCTAGATCCTAGTAATAGTCTTGCTGCAGCACTTTGCAATAGCTGTAATGGTTTTAAATAACTTGCTGGAAGACCTAGTAGTAGGGAGTTGCAGAAGTCAAGGTTTGAGAAGATTAGCTTTTGCAGTACAGAAGTCTGTAAGAGTTAATAATTGTTTTAATTGATGTAGAATATGCAACTTGGCGTAGCCTGCCTAGCTGTACCCCTCAATCCCATACTTGATTTGAGAGATTAATTTGAAAATTTCCCAGGTCTAGGGCAGGTGTTTTAATTGTCAATGAGTTTCTACTCAGCCAGATGATTTCAGTCTTTTTAGGGTTTAACGTCAGTTTGAGATGCAATAGTTCTTGTTGTATAGCTTTCATATATATAGATAGCATTGAAGCTGTGTTTTCAAAAGATCTAGAGAGTAAGTAAAATTGTAAGTCGTCAGCATATAAGAAGAAAGTTATTTCTAGATTTGTCAGTAATTTACACAGTGGGAGCACGTATATATTGAAGGCAGATGCGTGGTTGCCCAATTTCACTTGGAATGTTCTGTTAGATAGGAAAGAAGTGAACCATCTGAGAACCCTGCCATCGATCCCTATGTTTCTTATCTGATGGCATAATAGGTTGTGGTCCACAGTATCAAAGGCGGCTGTTAAGTGAATTAGCACAAGGCAGTAAGATTCACCTGCTTCAAGCCCTCGTAAAACGGAGTCTGTTAATGAGAGTAGTAATGTCTCAGTTGAATGATGTTTCCTAAATCCAAATTGATTTGGGTAGAGAATGTTTTGATCTTCCAGGCGATTTACAAGTTGTGATAATACACTGCTTTCTCAAGAACTTTTGATAGAAACGGCAGGTTGCATATTGGACGATAGCTGTCCCAATCATTAGTTCTACCAGTCTTATTTTTAGTAACGGTTTTATTATTGTTTGTTTTAATACATGTGGTATTGTTCCTTCTGATAGTGAATGATTAATAAAAGTTGTAATTGTCGGAGTTATAACATGGGGTATGTGTTTCAGAGAACTGGATGGTATCGGGTCACATGAGTGAGTAGCCAGTTTAATTTTAGCAATGATTTGACTGATTTCCAGTTTCAATACTCTGTTGAATGTGGACCACTTAACTATGTCATTTGAATCTTCAGGTATTTTGGTTGGGGAAATGATAAAGAATTGTTTTTTTCAACTTATTGATTTTGTCTATGAGTGCATTGCATATTCTTTGCAAGAGGCCTTTGTGAAGTTGTAGTTTCTCGAGATGGAAGATGTTGGGTCTTTGATTAAGGGCTGGGTTTTCAAAAGGTTACACGTGTAAATCCTCCAGATTTACGCGTGCAACCGGCCTTACGCGTGCCGGGCCTATTTTCAAAAGACCCGGCAGTGCGTGTAAAGCCCCGGGATGCGTGTAAGTCCCAGGGCTTTACAAAAGGGGCGATCCGGGGGTGGGGTGGTCCGGGGGCAGGGCAGGGGCATGGCCAGAGGCCTCTGCACGGCCACTGGGCTGGGGATCGTGCACTGGCAGTTGGCCGGCGTGCGCAACTTACTTCAGCCCCAGGGCTGAAGTAATTTTTGAAACAAAAAAAAGAAAGCAACAAAGGTAGGGGGGAAAGGGCGGGGGAGGTAGGGGAAGGGAAGGGAAGGTGGGGTGGGGTAAGGAAGTTCCCTCCGAGGCCGCTCCGATTTGGCCTGGGAGGGAACAGAGGAAGGCAGTGGGGCTCGGATAGGGCTCGGCGCACGCATGTTATAAAATCGGGCTTACATGTGTACGCGCCAGGTAGCGCGCACACATGTAGGCTGCGCGCGTATGTTTTAAAATCTGGCCCTAAATTTTTTACAGTCTCAAAGAGCAATTTAGAGTAAAATATAACCATGAATTTGTTTTGCATAGTAATCTTTTTTTGCTTTATTGGTTAGTGTCCGGTATTTTGTAAGGAGAGATTTATATTTTCCTAGGGATTGAGCAGATGGGCATTTTCTGCCATTGTTTCTCTAATTTTCTAAGGTTCTGTTTAGTGCATCTTAATTCATTATTGTACCAGGGCTTCTTGTGTTTGGAGTTATTCCTATCTTTGTTGATAGTTTTTGTCTGAACAGGGCTAAGGTTTTCAGCTATGTCATTGACTATTTTATCCCAGCTTCATGAGCCTTTAGACACCAGGTAAAATTACAATTTATTTGCGAAGGTTTCCTGTAAAATAACTTCTCATTGGTGAAGCCTGTGCCAGTATGGGATGTTTTACATTATGTTGCTGTGGTCCATGAGCTATTTTCAAAAGTGAAGAAATCAAATCTTGTCTTAGCTGAGTTGCTTGCATAATGAATTTTTGATAAATAGCTGATTTCTAAGTTCAGAGAGGTGGGTAATATGCAGAGCAAAAAATTAAGGGGTAGATTTATAGCAGCCCGCATATATTTTTGGGCTGTTAAATGCATAACTTTCACCCATTTTCAAAGCCCAACTTACATGCATCTGTTCACTTTGAAAAATCACCCCAGCAAAATTACCACCCCCACACAATTACACCTGCTTTTTGTTGCGGGTGCTTTTGACAGGAAAGTTCATGCACATGCTTTTTTAAATCAAAAAGGATGTGCATAGGTGAAAATCTTGCCCAGACCCTGTGTAAGGGAATGCCTGGCCAGCTCAGAAGCACATCCCTGACACAAGGATAACAGCTGCAGAGAAGCACATCCCTAACACAATTAACAATTAGCTGGCTTCTTGTTTGTGACCTGTATCTCAGCAGAGTAAACGGGGGAGAGTAAACAGATATAGATTAGTTTTAGGGCATAATCCAGGAAAATGTTGATTGTTCCCAATTTTTGGTAAACCACACAGGCTGGAAGAAGATGTCTGGCAGATCAGAAAGACCTAAAAGAAATGGAAGCTGAATTGTTCTGTGTTGTTAACAGTGCTGAGGATGGAGTGCGTTTTCTTGGCATAGGATGCACATTGTAGTGCTCATTCTGTCATGCGGGACAGGGTGCCTTTTCCTGTTAAAACATTTTACATACAGTAAATATTGCTTGTTCATGAGGGATGGAGAGCTGGGAGATTTGAAGACTAAATGGAAACTTTAACCCAGTGTAGGTAAAATGTCTTTTTTTTTGTTTCTGTTTTGTTATACCATGTGAAAGGTTCCTTCAGCTGACGTGTAACTTACTGAACTTACTGTGCTTAGAACTGCTGGGGTTTGGGGTTTTTTTGTCCATGTGGGTAGTCACGTTGATAGACATAATAAACAATGATACCTGTAAGTTAAGAACATAAGAACATAAGAAATTGCCATGCTGGGTCAGACCAAGGGTCCATCAAGCCCAGCATCCTGTTTCCAACAGTGGCCAATCCAGGCCACAAGAACCTGGCAATTACCCAAACACTAAGAAGATCCCATGCTACTGATGCAATTAATAGCAGTGGCTATTCCCTAAGTAAACTTGATTAATAGCCGTTAATGGACTTCTCCTCCAAGAACTTATCCAAACCTTTTTAAACCCAGCTACACTAACTGCACTAACCACATCCTCTGGCAACAAATTCCAGAACTTTATTGTGCGTTGAGTGAAAAAGAATTTTCTCCGATTAGTCTTAAATGTGCTACTTGCTAACTTCATGGAATGCCCCCTAGTCCTTCTATTATCCGAAAGTGTAAATAACTGATTCACATCTACTCGTTCAAGACCTCTCATTATATTAAAGACCTCAATCATATCCCCCCTCAGCCGTCTCTTCTCCAAGCTGAACAGCCCTAACCTCTTCAGCCTTTCCTCATAAGGGAACTGTTCCATCCCCTTTATCATTTTGGTTGCCCTTCTCTGTACCTTCTCCATCGCAACTATATCTTTTTTGAGATGCGGCAACCAGAACTGTACACAGTATTCAAGGTGTGGTCTCACCATGGAGGGAAACATGTGTTATACATTGAGTTCAGGAATAGTGCCTCCGAGTGAGCTCTTTGGCTAATTGCATGGTTGAGTTTCCAGTTTTTATAGCCTTTAAGCTTATCCTTCTGGTGCTATGTTTCCTATTTCAAGTAAAGGAGACCTCCCCCCACCAGGAGTTGAACAGCAAGGAGAATTTGCCTTTCGGTTTTCTTTGAGAATATTACATAGCATTAGTTTATTGTTATGCATGACAGATGGAGATGCACACTGCACAATTAACAGTGACAGATTGTCAAGGAGAGGGAAGCTCAGAAGGCAGCCTTCTATCAACCTCTAAATGCTAAGAAAAGTGCTGAATCAGTGATCACAATTGATAGGACTCTGATGAGGGGAATCTCTGGGGCAACCCCTGTCTTAGGACTGTCCATGTGTTATTTTCCTGGAAAATAACACTCCCAAGATGGAGCTTGCACCCAGCCTGGAGTGTTATGCTGAACAATTAAAGGCCACACGCAGCACTGCCTAGCTTTTTTTTTTTTTGGCTGAAGGCCCCCTCCCCTTCTCCCGGCAGGAGAATGGACAAAATGCCAGACCACCGACAATCTGAGTCCCCATGTGCAACACTTCATGCTACCTAATAGACTATTTGCCACACCAAATCTTCCGCAGCAAATGCAACAGCAACTGCCAGATATATCCTGCTCTGAAGCAGCCCTGGTAAGGGAGTGTTATGACTGTCAGTTGCGGCCGCCCGTGGCCGGCTCAACTTACGTCATGTCATGCTTGGCTCTCCACTCCCGGTGAACTCGCAGCTGTGGCCAGCCACTACCTCCGCATTCCTCCTGGATCTCCATGCTCCATGTGGCGGCTGGGACGCCGTCGATCAGTGCTCCGACCCTGGCCCTCCCCTTTAAAGGGCTGATGGCGGGAATTTCAGGCTCGTCCCCGGCTGATGACATCATGGGCCCGGAATACTTAAGCACAACCTCCAGCAACCACTAACCGACTTGACAACGAGTTGCCTGGTTCCTTCTGATGCTTGCTCCAGTTCTCTGGACCTGTTGTTCCCGCTCCTCGAATCTCATCACTTTTACATCTGGGATCCTGTCTCCGCGCTTCCCCACTCCTCGGGGCCTGGCTCAGCGCTTCTACACCTGGGACCCTGTCTCTGCGCTTCCCGCTCCTCGGGGCCTGCCCTAGTGCTTCTACATTGGAGATCCTACTTCAGGTGTATCCTCTCTTCAAGACCTGGCTCAGCGCTGCAACCTTACTGAACCTTGTCTCTGTGTTCCTGCTCCTCGGGGCACCTCGCAGCGCTGCTGCAGTGCAAGCTCCTATGATTTCACTGCCTTGTCGCAGGCAGTTCCTCTGCACTACTTCTCCATTTGTACCTGCTACAGCGGATCCTCTGCTCTAGCCCTGCTTCAGCACCTCAGAGTACAAGCCTCTACTTCTGCACCTCCTCTCATCAGGGCCACTGGCACGTGGTCCTGCCCTATTGCTCCTGGAGCTGCAGTGGCCTCTCACCTCTCGAGGACTTCTCTCCCTCTCCTTCCAAGAGTACCTCGATCTTGGACTATACTAACCTGACTCTCTCTGCCTCCAGCCACTTACTCTCTCCGGGACCAGCCACACAGAGACGCGCCTAAGACCAGCTGGCCCCAGCACCCAAGGACTCAACCTGCAGGGAACGAGGGCCGGTACTGATGAAGTTCCTATTTGGACTCCTCAGGTGGGGACCTGAGGAGTCCAACCCCTCAGGTAGCGTCAACCCCTCCTCGGGCCAAGGGTCCACAAAACCTAACAAATTGCTAGTGCCGCTTAATATTAAGTTATTGTTTGTATGATTTTATTTTGTATGTTTTTTGTACTCCGCTGAGATTTGTAGATCAGTGGAATAAAAGTTTGTATAAATAAATTAATGAATCTTGAAGCAATGACTCACTTTTTCCAGTCCACCCTTGTGCACCCTACTGTGAACAGGTAAAAAAAAAGTATTTTAAATAAAAGAAACCTGAGCTGCAGAAAGCACTACTGAACAGGGCTAGGCAGAGACCGCATGCTGCTCTATTGTTTTGGGTACTGTCTCTCCCTGAGTATTAGCTGTAAGCAGCCCAGCAATGATGATATCATAGCCTGTACTCTTAAAGGAGCCAGGTTATATCAGCACTGCAGGGCAGGCACAAAAGTAAAATAAAAGAAATCAAAGTCAAACAAAGCTACGTCAGGGAAGGGACAAGCAGGGCACTTACCAAGTTCCTGCAGCAGTGAACGCTACCACAGTCCATCTGTGAAAAGCTACTACAGTCCCCCTTCCTGGGAATGATAGATGCACATTGGAGCACAGAATGCAGCAGTGACAGCAGTAAGGGATGCTGGGATAGCCTCTGCTGCTCAGCTGTATGAGATAGGGTAGATGAATCCTGGTAAGCAAGTCCATGTAGCCCCCCGGGAAAAATAGTTTAAAAATAAATGTTTGACCTAGATTGAGTGTTGGGGTGACCAGTGCTAGCCCTCATCACTTGTGCAAGGCTGGTTTGGTGTGTTTATGTGACCAGGGAAAGCCCCTCTGCTTCCAATCTAAGCAAGAATCCAGTTCAGGATTTCACTGTGACTTCCTTGCTGAGATTCAGGCTGAGCAGCTTGCAGAGAAATTAGAAATTCCTTGAGGTATTCTCCACGTGAGAAAATTCAGTGAAGAGACCAGTGGAAGGACACCATATTTCCTGCAGTGCTTTAGTTTAATTCAGGTTACTGAAAGTTATAAACTGTGCTGAAAATGATCATTTCTGTTGGCTATTTAAAGCAGGGAAAAGAAGAAAGTTATTGTAATGGTAAATGATACCCCCAGGGATCCATGGGTACTATTTTCTCTGTAATTATCAGCAGAGGATGGGTACCCGAGGTCAGAAAATAAGGTCTGGCTTCACGTGCTTTTGCCAGAAAGAAAGTAGCATCTGAGAAAGAAGGTAGCATCTGAGAGGTTAGGCAGCAGCTGAAGCAGGCTGGAGAAAGAAAGCCACAGTTGAAAAAGAAAGTAATAGTGAGAAAGAGAGAAAGAAAGCAAAGAAGGAAAAACAGATGGAATAAGTCAGAGGCAAAAGTATTACTCCTGCCACTCCATAGTCCCGCAGGAGACGGCCAGCGCAGACAACTGACCCCCCCCCACCTTCAAACTGCCCACTGCTACCACCCAATGCTCCAGCCCCCAATGGAAGCTGGCACAGGAGAACTACATCACGGCTGGTGAAGAGAGGGAAACTGACCCCGGCGGTTGCGGGTTTTGTTGGGAAATTTTGCCAACAAAATCAGAGGATCAGAGGAGCCTCATTTAGAGAAAAGAGTGCACAGCGCTAAGCTCTGTGGGTGAGGGATTGTTGGCTGCTGGTACCTTGAACCCAGGCAGACCAATACCATACCCTGCACAGGCCAGGGCCCAGAGGCAAATCCCAAATAAAGGGGGACTGGCCACCACAGTAAAAATCAGGGGTACGTATGAGGGGGGGTGACGGCACAAGTCAGGAGCAGCAGAGAATCCTCCCAATCTGCCTGCAGGAACTCATGCAGGCTGCTCTCCCACTCCCCCCCCCCCTCCCCTCTAGTGCAGGGATGCGCCCCGGAGTCTGCCCATTGGCAGCTTCTGTGGGATCTCTGACAAGTGCCTGCTGAAGGAAGAGGCTGGTGGGCGGGCCAGCTAGCCCTTAAATTGAGCTCAGCAGCCCACCCCCCAGCCTCTGCTCCTCCCCTGCTTCCCAGGTGTTGCACCTCCATGGTTGTGGTCGCCGCCCTTTTTCTGGGGAGGGGTCGGCTCCTCTGTCTTAGTTCTGTCAATGTGTTATTTTCCAGTAAAAAATAAAAAATAAAATACAAACAAAAAGATAAAAGCTGAGGACAGAAGCAGAGGGCAATTCAATAATTTGCATAGAATAAGCATTCACCCAAAACAGAGAGCTGAAAAAAGTCTGAAAACCTTTGCTTTAAAAAAACATTCTTTATGCAAGACAGGAATACCTTGAATTAGAAATACAGGCTGATTTATAATCGAGAAATAATAAATAGACAGAAGAAAATTAACAGAAAAATATCTCAGTCAAAACAGGTCCTCAGAATAAGGGAGGGGCATATGTGAAAAAAATAAGGAATAAAGTGGCCAATTTATGTAACCGGGTTAATGGTAATGAAAGTACTAATGCACATTAAACGCCTGCGCTATGTAATCAATAGTGCTGTTAAGGTGCATAAACTAGCTTGCGTTAGTGTTAACCCAAAATCTCTGCTACTGAAGTAAGGAGACGAAAAAGAGTGCTAAATAGATCATTGCCTATTAGTGCAACAGAAAAAGAAGATGCATTAAAGCAAGCAAAACGTAATGCAGATGCATTAATGCAAAAAACCCCATGTGCTTTTACACACGTTCTTTACCATCGGCATTAACTCATGCCTCATTTGCATCTCATTAATATCAGCCATTAATACATGCATTAAACACCGTGTGGTCCATGTTCGTCCAGCTAACTTGGCACGTAGTTGAACAAACCCCAGATTTTTAATTTCCCACCCATTTGACTGCCTCACAACAGTCCTAAAGTTTTCCAGGTATTTGTACCTAACTAACTTTAACCCTAACTAGCTATATTTAAAATATAGCAGGTTACATACAAACCTTCTGGGCCAGCAAGTCCGATCCCCCTCCCCCCCCCCCCCCCCCCCTCCGCGTTCTCAATAATAAGTAAAAATCAGGGCATAAATCTGAACGGCGCCCCTCCCCCCTCCCAAGTCCCTCAAAAGAATTAGAAGAAGTTGCGGGCCATAGCAGCCCAAGGAGCCTTCCTTTCACCCCCTTCCAATATTGAAATTGCTATTGTGGGCTCCAGGCCCCCTCTAACAGCCACTCCACTTCTCCATCCACTCAGGAGGGATTAGGAGGGAGCCCTGACCATCCGGGGCAATTTCGTATCAGTTAGAATGCAGAAACTCCTCAGGACGCAATGGCCCCCAACTATTTTTCATTTGTTTTCAAGGCATGGCGGGGGGAGGGAGGGCTGCCTTTGCGCACTATGCCCTGATATCATTTTAGTTATGTTGGGGAGTGAGGGATCAGGACTGCTAGCCCAGAAGATAGTTTTTGGATATTTTTTGTACTTAACCTGCTATATTTTGGTTGAGAATAAAGTTATCCAGGTACGTATACCTGGATAACGTTAAAACTAACTGGTTATATTCAAGTATGTTTTAAAGTTATCGAGGTAAACTTACCTGCTTAACTTTAGTGGAGTATATTCAGCAGGAGATTTATCCCTGCTGTAGTTACACGATGTTAGGTTCCATATTAGGAGCTACCACCCAGGAAAAAGATCTAGGCATCATAGTGGATAATACTTTAAAATCGTCAGCTCAGTGTGCTGCAGCAGTCAAAAAAGCAAATAGAATGTTAGGAATTATTAGGAAGGGAATGGTTAATAAAACGGAAAATGTCATAATGCCTCTGTATCGCTCCATGGTGAGACCACACCTTGAATACTGTGTACAATTCTGGTCGCCGCATCTCAAAAAAGATATAGTTGCGATGGAGAAGGTACAGAGAAGGGCAACCAAATGATAAAGGGGATGAAACAGCTTCCCTATGAGGATAGGCTGAAGAGATTAGGGCTGTTCAGCTTGGAGAAAAGATGGCTGAGGGGGGATATGATAAAGGTCTTTAAGATCATGAGAGGTCTTGAACGAGTAGATGTGACTCGGTTATTTTCACTTTTGAATAATAGAAGGACTAGGGGGCATTCCATGAAGTTAGCAAGTAGCACATTTAAGACTAATCGGAGAAAATTCTTTTTCACTCAACGCACAATAAAGCTCTGGAATTTGTTGCCAGAGGATGTGGTTAGTACAGTTAGTGTAGCTGGGTTCAAAAAAGGTTTGGATAAGTTCTTGGAGGAGAAGTCCATTAATGGCTATTAATCAATTTTACTTAGGGAATAGCCACTGCTATTAATTGCATCAGTAGCATGGGATCTTCTTACTGTTTGGGTAATTGCCAGGTTCTTGTGGCCTGGTTTTGGCCTCTGTTGGAAACAGGATGCTGGGCTTGATGGACCCTTGGTCTGACCCAGCATGGCAATTTCTTATGTTCTTATGTTCTTATCCCGCTGAATATCCGTCACAAGTTATCTGGCTAACTTTAGCCGGGTAAATTGCTCACTCAATGGCTTACTGAATGCGGACCTGCATATTAATGGCCTATGTTAATACAGTTTAGTGCATTATCTCTTTAATCTGTTGTAGGAAATTAGTCTTCCTGCCTGAACTAAATATCTAATTAAGTTGAAACAAGATAACATTATACAAATAATATATAAACTCCTAACATGACCCTAAGGAGCAAAAATCAGATTCATGAGGCAGAGTTCCTTCTGGAGCAGTTTTGTCCTGTAAAGAAATTACAGAATTTTCATGGTCTATAAATGCGTAATTATTCCCCTGATATTTCAAGAAATATCTGCAAGGAAATGTTAAGAGGAAAGGGCTCTTAAGAACATAACTTGTTGGCTCAAAACAAGACATATTTTGTGCTATACTTGTGTATCCCTGCAGTTGTCAGGAAAATATATTTTTCAGGCCAAGAAAAGGGATATCTATATTTAGAAAAAGTAATCTGAAAATTTCTTAATGGTTGGAGTTGAATTCTAGTTGACCATCAAGGTAGCCCATCCTATTTCCTCTTCTCTTGAGAACAACCAAAATTGGGAGATGTCCAAAATGTACAAGGACAATTGATTCTCTCAGTTCATTCCTTACTGGCCCTCTGTACATCTCCTCAAAGAAAGATAGTAAATTTTAACACCCAATAGCATGGCGTCTTCATGGAGTTTTAGAATTTTGAGCAGGTATCTCTTAAAACATGACCAACAGAGTAGTACTAGCCAATATGGGAAAAATTAATGACATGAACATTGTTCCTCATGACAGCATTTTCTAAATGTTCCACTTTTCTTTAGATAAAAGAGCATCTGATTTAAGAAAAGCCTTGAAGAGAGACAACCTGGTCCTCCAGCATTTGTACACTAGCAGTTTTCTACTTGTTTTTATCTGATAGTAGTTTATCACTTTCAAGAATGCTTTATCAAAATTATTCATACGACACAAACTGACATCTGTTGCTCAGATTGAACAATTGTTCTTCAAACTTCCAGAAAACTGAAAGGGTGTGTGTGTGTGTGTGTGTGTGTGTGTGTGTATAGGGGGGGAGGGGGGGGGGAGGGATTTCAGTGAGGGGAGGAATGTGAATGCCGCAGGCCAAAGTCTTTGCCTCAATGAATCTATATGTGAACAAAGCTGACACAATCTCTACATGGTACAAAGTTAAACACATCTTTCTGCCATTTTAATGGAAAATTGCTATTTATTTGAGATTTTAGCAGATTGCAAAAAAATTATTGAATATGGTTTGTGCAAAACTTTGGGCTTCTTTCCAGTTGATTCATTACTACTTTTTTTTTTAAGTTGTTGTTCTGTCTACTTTCAAAAAACATGAGCTCCACTAAACAGCTGTCTGAGCATTTGAAAATTAAAATATTGTAATTTACTATTACAAATCAGAAGGCTATAAAAAAATCTCTAAACGTATCCAACTAGCAATTTCAACTGTCAGAAACATTGTTAAGAAATGGAAGTTACAGTATCTTGTGTGGTTGTGGCTGAACAGTTCCACTTTTGTTTCATCAAGCCAAATTATCTTGGTTCCAAAATGTTCTGGCTTATTATGGTTGTGTTTTGCATACTTTAGATGATTACTTTTTTGATGAGGTCATAGAAAAGATTTCCTTCTGAAAACTCTTCCATATAAATCATTGTTGTGTAAGCAAAGCTGTTCTGTGCACTTGTGGATAGCTACTTCAGTGTTAGCTAAACATTTCAGCAGGTCATTTGCAGTAATCTGTGGGTTTTGTTTTTTAGAGCTGAACAATTTTTGGGCAGTTCTGTCAGAGATATTTTTTGGTTATCCGGATCATGCCTTGACTTTAACAGTTCTACTTCTTCATAATGTTTGTAATAGTTGAAATTGCTAGCTGGAAGCTTTTAGAGCTTTATATATAGTCTTTCTCTGCTTTGTAAGAGTGAATTATCTTCATTTCTAAATGCTCAGGCAGCTGCTGCTTAGAGGAACCCTTGATCATTGAAAGTAGACAGACAATCACAACTTGAGAAGTTGGAAAAGTCAGAGTATTTGTTCAAATGTGGAATTGTTTTCACCTACCTAACCGAAGGCCTAATAAGTCAATCAAATTTTGGGGTATTAATAATATCTTTAAAAAAAAGATAGTAATGATTCAACTGGAAGAATGTTCAAATTTTGCACATTTAAATACAAATTTTTAATTGAATTGCATCGAGACTGTTGGACACTGGCTAAACAATTATGCCAAAGAGCCATACCATGATCATTTGCCAGTCTTTTACCAAAAATATTTTATATCATATTATTGCAAAGTGTCAAGTTCTGCAAACATAGGGTCTCATTTACTAAGTATTTTTCCCATAGACATGGAATGGGAGAAAGGCCTTAGTAAATCAGGCAATTAGTGTGAAAACACAAATTTTTCAGTCCAAAACTTTTCAGAGGACAGATTCATCCATTCCACAGGCTCACAAATAACAAAACATCAGAGTAGCAACAGACTCCAAAGCATTATCCCAAAGAAAAAAATATTTAAAATAATCCATCAACAATAATAATATCTAGCTTTGGAGAATGGATAACTACTAGCAGATCCCAATACTAGTGTTTTGGAAGAATGCTTCAGGAAATCTGTGCAAGAAAGACTGTCATAATCAACTCCTCTTGTTGGTACTTTCATTGATTCAACTGATAGAAATTTATCAGTCATATCAAATTTGCACTTAATTCCTCAATTGTGTATGTAAAGCCACTCCCCCAAACTACCCCAAGTTGAAAGTCCCCTCTTGCAGTCACATTGACACTCTTTCGCAATAATATACCATGTGCATTAAATAATATGTGGTAACTCTACAATTTCCCTAAAAATGCCCATTTTTTAAATCGCGCTCGTTACTTCCACTATACTTGCCGTATAGCATTTTGATGAATCTAGGCGTATGTTGAGAGTAATTGACATGTTGCAGTAATATAATTTAAGCTAATTTGGTAAAAGACTGACAGATGATGATCATGGTCTGGCACTTCAGCATAATTATTTAGCCATTGTTCTATAGTCTTGATGCCTTTCAATTTACGATTTTTTGTTAGTTTATGGTTTGATTAATTTTGGGTTAATTAGTTTGTTTCTCCAATATATTTACATCTGATTTTGGCTTCTGGATAAGTTTGCACTCCTTTGTTGGGTTCAAATTTTGCACAAGCCATATTCACTGTTTCATTATTTTCAGTCAGTTGAAATCAGCAAATAAATAGTAATATTGAATTAAAAGTTGTACAAAGTTACAATTGAAACATACAATTTGACCAGGGGTGCCTAAATGTTTGAATATAACTCTCTGTGTGTGTGCGTATGCGTGTGTGTGTTTGTGTGTGTGTGTGTGAATATTTATAGATAGATATATTGTTAAACTGTGGAATTATATATATATGGCACAGACCTCATTTATCTTTTCATCAAATGAGTTTGAAATGCATTCAATTTGTGTTTCAATGGATTTTTTCTAATGCATTTGAAATACAAGTAGAATGCATCTCAAAGTCGTTTGAGGGAAAATTCTAAGAGGACTGTACTGTACTCTGCTGTAGATGCACTTCCTGTAACTGTTATGACTGGCATTGTTCCCTGAATGCTCAGCCTTGGCTGGATACGTCAGGCCCGTCCCCTCTGAAAGCATGCCGGTAAACGCACCATTTGCTTGCGGACCACATAACATGAAGCAGGGTACCTGCAAGCTCTATATGTTTGCTATGCAAAGGAGAGTTTAGGATTTTCGTTTTCCTAAGTGCAAGAAAGGGTAAAGGGCTCTATGTAAGACTTTGACCCGTGTCAGCCTGCAGTATATTTGCTATGGATCACCATTTCTTTCTGTTCAGTCCGGGTCTCAGTCCTCTTGTCATCTTGTAACTGGCCCATAGTAATGGTCACATAATTAATCTGAAGACAGACAGAAGAGACTGAGAGATCTGTCTTCTTGGCAAAAAGCCATCATCATAAGATCTGTAATATAAAAATACTACAAACTGCTCTGCATCTTCGAGGTGCAGCGTAACGACAAAGGCCAAATTTTCAAACTGATAACTGACTGAAAATTGCACTTCCTAAGTACTATTAAAGTTTAGTTTAGGAGGACTCTGAAGACTTTTTTGTTTTACAAGCCTTCTCAACTAATTAGACCTTTCTTATGTATCTGTTTTTAAATGAAATTAATGACATGTATTGTTATATTGTCTACTTTCAGGATTTTATCCTGGTTATTATTTTTTATTACTGTTTTAATTTTATATCTTTTGTTTACTTTGGTTTTATCAATTATGATTTATTGTAATGTTTATTTATTTATGGATTATTAATTTTAGATTGATCTATTAGTTTTATCAACACTATTAGTTTTATCAACACTATCCTCAAGGAAGGCTTCTACAAGCTCAATATCCTAAAAAAGCTCAAACCCTTACTCCATACCCAGGATTTCCGCACCGTTATCCAGGCAACCCTCACATCCAAAATGAACTACTGTAATTCTCTATTCCTTGGGCTACCTTATTCCACCATAAAACCTCTTCAAATACTGCAGAATACCGTTGCTAGAACAATCACAAATGCCAGCAAAAACGACCACATTACCCCCCTCCTTAAGGAGCTCCATTGGCTCCCGATCTCCTCACGCATCATCTACAAAGCCCTTATCATTGTTCACAAATCCTTATACAACCACAACTCCAACTGGCTTGAAAAACCTTTCCACTTCTTACCCCACAACTGCCCTACCAGAGCAACTACCAAAGGTACCCTCCACATTCCATCCCTTAAGAATGCACACCTTACCTCCACTAGGGACCGTGCCATCTCTATTGCTGGCTCCTCCCGCTGGAACTCACTACCCACAAATCTCCGCCTTGAGCCTTGTTCCATCAAATTCAAGAAAAAGCTAAAGACCTGGGTCTTCAAACAAGCATTCCCAGATTAGGTCCTCAGCCCCCTCCATACATTGCTTTTATTATGCCTCCAATTCAATACCCGTTTTCTAATATGTTAACTTGCTCTCAGTTGGATTTTCCTGCTTTCTGTATATTATATTTACTCTTGTTACGTTCCTTCACTCCACTGTCCAGTCCCTGTTTGATGTAATTTTCTACCTGCAGTTTGATGTAAAGCGATATGATGTATCCACTAATATCGGTATAGAAAAGCCGTTAAATAAATAAATAAATATTATACATCGCATTGCTTTATATACTTAAGATGTTCCATTAATCAAGTACTAAATAAACAATATAAATATAAACATACTTTTTACTTGCAGGCTTCGCATTAATAATAATAATGTAAACCGTTATGATGGTAAAATCAAATATACGGTATACAAAACATGTTAAATAAATAAATAAAATAATTCTCAAAACATGCAACTGCTTTGTTTGTTTTTTGCAGGTGCATTTTTCACTGGGATAGCACCCATGAAGATTTGAAAGTGCCATTTACACATGTGATTTTCCTGCCTCCCAAACTAAACACACCCCTCCTCCCACCCTCACTCCCAGAGCATAGGAGTATATGGGCGAGTGAGCAATTATATGCTGGAATTTAAAATCATGAGAGCATTTATGCGCGTATGATTGAAAATACGCCTAGCATGCCTATATGTGCTCCTAATTTTAAGCCCTTACTTGAGCAAATGCACTTCACGTATCTTCCTTAAGAAATGGTTGACATTAATGCGCGTAGTAGGTAAGTGGATCTTAAAACATACTCGCGTGAAGGGCATAGCCAGCTTTCCCAACCAGCCCACCAGTTTGCCCAGTCTATCTTGAGATCATCCAGACACCTCTGGTTCTTCATCCTGCACTCCTCCCAGTTGACCCAAACCCCTCATCCTATCATGCTAGATCTAAACAGCGATTTCTGCAGACTTACACCTCATCAGGAGCAGCAGTAAATATATGTGGATAGACCTACCACTTGCTGTGGGGGCTGATTTTAAAATATGGAATTACGTGCATAACTGTTGATCCTGCCCCAGACGCCTGTGCTCAACCCCCAATTCGGTCCCTTTTCTGCCTTTTTATTGTTTGCGCACACTTATATATGTGCGAGTAATTTCCAGCTTTTAAAATACATGATGCTAATGCATGGCCTAGATACTCACATATATGCTTATTTTTTTAATTATTTCTATCCCGCACCCTCAAAAGTTCAGGGTGAGTTACATAGAAGCACATACATAATTGGATAACATACATCAACAATTCAACAAGGTAAAATCGACAATATTCAGTGATCACAATTTCATTTAGATCTCAACTTAGAAGATTTACTGCACAAAAAATGGATTTATGTTTGGAAAGCTTGAATAAAAAGATCAATTTTTAGCGCTTTCTTAAATTGTTTCACTGTTCATAATTGAGCATATATATATATATAGTGCGACTGAGTTCCAGGTGAAGGGTCTTGCGGTTGGAAAAGTCTCTCATGTGACTGTAAGTCTGATATGTTTTGCGGCCGAGATGTCAAAGAGAAATTGATTGGCTGACCTGAGATTTCTTGTAGGAATGTAGAAGTGTAAAATTGACTCCTTCCAGGAGCTGGTGACATTGTGAAGTAAGTTGTGGATTATTACTAAGATTTTACTTGCTATCCACCGTTTGACTGGTAACCAGTGTAATGTTTCAAGCACGGGTGTAATGTGATCATGAAGGCATGTACAGGTGAGTAGTCTGGCAGCAATTGTGTGTGCTCAGCTCCGCTTTGATGTTCAGGTGTGACTAATTAAACTTCGAGTAAAATCATGGACTGGTTCAAGAAACACAGTGGGAGTCTTAAAAGATTCCCTGGTCAGATGACTATCTGTTTTTAACTGAATAAAAAATCTTCATTCTGAACACTTTTGGCAGCTCGCGGGAAGGTCCTGCGAGCCACCGCACTCTCGCGGCTTGGACACCACCTGCCATTGGCTGCCACAGAGAGCGGCCTGGAACGCTGGCGCGCCGTGCTTACCTTCTCCTCTTCCTAGGTGTGCGTGTGCCTGACTTGCCAGCACTTAAAGAGCCTGCGGTGCCCCGAGATGATGTCAGCAAGATCGCTCTATTTAAGAACTTCCTGGACTTCTCTACCTTGCCTCAGCAGCAGGTCCAGCTACTTATGGTAGTGCGAGTTGCCAGTGTCCCTCATTGTCTCTCAGCCTGCCCTGCCTTGTCCAGACTTGCTTCGCCTGCCCAGCCTGCCCTGCCTCATCCAACATTGCCTCGTCTCTCTCGACTGCCCAGCCTCATCGTATCTACTCTTCTCGTCTGCCTGTCAGTCCTTCCTTGTCAGTCCTCCCTGTCTCGTCCTCATCTTCCTTCAGATTGGCCATTGGTTCTGATCCCTAGCCTGGACTCAGACTACCCTAATTGCTGCCTGCCTCTGACCCCTTGCCTGGATGTCTATTCTGATTGCCGCCTCCCTCTGATCTATGCCTGGCCCTGGACCTTCGCCTACGCCCTACCTCAAGAAACCATCGCCAATTCCTGCCAGCCCCCGAAACCCAAGGGCTCAACCTGCGGGGGAAAAGGGCTGGTATAGGTGAAGCCCTAGACCAGTCTCTTGCCAACCAGCCTCCACCAGCTGTCACTGAGGGTCTACGGGGTTCGCCCCATAGGCTGTGCCAATCTCATCATAGCCACAAGGGTTTACAACACTTACAGACTCAACCCCCTCCCATCTGAAAATTTTGAAAGATGGACACTTTATCCAAATCAGAAGGGGCTTGGATAAATATGTTCATTTTATTTTATAATTCCTGGTGTTTTCCCAGTTTGTAGTGGATATGACTACTGACACTATCACAAAATCTTCAAAAGCCAGCCTGGTGCCAGTGATGTGCCTCATCATACGGGATACCTGGCTTCAATTGTTGGGCAGAGCTTCTGCTCTCTGGGTCCAGTCTGGGAAGGGGACGCTGATCAGGCAGCATTCGCAGCCCCTGGAGGGAGGGAATCTCAGCTATCAAATGGCGACACCTAGTGGTCAGACTCAAGGTGCACAACCACTGGGTTCTGAAAGGAGCCATGGTCTGTGGCCCCTTGCAAAACATTAGCTTACAATGTCTGATAGATGGAAAAGGAAGGGGGTAATAAAATGAGGGGAGTAAATACTAGGCAGTTGCAAATGAAGGTTTATAATGCTGTGGGCCAGTGAATGCAGGTTCTGAATGAGCTAAAAGCCCAAAGGAGCAGGGTGAAACTGCCAGGCCAAAAAAAAAAAAATCAATGGACACTTTAAAGTGATTAGCAGCTCATTGCTACAATTTAACAGTGTTGCAGATAAGGATTAAAATATACTGGCGCTGCTCCTTGGATTCCCGGCTTTAGGTAGCGTTATCAATTTCTCATTAGAGTCTCTACAAGAGTTGAGAATAAGAAAAAAAAAAATATCTATATATTATTGGGAACATAATCTAGCTGAGCAAAATGGAAACTTCAGAAGTAATGGAAATTAAAAGCACATCCACAATTCAAGGGCCTACAAGAGGCAGAGAACACAGAAATGGAAACGGCGCGGCATCAAGAGGGCGGCAGAAAACGGAAGAAAAAGGTTTCATGCACTTCATTGATTCTCACTCAGAGCCTTCCTGTAACAGTGCCTGGAAAAGAGACGGTGAGGGGGGGGGGGGGGTGGATTAGAAAGCGAGCTCGTCCTCAGACCGAGGGGAAGGGAGGGCGCCTCTTTTAGCGGCCATCGGGGCCTTTAGCGAGCCGAGGCCTTTTAACATTCACAAAGCATCGCACGCATTTGGCCGACCCCAGGAAACGACAGAGCCGTCATCTGCCTCCGAGTTAACAGATTGCCGTGCTGGGCTGCTTTTCTGGTTTTTGTTGTTTTTTTTTTTTTAATGCATGTGCAATGTCTGTTGTGTTTTAGAAGCAGATCGATCCTGCCAGGACAGTGTCATCCCAGACTCGGAAGATGCGCAGAGTCCCCCGCTAGCACCATCTGCCTCGTTAAGTCCATCACTGTCCGACGAACTTTGCTGCTGTTTGCTTCTCCAGCTGTCACTGCTGATGTTTCCTCGGACTCTTCCACCGTATCGTGCCCGGGCTAAAAATGCAAAAAAATCCATTCTTCCCTCTTTCTACAGTGCAGATGCCCTTAGGGGAGATATGGTTTATACATTGCAGGAGAAGTTACAGGATTATCTTTTCCTTTATTGGTGTGAAAGCCACTGCAATGAATATGCCTTACCGGCATTATTGTTTTGAGATGAGCCTGACTACCAAGCATATGTAGTATCCTTTCCCTGCAGCACTTCACTCATTTTGGAGCCTTCGGTAATAGGCGGCTTGAAAGCTGTGTGCGTCTGCAAATTTGTCCACTCAAGTTACACAAATCAGGCTCTATCTATTCAAATAAGAAACTAGGGACAGTTCTGCGTCAGGCATGGAGGTCCTGTCTCGCAGCGGTTCTCTCACATAGACGAGGTCGGTCTGTGTACTGCTTAATCCAAAGTTTTCCACCTAAAACGATAACTCTTTCCACCTTATTCTAAGCCATTTTTCAACAGTGCAAATGGCAAGAAGTAACGTCCACCTTCCATCACTTAAAAATAGGCTTTTCAAGTTGTTACTAAAGACAGCTCTGCCATAAAATTTCTGAACCTCTGGGAGAAGTATGTTGCTAATTCTGTCATAAATGGCATCACATTTTCCCCATCTCAAGTATTCTTGATAGGCATACGTGTACATTCAAACAAATAAAAATAAAACAATAAAATAAATAGATATTACTGCTAGATATGTTACAGATGCTGCCTATGATGTTGCCTCCCTATTATCTAAAGCTATGGCTAAATATGTTTGCATAATAAACAAATTACTTGTAGACAGAATGGTAAATATGTATATAACACAAGGAATGAGGTGTCACTCATGTCAGGCCTTTATGTCTTCATCGTAGCCCTCCTCATTTTAGAATGTTCTGTTTCATTTTAATAGTTGTTTGTTTTTTTAATGCAAGTACATAATCAAGTTAACTCAAGGAGGAACAGTCCCACAATCACCTGTAATATGGGACTCTGCTCAATATTCTATCTATATATGATAATTTATTGAAAATACAAGTGAAAATAAAATTAACTTATGAAGGAACAATCCTACTGTTATCTTCAATATGAAACACTGCTCACATGGTGATGTGATGATTGTTTTAGTGGATTGTGTTATTCCTGACTAAGTGTGTTTGATGTAATCCGCTGAGACTGATGAATCAGCGGAATGTAAGTTTTTGAAATAAATAAATAAATAGACACAGTCCACATTTCAAAAACAGTCTTCCTCAGGAGCTTAAAGTTTGCTGTGGCGCTGACCCATCCACGACAGTCTCTTGCATTTTCAAAACAAAACTATTAAATAGAAACTGAGCATTCTTGCATGAGGATGGCTACAATGATGACATAAAGGCGTTAACCATGAGGTTTATAGGAGACCGACATGAGTAATACCCCCTCATTATATATATATAATGAGGGCCCACCCCCCTTCTCCCCCCCTGCGAAAAAGGGGGCGGGGGAGAAGGGGGGGTGGGCCTGCGAAAGGCCGCAGCTGTTCACGCCGCGGCGGTGTGATTTTGCCGGCCACACCACTGCCGTCTGCAGCCTTTCGCACGAATAGCGCCACCGTAAAAGGTGGTGCTATTCGCCACACTACTGCTGCGATAATGTTCCTCACATTATCGCCGGCAGAGTGCCGCGGCCAATTCCTCCCCCTCCCCGCCCTGACTCCTCCCCTCCCCGTCCCAAATCCTCCCCTCCTGGTCATTTACTTCCTATCGCATGTGAAAAGGCCGTTTTCGCATACGATATAGGGGTTTATCGCGTGTGTTAGGGCCTTTTCCCATGCGATAGGAAGTAAATGACCGAGAGAGGAGGAATCGGGGCGGGGAGGGGAGGAGTCAGGGCAGGGAAGGGGAGGAGTCAGTTAACATAGCCAGCTTACTCAACTCCTCCCAGTTACACTCCTAATTTATCCAGCTGAATTCTAGCAGGCAAACTTATTGTCGGGCTAGAATTTATTCGGGTATGTGCCCAAATATTCAACTAGCTAACTAACTAGATTCATTAAGGATCTTCTCCCAGTTTGTGTCTATGGGAGAAACCCTTAGTGAATCAGGTACTAAATGCTTTTGAATATGGACTTCCAGGAAAATATTTTATTGCCTGATTTCTTTTGGAGGATCATTCTAAGATTTAGGACCTGCAAAACAAAAGGCCCTGTTTCTAGTAATTTGCAGCTTGATAGACCTCACTAGGGGCAGCTCCAGTTGACCAATCTCCAAAGATCAGAGAGGTCTGGTAGGAATATATGCAGAGAATGTCTCAGGCCTTGATTGTGAAAAACTATAAAGACTAAAGACAAGGTCTTAAAGAGCATAGCAAAGAGACTAGGAACCAATGGAGGGCACTCAGAAACATAATATGGTCCCAAGGGTTTGCTCCCAGAATCAACCTAGCTGCATTATTATGTACAATTTGCAGTCTATGCAGATATTTCTTTGATAAGCATGAGATAGGTGCAAAGATTCTTGTCTATAGGGACAAAGAATAATCTTTAAGACCCTCCGGTGGGGGAACAGTATAGTTCAAATCCTTCTTTCCTAAAAGAAAGCATTACACACATACTTGGTGTTCCCAAGGACATTTCTTTGTACTTAAAAAGTAGATTGTTGGCAAGCATTCACAACAAAATGGACATTTAATCCAATAAAAATTGTCAGTATTTATCAATACAGTCCAATCCTCTAGTCCTGCACCTCTGTGCTAGAGGAAAGAGTACTGTTCCCAAACTCAGAGCCTTATTTCTTCCATTTTATGTCTATAGGAAAAACGCTTAGGGGGTCGATTTTAAGACCCGTGTGCGTGTCCATGTGCATGCAGTTCCTGGCGCACGCACATGGATGCGTCGATTTTATAATACGCACGTGCCGGCGCAAGATTGTTATAAAATCTGATGGCCACGTGCACATGCGCACCAGATGTTAAAATCCACGCACACATATAAAGGCAGCCCGTGACTCGCGTGTGCGGGGAGGGGGAATTTTACAAAGCAACACGTGGCGACACAAATAAGGCTTCCCCAGTTCCCTCCCAGTACGCTCCAATTAAGGAGCAGACTGGGAGGGAAACTTCCCTATACCCCTATCTAACCTTTCTACCTTTTCCCCTCTCCTTCCTGACCCCTACCCCCACACGCTGGCTGGCTGCCAGCGAGCGCTTCCCCTGGACAGCGGCTAATGGTGCTTTCCTGGCCCGCTCCCTGCCCCACCTCTCCCCGCCCAGACCACACTTCCCGGCCCACCCCTTTTGCAGGGCCCAGCACTTCTGCGCATAACGGGTGTTACGTGTGTGGCCGAGCCTGTTGTAAAATGTGCGCAGCGCGCACAAGGCCCAGCCATGCGTGTAACCCCCGAAATTTATGCGTGTGGCCCTTTTAAAATCGGGCCATTAGTAAACTGAGTTCTCAGTCTTTTGTGACATTTCAGATTCTATACAAGTAGTAAAAGCTCTTGCCTGCCTGCACTGCATTCATTTACTGGAATGAGAATATTTTTATCATCTGATCTCATCTCCATCGTCCCTGAAATATTTCTGCAAATACATTTTCATCAAGACTCAGTAGAATATCTGGCTTATTGTGGGACATCTTTGTCTACCTATGTGAGATTGGTACAAAAAAAAAAAAAAATGCAAAGCAGAATCAAACCAAAACTGGCTTGCATTTTGACAATCCAGACTTGCTTTTAAATTCAGTTGCACAAGGGTTTTGGCAGCCATAGCTCAGATTATCTGACTCACACTGAACCTTTCCCCTGTGCTGCCTGATTGGATGAAGGCTTTTCTTACACCTGAACCAGTTTCCTAGTTTTCCACAGTATATATAGATTACAACTGCCTTTATCTGGTGCACATAAGGTTGCATTGCTTTATTATTAAAGCCTGATATTCATTACATGATAAAGCTTGCTTTCTTTTAATTTTTTTCTCCCAGCAGCTTCTTCCTGCTCCTTTTGGATTTACAGCCAGCTCAGAACCGGTCTCTCCTGGGCTACGGCATGATGAGTCTCCATCAGCAACCCCATGGGGTTTTCCCTTATTTTAGAACCTGGGATGCAGACTCCTCCAGTCTGGCCAGCAGCTGTCATCACGAAGCAATGGCTAAGCCTTCTTCCTCTCAGGGGCCTTGAAAGCCTCCTTCACAGCCTCCAGAAGCTGGGCCCGAGAATGGAACCCAGCACTGTCACCTCACCTAGCCATCAGGCCAGGCCATTAACAGCTTTCTTTATTACTATAGATTTGTTAATTACTTTTGTGACATAAAGAGATAGTTGACACTTGTTTTTAGTGAAAGTTAAAGGTTTGGGGATTTACATTAAATCTGAAGCCCTTCACAAGTAAGACAGGCTCACAAACGCTTGGACCTGTTCTCCTTCAGCCTCAGGTTTAATCCAGACTGCTTGCAATTCAACCTGTCTCAAGGTAGCTCCTAAGTCTTTGCAGAATTTGATGATGTTTCGGGACTGAAAGATCAAACTCTGAACTTTTAATCTCAGCAACACCATCAAATAGCCCAGTGTTGAAAAGCAAGAATAAGAAAAGTAATTAAAATAAGAAAAAAACAAGTTTGTGCCACCCAGTGTTTGCTTCCCAACACTGTCAGGTCTAGGTTAACATACAAACAATATAGGGTATTTATTAGACACATGGTATGCATAATTACTAAGAACATAAGAAATTGCCATACTGGGTCAGACCAATGGTCCATCAAGCCCAGCATCCAGTTTCCAACAGTGGCCAATCCAGGCCATAAGAACCTGGCAAGTACCCAAACACTAAGTAGATCCCATGCTACTGATGCCAGTAATAGCAGTGGCTGTTCCCTAAGACAACTTGATTAATAGAGAGACTTCCATCTAGCGTGCTAAGGATCTGATTCCCTTCTGGCACAAGCATTCACTTAGGGTTAACTCAATACAATTTTAACTCTAATTGGGTAATCTTAAAGCCTAAATACTTGCTAAGCTTTACAAATCTGTGTGGATAGATAATGGGGACTGTGGCAGAATATGCGAGAGTTTAATATTCTTTAGGTGTATTTTGATTTTTGCCCTGTTTTCCAGCCATTCTCCCTGGCCTTCTGTCTGCAACAAACCTGCTCTCCCTTCAGGCTTTCTCTCCTTTACCCAAAATGCAATCACACTCGATTGAAATTCAAACATTTCTCCACAGAACAAAAAGCCTTGCCTAAGAGTCCCCATCCTACCTAGCGGCTCTTTCACCATCTTAACACCTATTTGGAAACTGGTCAGACCAAGTGCCCATCAAGCCCAGCATCCTGGGGAAGCCTCTTAACCACTGTACACACATTTATTTAAATAGAAGATAAAGTACGAGTGACGGTGGAGAGCTGAGGTGTACAGTGGTTAAGTGGCTTCCCCTGACGAAGAAGTGATTCAAAACTAACTGGGCCTTGTTGGGGCAAATATGCCATTTATGAATGGAAGTCTCAGTGTCTAAGCTAAGAAACGTTTAGAAAAAATGCCATTGTTGAAGTGATGTCTCTACGGTTATTGATTTTTAAAAGATATATTGGTGAACTGTTCCTATTCTTGTTGTGAACTTTTCACAATTTTTTCATAAAATAGAAAATTCATTATAAAAAATTTTTTTGGTATAAACAATAATAAAAGTTACATAGGGTGGATGGTGGTGTTCATGATGAAAATAAATAAGGAACACCTGGATGGTGCCCTGAAATTTTATGAAACATCACCTTCCTCTCTTAGAAAAGTTTTTAGTGTGAAAGGTGAGTTAGAAGTTGATGGGTATATTAATGACCATTTTTTTTGGCTCTTTTAGATCAAGCAGGCACCGGAACTCATCTTAGTGCTGTGGGACTGGGAGGGATATTTTGCAAATGTATTGCCAGCAGAGGTAGCAGACTACCAAATCTTCTCATCACAGAAGTAAACAGAAGGAGGATAACTTTCAAACAAATGTGCGAGGCAGCATATATGTATGTATACGGCCATGAGCAGATCTTTGTACGTATTTTATGCCAAATGTGTATGCCATACACGTGTTTTATAAAATATGCATATCTCCACCTGCAACATACACGCGTATGTAGGCTTACGCATGAATACATGCAATGCATTGAAACCACATATATCAATGCATTGGATGCGTGTACCTTTCCTACCTATTTTTTAAATATACGTCCCTATATTTTATGCGCATAAGTAAAGTAGGACTTATTCGTGTATATCAGTCCTTCTCCAGGTCATCGAGACCCTGCTGGTTCTTCAGCCTGAACTCCTCCCAGTTCGCCCAGATCTCCCACCCTGCTAATAGTACACAATAAACACATTTAACATCATTTACGCCAGATAATCATCAGGTACAAAATGATGTAAGTCGGTAAATAAATGCACGTGTCTTTTAAAAGAGCAATTTACATGCGTATGGAACGCCTCTAGACTGCCTCTTTTTTACACAATTATATGTGCGCGCAAAAGTGAAAATATGTGCATATTTTCAACTTTTATAATATGGAATATGCGAGTCGATGCTACTTACATATGCATATGCTAATTTTTAGGCTCATAGAGGTCAATTTTAGAAGCGTGGCTCTTGCTAAAATGCCCACATATACCCGTATCTGGGCTGCAGGTGAGCAATGTGGATTTAAAAGGCCATGATTTATGTGTGGATATGTGCGTGGGCGAGCAAAAAATAAGGAAGTGAAAAAGGGGCAGGACGCGGGCGTTCCAGAGTGGCACCTCTGTTGCACGCATAACTCATTTTAAAACCAGAGGCTGCATCATCTCAGTGGCTTGTTAGCCACAGAACTTTACTGCTGCTCCTGATGAGGAGCAAGTCTGCAGATCTCGCGTTTCAGGGCTTACACGAAAGGTTAAGGGGTCCGGTTCAACAGGGCAGCGAGCAAGATGAAGAACCATATTAACTGGGCAAACTGATTGGAAAAACTGCAAATGTCCCTCGTGCGAGAATGCTTACATATGTGCATTAAATCCGGCAAAGTCCTATGGAAGATACACAAAGTAGGTTTACTGGAGTAACCTCTTAAAATTAGGAACATCCTTATGCACGGTAGGTGTGCATGCGTATGATTTAAAATACACTCACCATGCATAAGCATGCTCCTAATGATTTAGAATTCCAGTGCATATACGCTTGTATGGATGCACGCATGCTCATTTTAAAATTAGCCTGTAAATGTTATGAAAATTCACCCCTAAGCGAGAAGGCATGCAACACTAATCCCTTGAAAGTAAACAACTGCAATCTACTGGAATATAATTAAGATGCATGTTTTTTTCCCCCACATTATTTTGAGGAACAGCAAGTTTATAGAACCACTTGGAATTTTATGCAGCTTCAATAACATTCAATGCGATTATTTTGTTGCATAAATCTGTCAGTGCAAGATTTCTGTAAGATTAATAGGATGACAATAATTTAGGGACAGTGTGGAAGCCCGTGTAAGGTAGGAAGACACTGCTGCCAGTCAGGGAGATATATGGCCCTGACAGCCTGGATTTAAAAATTATTTTGCTGAGCTAAACAGGTCTCTTCCATTCCAGGGATTTTATTGTCTCTCTCTCCTATGGCAGTACAGAAATCTCTCTTATTATTCCCTCCTGTTTGTCTCAAGCTTTTCATTTGCATTATTATTACATATATTGTCTGGCATCTGAAGAAGAAATCTCTGTCATCTCAAAAACTCTTGTACCACAACAACACTGCATAGTTCTTTTGTTGGTCCAGTAAAAGTTTATCAATATCTGTAGAGAATATGGTTATTACAAAAGACATTTTCTGAGCCATATATCATTTTTTTAAGGGCAGCCGTTCTTCCGAAAGGAGACAGGCCACTGGAGCCAGTCCAGAGAGAAGCTATCGAAATGATTCAGGGTTTGGCCTATGTAATGCCCCGCAGTTTTCCAGCACATGGTCAACAACATTTTTTGTGACCTCCTCTAGTCCTGTGTGCTTGTCGACTCAGTTGATATTCTCATTTTTTCTCGCTTTTTCTCCCAACATCTTGAACACTACAGGATGATACTTCAAAGGCTCTGAGAAAACCGCCTACATCCCAAATTAGAGAAGTGCACGTTCAAGCAGGCGGAGTTGGATTACATTATTTCTCATCATGGTCTCTGCATGGATCCTGAAAAGGTGAAAGCTCTTCAAGAATGGCCCCAGCCTGTGGGCCTCAAAGCCCTACAAAGATTTCTTGGATTTACAAATTATTACCGACAATTTATCCATAATTATTCTACCTTAGTGGTACCCCTCATAAATCTCACTAGGAAGGGGTCTGATACCAAGAACCGGATGGAAAAGGTCATTGAGTCTTTGAGCAGCTTAAAGCAGCGTTTCTCGAGGCCTCAGAAGGCCTTAACCGCTACCGGAGTCGGAGCCATTCTCTCTTGGCACAGTGACAATGGGACACTCATCTTCTGCTTCTTTTATTCTAAAGAATAGAGAAGAACGCCCACAGACAAGAATTACACCATTGGGGACAGGGAGCTCTTATCCATAAAACTCACCCTGGAGGAATGATGTCACCTGCTGGAGGGAGCTGCTCACCCTGTCACCATATACACCGACCACAAGAACCTCCAGTATCTCCAACAGGTGTAATAATTAAACCCAGGTGGGTGAACAGGCAGGTGGTCCTTGTTCTTTAATCGCTTTGACTTCAAGCACATCCAGGCACCCATTCTCATCCACACACACAAACCCATACTCCCATTCTCACCCACACATACACATATTCAAGCTCCCATTCTCACCCACACATACACACATTTAAGGTCCCATTCTCACCCACACATACACACATTCAAGCACCCATTCTTACCTACATATTCAAGCTTCCATTCTCACCCACACATACAAACCCAGGCTCCCATTCTCACCCACACACACAAACCCAGACTCCCATTCTCACCCATATATACACACTTTCAAGCTTCCATCTTCACCCACATATTCAAGCTTCCATTCTCACCCACATATTCAAGCTTCCATTCTCACCCACACACATTCAAGACTCCATTCTCACTCCCATACACACCCAGGCTCCGATTTTCACCCACACACACACCAAGGCTCCCATTCTCATCCACACATACACATTCAAGCCTGTACACAGTTTCCGCTTCCTCCCCCCAGAGCAGGAATATCAGCTGGCCTCTCCTGCTGCCATTGGCCTCCTGCTATCTTCGGGCCATACGGCCGAACGATCTTCCTGCTGGGGGGGGGGGAGCGGAAGCTGTGCACGGCGCTTCCGCTCTCCCCCCCCCCAACAGGAAGATCGGTGGCAGCAGGAGAGGCCAGCTGATCTTCCTGCTTTGGGGGGAGGAAGTGGAAGCTGTGCGGTGCTTCCATTCCCCCCTCCCCCGCAAACAGGAAGATCGGTCGGCCATATGGTTGCAGGACCGCTTCCCCACGTGTGCCGTGATGGCGCGCCAGGCATGGGTTCTCCTCTTCACTGTCGCGGGGATGGGATCCAGCGACAGCCTTGCAGTTCCGGTGTCAGTTGGGTGGGCCTGGGTCTAAATTGGGTGGGCAGCTGCCCACCCAGGCCCACCCGTGGCTACGCCACTGCCTCCGTCACGGGTTCTAATCCTGGCCGCCAGATGTCACCCTTATTGATGACCTTGATTCCCCCTTCCCCCCCCCCCAGAGCCTGTTTATACCTCCTGGGGCTGTCCTTGCCCAGTCATCTCTATAGGAATTATACGCCTTTGTCACAGGCCCTTCCTGAACTCACGCAATCGAAAAGAGACTACAGAGGAATGCTAGGGAGAAGCTGGAGGAGCCGTCACTGATATTCCCTGATTGCTTTGGGACTCCCCAGGGGCACCACCACTTAGTCCCCCTGCATTAGCACATGCTTCTTAGCTATTTTTTAAACGAAAAGGAAGCTTGGGAGTCATTACTGCAATCGGCTCTTGATTATTATTTTGAGCAAAGCTAAGCTAAATGGAAACAGTACTTTCTTTTTTTTTAATATACTGCACAGCATGTGCTAAGGTAACGCAATATTGTGGTAATTGCAGCTGAATACTTAAATGCTGTCTTAGTTAAGCAATAAATATGTTAATCCTGTGTTTGAGGCTATTTAGTTTCTGATAAAATTAGGAGAATGGGAAATTGCAAAATGGCTTTTTTTTTTTAAAAGAATCTCTTCGGCTACCACTTGCCGGTTGATATGATTCGATCCTGTGGCAGCTCTAGTTCACCTACAGCAGCGTACCAGAAGTCACAGCGCTGTGACAGACAGAAACATGCACTCGTCGTTCACGTCCGCCTAAATGCTTCCACCGGACCTGAAATCACGCTTGGAGATTTTATTTCGAAACTTGTAATACACCTGATCCCCACCTGTTCAAAGTGATGGGACCACAACATAACTCTCCCTGTTGTCCATAAACAAGCAGCAGCCACATTATTGTTCGTCCGTTCTGAACACACCTTTGAAGCAGTAATTACCGGGTGCCCTGAAGTTACTCCCATCATTTTCCTTTGCTAAATTATTAGTAACTTACTGTCACTCATAGACCTGATTGCCTCCGGTTTTGAGCTAGAGCAGATGCAAACACTTCTGCAGCTGCCAATCTTGCAAGCTTAATGGGCTGTACATACAGGAGTGTAGGCCTTGCAAGCCCTTTTGCTGCTGACCAGGGTACACTGCATGTTCTGGGTTTGGTTTGTTTTTGTTTTTTAATTATTTTGTACCTAAGGAAAAACAACTAAAGACGCAAATCCATAGCACAAGAAAAAAATGCATCTTCAGCCTTAGTTAAATGGCCCCCCATTTAGAGGAGCGTGTTCAGATGCTCAAAAGACAAAGCTCTGTGAAACACAAGACGCTCAGATTAGCTTTCACCTCTGTCATATACAGTGCTGTGGACCACAGAGTGGGGATTTGCTTTCTGTAAGAAAACCCTTAGAAATAACATTGCTGTGAATTTTCAACATTTTCTCCAATTATGTTATGCCAAACTTTTCACAAAGTTTTCCTGTCCTCACATTTTTGCTGCTAATCTTGATGAATATTTGACTAAACATTCAAAAGGTTCCCTGTCACTGGGATGTCTGAATTAGCAATGTAATAGTTAAAAGAGTCAAATTATAGACGTGGTAAATTTTCAGAACAACTGGGTAGGCCTTTAGATGGGGGTTAGATGATTAAAATGCAGATGTCCAAAAAAGTGAATAATGGAAGGGATAGCTCTTGCTGTTAAATGAACTCATCCAATTTTCAGTACATCAGATGTCTTAAGCTGAGCGTACCTCAGTACATAGGGCATTTAGAGGGCAATTTTCAAAGCCATTTCCACAGGTAAAAGAGCTTTTTACCCGTGGGAAATAGGCTGTTTGAAAATTCCCCATCCCTCTGAGCGTTATTCAGTAAGGTGCATAATTTTACCCAAATGGTTTAGATGCATTCCTGTGGGCAGGGTTAGGTTGGGGGAGGGGGAGGGGGAGGGGGAGGGGAGGGGAGGGGGGTGGCAACAAGGCTCATAGTTTTGCATGTTCAAAACTATGCATGTTGTTTTGGCATGAAAAAGATATATATTCCTGCGGAGAAAACAGATACAAATCTCTGCAGTCTGCAGGGACTTTTTTCCTGGGGGCAATAATCAAAGCAACTCTGCTCATGTAGTTTTGCTTTGATTATTGGTGCAAACCCTCTGGATAAAAGCTGGCTGCAGAGTTTGCACCAAGGCAGTTTGATTATTTCCTCCTTACATGTTTAATTGGGCACCCAAATGAGTTGCCCAATCTGATTTTCAGACAGAGTTTTGAACATCAACTACTGCCTGAAAATCTGCCCTGATTTTTTTGTGTACATACTAATGCGCCACCCTAAATTCCCAGGTAATGTATCCGTCATCCATATCCATATGCTATGCTCCTTGTCATGAAACTTAACAAAGGCTTCTGGAATTCTGCATTAAAAGCAAATAGCAATGGAGCAAAATCTTCTGTAAATAAAATCTGAATAATATGCTGTCATTTAGGTTTAGATACAATAATAATGGAGATGTACTATGAACAATAATGATTTTAAATTAAAATTAGCAGCACTAATGGATTTCATTAGAAGAACAGGATTACAAATGTAAATTGAGACTTCCATTTGAGAACCAATTTAATTCAAGCTGAAAATGACAGTGTGCAGTACAAATAATAATAAACCTATCTTCTAAATCATTTTTACATTGGATCGTGTTACGTATAAGCTGTATTATTTATCTCTACATTGACTGTTATGATCGAAGTTATGATCCAGCAGTATCATCTAATTATATACTTTGTTCGAGTTCAAAATTCTTTAAAGATATTGTAACATTCACCCATGCCTCTTACATATTTCAAAAACAGAAATGCAGAAGCACTGGAGACAATAAAAACTTGGCTCTTTTTGTAATAATTATTTTATATGTCAAAATTATGTAACAGGATATGCATGTAGCTTAAATTTGTAAACGGCATTTTCATGAGCACTGTCAGGTTATAAAATGCAACAATGGATCTAAAAACTAACTGCTTTCCTCTTACCTTTTTCATGTTTCTTTGTCTCAAGCATTAAGCAACACAACTTTTCAGATATGATAAAAGAGGCCAAGTCTGTGGGTTTATCACGATGTCTGGAATTGGATACACTTCCACGGATTATAAAATGGACCACCAAAATGGGTACTTACCGCTGCAATTCTTGGTCAGATTTTGCATGCTGAAAGTGGATTCATGATTCCATCAAAAACTTTGAAGAATTCCAGAACTTAGCTGGCTGCTGACCATGGATGCAACTTAACAATAATCTCTTGCTTGGTGCATATGTCTTTGGAAGTGGATCAGCTAAGAGAGGAAGGGTAACATTAGTCCCCTGCTTCCAGTAAGCCTGGATGACTAAGCAGATTCATTAGACGGACATACTCAGGGGATAGGGTTGTCATTTTCTATGGGCACATGGAACCTGTGCCTCAGGAATACTCACCAGTGCCCTGAGTCTCAGTCCCAGGGTCCCGGCAAAACTGATGACAATCTTCTATCTAGAAGCGCAGGCTTTTCTCATTCCTTGCTCAGTCTGCCCCAGCTATCAATCTAATGTATCCATTTCATAATAGAAAAAGGTTCCTGACACAGTGTCAAATTACGATCAAGCTTGTGAGTGTGGTGACCCCCTGGTCAGCCACTAGATGGCCCTAGATCCCTTCCCATTGATTTTTCAGCTTAGTAGAACACCATGCTTATACAGCCCCTCTTCTTGAGACTGGCTGTGATTGGTGGTCTCAATTTAATTGGGGGGGTGGGGGGGCTAGAAGTAGGAGCAATGTGGTCATTCTGATTTAGCTTTTGAGGAGTTGCGAGTTTATTTTGTGTTTCCCTGCTGGGTTGGGCCTACTAACTCAGCTTACTCTTTTTTTTTCATTCAGAGGAGATTCTTTATCAGAGCACTTCCTACCTGAGAAGCTCTGCCTCATTTTTTAGGAGAGACTTTACTGAGATTTTTGGATATTCGGTGACTGGAGTGAAACCTTGAACTCTTATGGCGAAGGTAGTCCCCGGATCCAGAGGACAATGGCTGAAGACCTGTGAGCCCTCCTTTTAGGTCAGAGAAGAGGCAAGATCAGTGACAGCCAGGGGCAGATTGGCCTATCTGAGCTTTGGGCATGGCCCGGTGGCCGGTCCACCCAATCACATGGTTGGTGTTGGCCACAGCAGCTCCACTTCTTGCACAGTAGGAGCCTCTTATTCACTATATATATTTATATTTAGGCTATCAAATAGGTGTTTCACTTCGTATGCTATGGGTACGTACAACCTTTTGCTGAAAATCCTCACGCAGTTGACGTTGATAAGAGCCCAGATCTGGCTGCTGATCATGGCCCATTCCACTGCATTGCCGATGGGTGCTGTGGCCTCCCAGAGCCAACGAGAAAGCTGTGGTCAGGAGCATGATTACAGCAGCACTTGGTCCCCTTCTGATAGCTGCACTTTGTTTGTGCAGTGGAGCAACTACAGTCACAGAAAGGGAAGGGGGTGAGCCAGGAGGAAATGCCTTGCATTGTTAGTGAGAATTCTTGTTGAGGTGGCTGGGCTGAGCTCTGAGCTGGCTGTGGAACCAGTGAGTCTCCTGGAGAGACAGGGTACAGAAAAGGATTGGGAAAGAGAAAAGGAAGTGGTGCTGCAGGCTGGGGAAGGGCTGGCAGTAAGCAAAATTGTCTCCTGCATAAAGATGTGGGAGACATTCACTATGTGAGCACATAAGCAGCAGCACAACAGCAGAATGTGTGTATATGTTGGTGAAAGAGAGAGAGAATGTGTGTGTGTGTGTGTGTGTGTGTGTGTCTGAGCCACTGGTTGGCAGTGTAATTGCCTCATTACTTGGCAACTGGTTCAAGAGCAGGTTGGTTGGCAACACTAGGCTACAAATCCAGGATATATATATATATATATATATATATACACATGAAAGATTTAACCAAACAGGTGAGGGCCCAACTAGTTGAATGGATGGATGGGGAACTGCAGTTCAGTTTGCTCATCCTTGGTCTTGGGTGTACTCTACTTCTTAGTTATTTAGGGAAAAATGTGAAATTTAGGAAAAAATGTGAAATTTACAATAGAGATATTTTGGTTCCAAGTCATAAGGGTGGGTTTGGCATGCTTTTGGGAACTGTTGAAGCATGTGCTGCACAGAAAACTCACAACAGGTGTCAGACATATAATCCATGGGCCTGTTTTGAAAAAAAATGCCCCAGGCCAATATTTTACTAAAATTCACCCCCGATGACAGCACCACCCCAGCCAGAGAGAGAGAGAGATTTTGGAACTGCAGATGTTTTCCTCCTTTTTTGTTCTGAGGAGGATTTTGATCCACCCCTCCTCACCGGGAAGCTTGGCTGGTATAGCTGGTGTCTGTCCTGTGTGGCTCAGATTTTTTCCTTCAGAGAAGTCACATCTATTGGATGCTCAGGAAGAAGAAAGAAGATCAGGAGACCCTCAACAGGATCTCCACCCTAAGGGACTAGGACACAGGCTGTGGGCAAGAGGCAGAACTTTGGATTTAGGATTTTTCTGGGACAGTTTATATTCTGAGAGGAAAAGTGACAAGCTCCCTCCCTGAACTTGAGAAAAGGATATGAGCCCCAGAACCCAGGAAGCAATGTAAATATTTCCCATTGCACAGTTTCATTTGTGGAGTCCGTATTGGACCTTGATGGACGTCTTTGAGATAATCGGTACATTTTATTTGAACACCCAGTCTGTGTCCAGCCTGTTTGTCCCAGCAGCATAGACAGTTACTGAGAAATATGCTCAATTAAGGAAACCCACACCATCCCCTGGGCCCCTATGGAAGAAATCCACCCCTTGGGTTCTGCAGTGAGGGGACGTATGCCCCCGAAAAAATGGTTACACAAGTACAAAGACTGCTTAAGCCTTATCTGCTACTCCGTAAGCTGGTCTGAATGGCCAAGCCTTAATGATTCTTTTGAATTGTATGACATCCCGAGAAAGACTGGCCTCAATAAGAAGAGTGCTCCGTTATGTTGGAAGGTGGCAGGCAAAAGCAAGCTGCCTTATATGGGCCAGACAAGCTGCCTCAATTGGTAGAACAGAAAGGAAGGAAACCAGACAAGATCTTAGTTTACTTACAGGAGAATACAGAGTTAAAAAACCACAGAGATAGGTGGGGCCTTACAAATAGAGTGCTTTAAAGGCTAACCCAAATTTTTAGACTGAATATGCCAAAATATAGGAAACCATCCAATATAAGTTGTGAAGCTCAGGGTCATGGATACCAATATCTGACAGAAGTCTAGATGCACTGTTTCAAATGAATTGAATCCTGCAGGAAGGCCCACAACAGGTGAGATGAGAAATTATTGTCAACTTTAACTATTGCCAATAAAATTAATCTCCTTGGTGCAAACCTCTTTAACATGCATGTAAACAGTGGTATAGAGTTTGTGGTTTAAGATAGTAGTGCATATACCTTAGGCCAGTTAGTAAGGTAATCTAGGGTCAATGTTTCTATGCAAGTCAATCAACTGTCAATTTCTGAAACTGAAGGGAGGCATCTGTAAACATGATAGCTAACGTTGGCTAGGTTAACCACAAATGCAGCCATTCTGGACTCCTGAGATGTGAAATGATTGGGTCTGATTTGGTTTCTTCCTTGCAACTGTGATCATTCTTAGCCCATTGAGCTAATGGAGCTAGATGATCACAGTAGTTTATTAGTCCTAAAGTGGCACGTTTGTTACATAAATTGCTTGGTTTGGATTCTTTACCATAGGCTAATGCAATGCTCCACATTTATAATAAGTTTCGCTCCTTGCATTTATCTCAATGAGGACCCCAAGATGTGCCATTAGTTACATTTTCAAGATTGCCTGAAACACGAGAGACAGCTTTTCAGTAGCAGTACCTATGCTATGGAACTCTCTGCCTGAAAGCTTTTGCTTGAAGTCTTATACAAAACCTTTTTTATCTATGCTCAAGACATTTTTATTCCAGCAGGCTTTTTAATTGATGTCCCTATTTATTTTTTCGTAGTGGCTGAGCTGATGTTTCAAATGTTTTAGCAGTGGCTGAATTTTGCTGTTTTTATTTACTTTTATTGGATCTTTTGTCATTTTATTGTATTGTTTATGTCATGTTTTATGCATTTTTATGTATTTTTGTATATTTTATTATATATGTTTTATCATGTAAGCTGCCTGGAGTTTTTGCATCAGGTGGGATATAAATGTCTTAAATAAATGTAACCCCTGTGCTGATTGTACCCGGGTAGTGATACCAGAGGCCATATCTCAAATTACAGATTAAGATGGTAAACTTCCCTTATTGTTAACATAGGTTCCCTGAGGGGGGGGGGGGGGGAGACAATAACTTTCATGGCCCTTCAAATTGTAAACACTTAATTCCCAGTTCACAGTTCTTATACACAGCACTAATGATAACAGCACTGATGAGCCTTAAAGTCACTAGGCAACAAAAAGCATTCTGGAAGCTGATTATGGTTTCCAACAATACTTTTACTGGGATGTTATAAAATGATAAAAAATGTTCTTTACAACCATTCAGTTTACTTTTCAATGATATAAGTGTTTTTAATAAATTTGTGACTTCTTTAGTCTGATTTAAGGTTTAGATGTTAAAGCTAATTAATTCAGTCTTTAATTTGATGCTTCTCTCATTCCACTGGTTTAGGGTCAGCTTTATACGTCCTTCCCAATGTAGGTAAAATATTAAAGATGGGATCCAAATGCATGGAATGTTCTAAATCCTATCACCAAAGATTTTACACATCAAGCTAGAGCATATTATACTAAAACCAGAATTGACTGTATATTTACATCAGAGGGGATATTTATTAGTCTCCTTCAGATAGAAATAGAAGCTTTGGTGATTTCTGACCACTGCCCGGTCATAGGGTCTTTCCAAATAGGACCAGCTAGGGATGTACCATTTTTTAATGGATAAATGGAAGTTATATGAGCAAGCTAACAAGGAACATAGAGATGATCCTGTTCTCTTCTGGGAAAAGGTGAAAATGGTAATGAGAGGGGAAATTATAATACATGGGAAAAAAATTATTAAATAGCAAAATTCCAAAACTGGAAAAAGAGCTTCAGGAAGTTAAATGATCATTAATTGCCTCTAACACAACCTCTTTGAGAGAGAGAGAGAAATTAAACCAAATCAAACAATTCTGAATGAGCTAACGCACAATAGATCTCTCAAAAATGGTTCAGATGATGAAGCACAAATTTTATTTATATGGGTACAAATCATCAAATTTCATCATGGCTATAAGAGATAATGCTGGACAGGTGTGGAGACAAAAACAAGATATCAGTAGGGTGTTTAGGAATTTTTATTAGACCTTATATACAGCAACTGGCTAAAACCAGGCCCAGACATAGCACTATATGGTAACTCTATGTATAAGCTAATGAGACTTAGAATCTTTAATAAGAAAGGATTCCTGTTACATTTGGCAGCTCATGAGATGATCCCGTGACGTGCCGCACTCATCATCGGCATCACCCGTCTCCTCATGTGGCAGGAACACCGCCGGTAACAGTCACTGCCGAGAACGGCTCACCCCACCAAAGATGACGCCATGACCCAGGGCCTTCCTACATGCACATGTGCGGCACACATTGAGCCTTAAAGGGTCAGCAGTGGGAAAGTTCCCATGGCGCCCTTTGATGACATCAGCGGATTTCCACTATTTAAGGCTGCCCCCGATATCTCTCAGATGCCTCAGCAATGGGTCTCGTGCATTCTGCAATGAATGTTGCTCCTGCATTCTTCTGTGCCTGTATTCCTGTGCTTCAGTGTTTCTTGTTTCAGTCTTCTGGTGCTTCTGCCTCGTCCAGCCTTGCCTGTCTCGTTGAGCCTTGCCTTGCGCTGCTGTCTTGTCCAGTGTCCCTCGTGTGTCTTTGTCCATCCTTGGCCTGATTTCCTGATAACTGACCTCTTGCTTTGGATCTGACCACGATTGCCTGCTGCCTGGACCTGACCTCTTGCTTTGGAACTGACCATATTTGCTTGCCACCTGTCCCGATCCTTGGCCTGTCCTGGTACCTTCAGCTTGCTGCCAGTCCTGACCCCAGCATGCCTTTGGACTCTTGCTCTCTCTAACCACCCTAGTGAACCACCTAAGTCCTGCCAGCCATCAGAACCCAAGGGCTCAACCTATGGGGGAGGCGGCTGGTATAGGTGCAGCTCCAGTCTGTCCTGCTTCTGGGGGTGTTCACCAGCTGTCGACGTAGGTCTCGTAGGTTCTCTCACTCCCATGCCACTCATCACAATTCCATGCTGCTGACTTAGGGATGTATATAGCCTGGTTGCTACAGCCAGCAGATGACCTGTGGTAACTAAAAGATCTTTAGCTATGGTAAAGGGTCATTGCTGATATTGCTCATGTCCTGCTGGGAAATTGGAAAGAGCACATTGTTCCACTCAGTGACTGCAATGAATGACAAATTTGTCTGTCAAAACCTGTTTCAGGAATATTAGAAAGAGGCTCCTATTCTTGTTGCTGCTGCTGCTCCACCATGCTCTTGCTCCATTCACTTTGCTTTTCTGACTCAATAATACTCGACTGCTAGCAGAGTTCAAACGAGCGCTTACAAGAATTTCTTACCAGAGAGAAGGTTGAAAGCTGTTTGACCCCTCTTCTGCCAGAGGCCACAATTGCTGCTGCTTAGCTGTTCAGTTAGCTCCTCTTACTTTTTTTGGAGTTGTTGAACCCACCCCTAACACTAAAGTGACGCTCAACATTCAGAAAAACTTCTCCGCCACACATAATTTAAGCTCAAGCAGATTTTTTTTTGTGAGGGCCATATTTTTACAGCCCAATCAACTGTTCCCAGGATACTGTTATCTCTGCAATCCACTCTGAAGTTGTCCGTGGATAAAGAGATCACGTTGCCTCTTAGCTTACAAATAGCTAAACCCCACCAATTTCGACACCACTGATAATCAGAAAGAACAGTGCAATGCATTAATCAGTGGTAATTGAAAAACACCAAAACAACAAGGCAAGACAAATGGGCCTAAGTAAATAACTAAAAGAAGAAATAAAAATATTACTTAGGCAAAGTACCCTCACTATTTCCATAATTCCCAGTATAAATCTTTGTATTTGTAATAGCAGAGTCCATGACACGTTACAATGCCCATTAACTCTTGAGAAACGTTTAAGAACTGTTTAATGGAAAACAAAGGAACCGTATACTGGTACAACATATTCTCTCATTTTAATTCAGTCTGGATGGGCAGTTGATAGAAGAAGATATAACCGCTAAGGAATAAGTAAACAGATTCATTTCTTTCTTGTGTTTACTGGGTTTGTAACACAGAGAATTTTATTAATGAACATTTAAAACCAATACTTAAGAGTGCTAGATTTTCGCTCTCTCTATAACTAACACAAATAGCAACGTTCAGTTTGCTGTCTTAAATCTTATCATATAGCAACAACCTGCAAAGAGTGGTCATTGATTCTTTATACTTAGCTTTAAACAAAAGAAAAGTACAAAAGATTAATAACGCGTACAAAATGCGGCGGCTGGTATATTGATGGGGGCTAGTTATCATATTTCCTCCAGTTCCCAAAGACCTTCACCGCTGGTTGCCAATGCAGTATCGAGTGCAGTTGAACGTGCTTTCCCTGGTGCTTAAAGCCCTTAAGGGAGAGGGCCCAGCTTCCTCGAGAAATTGCCTGACTCCTTGTGCTCCCACGAGAGTCGAGCATTCCTGCACAGGAGGTATTGCTCTGGGTGCCCTCACCCTCCACTGTAAGGGCAGTTTTCAAACTGGCTGCTCTGCCAAAAGGTTTGTAGGCACTTTCTACCTCCCAACTACACAGCGGTTTTCAATAGAAAAGCACGTGAGTATTTTCATTTGGAAAGCCCAAGGGAAAAACCAGTATCTGCCGAGGTTTGCACTGCTTTTTTCTGTGGATACTTTTTTCTACCAAAATCCGGGCGCATAGTTTCGAAAATGCAAAGCCATTGCCTGTGGTTTTCTCCCCTTACCTAACTCTGCCCTGGGAATGCTTCAGCTTCAGTGAGGATAAAAGTGAAAACTTTCTAGAATCATGTGCATACTTTTATGGGTGGGCAATCTTCAGATTGGCAATCTGCGCAGGTGAAAAACAAATTTTTTTGTCCACAGCAATCCCTTTGAAAATTGTGGAACTGATACACGCATAAAATTGTGCGTTTAAGAGCCTGCTTTTATGCACATAGGGGACAGACATTCCAGAAAGTGGAGCCTGGGGAGAGTAGGGAATCACGTGGCTGCATTTTGATTTTTAAAAATACGCACGAAAATTATTTCAGCAAAATGACAGCCACCCCAAATAGCAGCTGTAATTGTGTACTCAGTTATGCCATGAAAAATACTAAAGCAAGTTTACATGCGTAAGTTCAGTTTTAAAAATTGGTATAACTTGGGTGCGTAACAGCCCATAAATCTATGTAGTTATAAAATTACCCCGTAAGGTTATTTTGAATGCCTTTTCTATGCTGTGCTTCTTGTCTGTGGAATTCATTATCTAGAGAGGCTCATGTATTTAGGGATTATCAAGTCTTCAGATGCTTGGTTATTTTTGTTGGCTTTTAAATATCTATTTATTTGTATTTGTTTTAAAAGATTTGTTCTCTGCGCATTCCAGTGTTCAGGGTGAGGTACATAAAAACATACATAAGCAAAATCTTGAAAAAACAAAATCAACAACGATATCACTATTCCTGCACCCCCATGCCTGTAAATTGACTTCTGCTATTTTATCCACATATAAACACCTTGAGCTTCAAGTTCCTCTATATTCAAGAGCAAAACAATAAACATCCATCACTATTCCTCCAACCCACTTGCTCCCTCACACCCTCCGCTATTTTATCTCCTTATGAACGCTTTGAGCCTCAGGTTGGTCTAAATATAAACTTTTTTTCTTCCTTATGCCTCACATGCTTACAATAAACAATAACATTTTAATGTTTTTTTTAAAGGTCTGTGCACATTCAGTTTTCCTTAATTTGCAGTATGGGGCCAGTCACCCCAAAAGTTCTTGACTGGATATCCTCCAGATGTACCACTTGGGATGATGGTACAGCAAGAAGAAAATGGCTGGTGGATCTCAATTCACTAGAACATAAGAACATAAGAAATTGCCATACTGGGTCAGACCAAGGGTCCATCAAGCCCAGCATCCTGTTTCCAACAGTGGCCGATCCAAGTCACTTGTACCTAGCAAGTACCCAAAAACTAAGTACGGTATATCCCATGCTACTGATGCTAGTAATAGCAGTGGCTATTTTCTAAGTCAACTTTATTAATAGCAGGTAATGGCCTTCTCCTCCAAGAATTTATGCAAACCTTTTTTAAACCCAGCTACACTAAGGGTCTCATTCTTATTCTCCTTAGTATGTGCCCTGCTGAAGCTCATTTAATCTGAGTTCTTTGCACATAGTTGTGAATCACCTTGCAGGAGCCATTAAGTAAAGACTTGTACGGTGTTTGGTGCTAAAGTGTTTTCAGTAGTGCATCAATGCAAGTGAGTCTCATCATGTCTGGACGACTCCTTTGCCTGTGTTCTTAACTAGGATGTGCCGTGAGAGCTCTCTTTAAATGTGGATGGTAGGTACACTGGCCAAGATCTTTGTAGCCGGGGTTTTTAAATTGTGTGGAGATGCAGGATAGCTGGGATTTTTTCCCCTCTCATTTAAACCCTATTTGAGAGTTTTCTTGAAATGTGCGCTTTGTGATTGTAAGTATTTTGGGCTGTTTGTCAGGTTTATGGTCTGTGCAATAATCAGCAGGATGCTTTGTACAGCTGCTTGATGTAGTGTTTTGACATAAGACAGAGAAAAATTGATCATGTAATGCTGTCCTGGCAAGAAGAAAGTGTCAGACAGACAGTAAAAAAGTAGTGAAATGGAGCATGTTTACTGCTGTTTGTGAGAAACAGGAATGGAGATTTACAGCTTTTGAAATACCCATAGATTATAGTGGCAGCGGCATGGATACTGCTGCACTCCTGGTGGAGCTATGCAAGCCTCTAGCAGCAGTAAACACGTGTGGGGCTGGAGGCTGAATAAAAAAGGCTTCTAAGTATTTGAGCAAATGGATGTTTGCATAGAAGACCATGGGAGGAGTGCCAGGGCACTAATGAACTACTGTCCATGCTGAATATTGGTTTTTGGGGCCATGACAAAATCTTTTTGCTTTTTGCTGCTAATTCACTTTTCGGTCTTTGGACTCCATTTGCCTTCCAGAGGCCAAAAAGATTTTGGCTAAATCAAGTCCACAAATTCTAAAGAACATACATAATGCAAGATTCTTCCTGGGTGTGTACTCTATTTGGTATAAATGTGCTCTATTGTATCTCTAGCAATGCTGCCATTTAGATTGCTTATTCATTTTCAAAAGCTTTTCTGCAGTAAATTATACAATAGACTTTTTGGGAATGTAATTTCAGTTCTTACCTCACAATTTATTCAGCTCACACCTTTTTCATTTGTAACCCCCACCCTGGTGTGCAAGTCCAGCAGGGGTAAGGCCATAAAACAATTTATAACTCTTTGGGACAGGGATCCTGGCTAGCTGTTGTCTCCCTTATTTCAAAAAGTATAGATTCTTACTGAGGGAGGAGCCCTGCAGGTCCCCACAGTCAGCTGGTGGAGCTGGCTGGGGCAGAGGCCCAACTGGAGCTTTACCTATACCAGTACTCGTTCCCCTTAGGTTGAGCCCTCGGATGCTGGGAGCGGCAGATCTTAGGTGTGAGCCTCTGTGGATGAGGTGGAGATCCATGGAGGCAGACGAGTCACAGGCCAGAGACTGGGAAGGCTGAGCACAGGCATAGTAGGCGGTAGGCAGTGGTCAGTGGCAGGCGGAGTTCAGCTGCAATCGAGTATCAAGCAGGCCGAGGTGAGAACCAGAGATCTGACCGAGGGAAGATGATACGGGTCAGCAGGCTGGGAGGCAAGGAACAGCACAGGCAGGCAAGAGGAGACACTGAAGGACTGAAGGATGGCCACAGGACAAAGACAAGGAACTGAAGATTGACCACAGGGCAAGGATGAGGAACCTAGAGAAGAAGACCAGGAACTGCCAAGACTAGACCAGGGACGCAGGAACACAGGAACGAAAACCAGTAGCAACTAGCACTACACAGGGTAGTCGACCTATTGCCAAGGCAAAGAAGTGCTGCCAAGTTGGCCTTTTATAGGCCCCTGCTGTTGACATCATCATTGAGCGCCACTGGTGTTTTCGCACTGAGGACCCTTTAAGAAGGTTGTCGTTGGGCGTGCACGCGCCCTAAGCGGGGCCTGAGGATGCAGCGGTGTTGGAGGAAGACTGAGCACGGAGGCCTGCCACACATCCAGATGGGGGCCTTCCCCAGCGTCGGAAGGAATAGCAGAGGAGGCAAGCAGAGCGTGGTAGTCAGCCACACGTGCACAGGGAGGCCTTCCCCAGCATCAGAGGCGGCTTTTTTTGGGCTTGGGGCTGGACGTAAGTGCTGTGGTCTGCGGCCTTGCCCTGCAGACCGCTGAACGCAAAAGGTTCCAGTACGGGGTGACTGACTTCCTCTCCTGAATTCCCTGGGTGAAGTAAATTCCTAGATATTGTGTGCTGGGTGCCGAAGAAAACGCAGGGACCGCTGCGTTAGAATCCAAAAGTAATACTTTACTGCAAACAGCTCTGAATTAGTGGCACAATAATTATGAATCTCCAGCAGCACGGTTCTCTCTCTTTTTCTTCTTTGTACTCTTGTTTTCTTCCTTTGTACTCTGTGCAAGAGTCTCATAACAAGGCCAGGAATCCAACCACCCTCCTGGATTAGGCTGAGCAGTGGTCTCCTTTGGTTATGTCCCCTTGAGTAGGCAGGAAACCCTTCCCGGATGGCAAAAATCTGTCTCTTCAAAAATCGCAAGCCCCTTTATTTGATTTGGCGTTAGCTGCCATTCAAGAGTTGTACCTAACTTCCCTCGGGAGCATCGGGTTGTTAACACACATCCCGATCCTCCCAGAATCATGCTTTAAAGAGGTCTCTAACAACACCCCTCAGTGTGGAAAAGACCCTGGGGGACGTGATACGCTATTATAAGTTATGCAAAATCAATTATTAAGAAAGTCTTTCTTGCATTGTGCTTCTGTAATTTTCATTGCACCGTAGTCAATTTTCCATGAAGTAAATATTTCTAGACGTTCATGTCATGTACTCTTTTCCACAGTCACACGAGCTGCCAATATTCGTTTTATCTTTCAGTCTCTTCCTTCCAGATGTAGGCCTCTTTTTTTTACAATGCTTTGAATGGCAAGTATAATGTTGTTCCCCTTAAAGCCATAGATAGATATAATAGTCACCTTGCCCTCACTTTAAACAAACACTTGTCCCAGTCTGCTTTCCAGTTTCATAGAAACATACAATATGACAGCAGATAAAAGATCACATGGTCCATGCAGTCTGCCCATCGACTTCCCTTCCTCTCCCTCAGAGATTCTCTGTGCTTGCCCCTTTCTTTCTTGTTGATACTGTCTGTGATTCTACCACCTCCACATGGAGGCTGTTCCATGCATCTACCACCTTTTCTGTAATAAAATATTTCTTTAAATTACTTCTGAGTCTACTCCTTTCCATCCTCGTCCCATGTTTCCTCCTTCCAGAGCTTTCTTTCTGTTGAAAGAGAGCCACCTCCTGAGGTTTTGGCTAGAGTTGGGGAACCCCCATAGGGGAGCACAGAAATTCAAGGCAGGGTAGAAAGGATCTTCCCCTGTACCAGGCACCTCCCCTGCAGGCTGAGCCTTAGGTTCTGGCGGACGGCAAGACTTAGGCTGTGGTTGGAATCAAGGTGCAGGCTGGAACTTGGAGACACAAGCTGGAAACAAGGACTGGAGACTGAGGCAGTGCAGGCCTGGGCACACATGGAACTAGGCTGGACAGGCTGGGCAGACTGGCATAAGGCAAGGCACAGGCAATACAGGGAATGGATACCAGTTACAGGACTAGGCCAGACATGCAAACGACAGGACAGGATAAGACACAAACAAGACAAAGACTAGACAGGACAGATAACACAGAAGGCCCGAAAGCCACAAGCAGGAGACCCGAAGGCCACCAGGCAGAATGTTGAAAGGCCACATGGCTAGGCAGAAGGCCTGAGAAGATCACAGAGTTAGACAGAAGGCCTTAGAAGCCTACAGAGCTAGCCAGAAGGCCTGAGAAGGCCACAGGGATAGGCAGAACAGAGCTGGAAGGCCCAAAGGCCACAGAACAAGACAAAGTAGAACAGGGTCAAACAAGGAGCTGAGTAGATTCGATGACAAGGTATCAGGCATTGCAAAAAGCAGGGCTAAATTGGTCAAGGCCTGCTGAGTCATGAGCCCATGGAGACTATGGCTGGAGTGAGGACAAGTGAGGTTCCATGGGGACCTCTGGAGGCAGGGAGGCTTCATAGCAGGCTGGATCCTAACAGAATTCTTCAACTAGGTGACAAGAAATCTAGATTCAGGCAGACACTGGATGATTATTGTCATGAATCCTGCTGCTCCTTGCACAGATCCCCCAGTACACCAAGCTCCTACTCCTCACTCTCTCTCCTTACTCTCCACTCCACTCTCCCTGTAACTCTAGCATTCTCTCTGAACTCCCAGTGCACCCTTTACTGGATCTGCTCACTCCTAGCCTTATGACAGGGGTGAAATAGGATCAGTCTGTTCCCAGTGTTAGGGTACGGGCATACTTTGTGTTTGGGCCTTAGGTAAGCATCAAATTAGATCCGGAACACCAGAACATTTAAAATAGTCTGCTGTTGCTGAGATACAGGCTTTTATTTTCATTAAAATTTCATCATTTTTTTTTTCATGCTACATTATCCTCACTGATACAGTTGGCAATGTATCCCAATCACTGTAATTTACACAGTATCTTCTTATGCGATGCAAGTTTCTATTTGTTCTATTTTCTTTTCCGTGATTACGCCATTCATACCGTTTTCATTACAGGAGAGGCTATTGGACTTTTCCTTTAGTACGGCTGCTCCTTTTTCTCTTGTATAATGCTAGGAATGTGTTTTTCTATGAGCCTCTCATCATGAAATATAACAGCACAAATTACATTTAATTTACTGAATTTAAAAGATAAGTTGCCTTCATTAGCTATCATTGCTGTCGATTTTGGTTTGCCAAGGAAGCGCTGACCTTCTCAACTTACAAGCACGGTAGGAGAAAAACAAGTCAGTAAGCAAACAAAAGGAAGGCCACAGAATTTAAACTCAATAAAGGGTCATGTGCTAGGAAAGGAATCAATTTCTACATTCAATATATGGTGGAGCTTTCTGGCAAGAGCAGTTCTAGGATGTGTATGGGGTTGATGGGGAAGGCTGGTCTCACTCCAGGTAGTGTCTGTGCATTGCAGTGAGTGGCAAAGCTGTTACTCCCTCTTCGCTCCAGGACGGGCAGAGATCTCACCTCCCTCTCTCTGAGGTTAAGGTGCTAGGACCCTGGCTCTGAGGAACGTGTTTTGTAATGGATAATTTGATAGAGTCAATGCTCTGGACTATGTTATGTTGCATAACAGTGTTACTTAACCTCATCCTATAGCTCCTTAGGCTCTTTGATGTGGCCCGTTTGCAATTCAGGATGTGTGACATAGTATAACAAGAAATGGACCCAAATCCAAAGAAAGTACAATTTGACTGTGGCCTTTTGAAATATGGCTGTTTGCTACAATGGCTCTTGGCATGAAGAAGGCTAAAAATCAGTGTTCTAGGATGTCCTTTTTATTTATTTTATATTCCACCTTTCAACTACTTCAGAGTGGATTGCGTTCAGGTACTATAGGTATTTCCCTGTCCCCAGAGGATTTATAATCTAAGGGCCAGATTCATTAAGGCTTTTCTCCCACTTTGTGCCTATGGAGATACCCCTTAGTGACGCAGGCTCTAAGTTTGTACCTGAGGCAATGGAGGGTAAAGTGACTTACTCAAGGTCACAAGGAGCAGCAGAGAAATTTGAAGCCTGGCTTCCCTGGTTTACGGCCTGCTGCTTTAACCACTACACTAATCCTCTTTTCTTGGAGCATATAAAAAACAAGTAATTCTGGGATACATTTTGGAACAGGAACTGAAATTCTCTCTTTTTTTTTTGTAGCAAGCTTTTATTATGCCACAGTTTAAAAGTACATGTTGAAATACATCAGGAAAACATGGCAATGAATTCAATAAACCGGAACCCGTTGTTCATCTGAGTGTAAAAAAACATTGCATTCAAACATTTAGGGATCACAAACACATAACCGATTTTAAAACAATTTTAACACATATGGAGGCTGATGTACTAACATGCACTTAATTACATCCACTACTTAGATTTTTTTGCATGCTTTATTTTTCTGTTGGGACTTCCATGAAAAAAAGGCCAGTAGAAAAACAGCAGGCAAAGTTTTGCTGCAAACTTTTCCACAAAACTCTACATCGGTGGTGGGAAAACTACGGCCCACGGACCAAATCCAGCCCTTAAAGGTTTTGACTCATGCCCACCTATAACTAGGACACTCTCCATTATGTATGATGCTCCAACCTGCCTGTCCGAGTGTCTGAGGTCATCATCAAAGGCCAGGTTATCACTCTTGATGACGCTGGATGCTTGAGCAGGCAGGTCGGACCATTGGCACCAGCAAGGAGGGGCCCTGTTCATTGGCATTGGCAGGGTTCCCCCACTCCACCAGCAGGGAGAGACTCTGCTTGTCGGCACTGGTGGTGTTCTCACCTCCACCAGTGGGGAAAGACCTCATTCATTGCTGCTGGCAAGGTTCCCACCCTTGCTAGTGAGGAGAGACTCTGTCAGCGCTGATAGGGTTCCCACCCTTATCAGTGGGGAAAGATCCAGTTTGTCAGTACTAGCAGGGTTCCCACCCCCGCCAGCGAAGAAAGGCTCTGTTGTAGGCCTGCTGGGGGGGTTTCTAACCCCCCCCCCCCACAGACAGTGAGAATAGGCCCTGTTGTCGGGTTGAGTGACTCGAGGGAAGAAGGGTGAATGACTGAAGGTGAGTGAGAGGGAAGAAAAAAGGGAGAGAGGAAGAAGAAGGGAGTGAGAAGAAAAGAGGGTAGAAGGGTGCATGAACATGTGTGTCTATGAGAGAGAAAGGAGGATGTTTGTGTGCACCCTCCTCTCCTTCCCCCTACTAATCCAAGTCTACAATCTCAGAGTGACTGAAATGAAGTTTCCAGGTATGGAGAGTTGGGGAGGAGGAATTTGTTTTTTATCCTTATTAGTTTTAATTATTGGGTGTTTGGTATATCTGCTGTTTTGAATTATTTGATTGATTTTGGGGAAATGTTTAAAATTTAAAGGTTTTTTTTTATCATTATTCCTCTTAATTATTAGATGTTCTATTTGTAATCTGTTTTGTAATATGCTTTTTATTAGTATGGTTTCCTCACTATTATGATTGATTCATATTTCTTGATTTTGTTTTATGAGGAATGTTGATATTTCTGTTTTTGCTTTATTGCACTGCACATGAGTCTGGCTTTTAGGCTTCCAGTCCACTTTTTTGTCTGCACCTTACTAGTTATACTTTATGGCTTGCATTTGTGAGGTAGTTTGCTAGCTGGGAAAACACCTCATATCTGTTGGGTTAAAGGTTTTTCTGATTTTGGTAGCGGCTAGGATCCATGATTGAAGGGGCTCATTGGGTGCTAAAAATGATGGCTCTTAAGCCTGCTGGATACTGAAATGCCTGCAGCAAGTGGTGGAGATTTGATTGCTGTGTCGAGGAGCTCCAGGAAGGTCCGGCCCCACTCACCCTATCCTACCCTCTGGCCCTCGTTGTGCTCGATAACTTGTAATGTGGCTCCATAACAAAGAGGTTTTCCCACTCCTGCTCTAACCACACCTCAATGAGCTGTGGTTAGAGGGGTTAGGTTGGTTTTTTTTGCGAGATCCAGTCTGCAAAATAATTTTTGCTTATTTTTTTTTCCTATGTGATCATAGTTAAGTGGCTGCTTTGCATAATTTTGCATCACAGTCACTCATTAACCATGAACCAAAATAACATTTTGCATGCATAAATACGCTAGACGTGGCTAACAGCGAGGTGCTAGTGCAAATAACTTGCACTATTTGCCCTTTTAGCGCAAAGTGGCATTTGCACAATTTTAGGATTTTTTTTTTAGTACTTCAGCCTCCTAGGGAGAGAGATGTAGAAAGAAAAAGGACAAAAGGAAAGAAATGCCATTTATCAGAATGAGTGCTTCCCAACCTTTACAAGCTCCAAGCGCACCTTTTTTAGCAGAAGCACTGTGTGGCCCCACCATGCGGCAGGCAAGGCGGACACGGAGAGGGCTCATCTGGTCAAATGAAGAGCCAGGGAGGCACTGAAGGTCCCACCAATCTCTCTTCCAAATTCAAAAGCAAAGGGAGAGGGGGGTGGCAGAGACACTTCCCCTCTATGTACAAGGGCAGGGGAAGGCAGGCGTCACTGGGTTGTGGGCAGCCAGCTTGGTTAGTTCCCTGCTGCTGCCCCCTACACTCAGCGGGAGTCACATTCAGTGCTCGGTGCACACGCTCCCCTTTCTCACTCAGCCCGGGGCTAAGAGAGGCTGGGAGGGCTCAGAGGAGGTGACTGAAAAGGGTGGCCCCGCATGCTCTGGGGCTGATGCTATAGCTAGGAGGAGGCGTCATGCATGACTTACACCTGTTCTCAGAAAGGAGCAGCCCCCTGTGTCTCTTGTTGTGCAAGGTGCTAAGAGCAGAGCCCAGGCTCTAGCTTGGATCTGAGCATCAGGCAGTGATGACTTCTCCGTGGGACACCTAATCAGGTCTGAAGGCCCCCAGGTGTGCCATGGCTCTCTGCTTGGGAAACACCGATGTAACCTCTGCCAGGTGAATGTATAATTAGAGTTGGCTTGGTCAAAGTATGCCGGGGCATTTTAAGTTTTGAGGAAAGTTCAAATTAGAGTTATCTTTTCCAAATAACTAATAAAACTCAATTAGGCCAGCAACAAACCTTGGCTAGCTAAACTATTTCATCTTGGCAGGATGTGCCTTCTTTTGAAGAGTGTGAAATTCTCTTTTCTCTGTCAAAGTGTTTTGTATTAGTTAAGATATTATTATTAAGTAAGGTTCTTGTCTGTTTTCAATTCTAGCAGCTTCCTTCTGCTCTTTTTTGGCTTCAAGCTCAGTTGAAACCAGGACAAGGATTTGGCACAATCACCTTTCAGTCACAACCACCTGGGGTTTGCCGCCTAGTCATTGCAGTGACCGACCTCAGCAGGGAGCAAATAGTGGGACTGGCCACTAGGTGTCACCATTGTGCAATGACCAGGACTCCTTCTCCCTCAAATGGCAGTGGACGCTGCCTTTGCAGTATTCCCAGCCCTGGCTGATATGGGAAATGGAAGACCTGACCCAGGAATCAAACCAAGTTCCTCCCCTTGGCAGTGCACAGCACTGCTGCTGAGCAACTGAGCCAGTCCCTAAGCAATATATTTTGCATAAGGTCCAGCAGAAGGTGTGTGAATCAGGAGAACCAGACAGGGATCCTTGCTTTGGAAGATCCAAACCTTGTGAATCCAGCTCCTTCAGTTTTCTTTTGACATCAGCAGCCTTCAGAGCTACATTGCATGGGTTAAGCTGCTGTGAATCGCCTTGACTCTGCAGCCCCACAGTTGCTGGATTATTTGGTAGAGAGTTATTGCATCCAGATCTGGGAAATCCCAGAGGTGGGTTATGTAACAAAAAAATCCAGGGAAAATGGATCTAATGTTCATTCTGCAGTCCTGGTCTACAAGTTCTTGCTGTTTCCTGTTCACTTCTAAGCACCACCAGCAATACCATCCCAGGACTCACTTATGCCCTTTGTGACCACCCATGAGAGCATGAAGAACAGCTAAACTATCCCACTGCTCATCTTCAGTCTTGTCCTCATTTATTGCCAAAGGTTAATGGGTTCCGTGCCCCTCTGTGGATAATTATCATTTCTTCCTGTGCGTCCATTTCAATAAAGACATTGTATTACCGGAGTACAAGGCTACAAATTAGAGATAGTCAAACACTGCTCTGACGCCCCATTTTGCTGTCCATCCTTTGAGCCACACTGTCCGTAGTTATAGATTTCCTGGTTTTTGGGTTTTTTTTTGCCAGTTTCATTAGTCTATGTTCACCTTGCAGCAGCAGCCTCCTTTCTCATATTCTCTACAGTAAAAGTTAGGACTTTTTTGGGCAACAGTGACTGCCAATTTATAGTGCAAAACTATTCAATCGTTTTAGAAGGAATAGTGAGCTTTAAAAGTATTATTATTTAACCTGGTGAGCTGTATGGTTCTTCCTCATTCGTAGTTACCTCTCATGGGAGAGACCTATTTTCCTGTCAATTATTTCCAAATGTAGTTAAATTGCATGATTATAAAACCTAGAATAGCCTCCGGGCTAAGCGACCTACAAGGCGATGGCTTGATATGAACCCTGTTGTACAGGTCATGTAGCTCTCTGCTGGAACTGCCAGTCTTCCCATCATGTACATCTTTAGAAATTTGATTGCATTAACCCCATGAAGGGTTCATGTAGGGCTCTGTGGCATTAAAACAGTTTATGAATCCCACGGTAGATTCCGTTGTGCGTTCGGCATGGTATGTGTGGAGGCGGGCTACGGAGATGCCAGGTGGGAGCCAAGGGGTATTCCAGTGCAGAGCAGACTTGGCTGTTTGTCTCTGCGTCTGCTGCTGCAGCTCCGGGTTCTGACTCTCTGTTTAAATTTACACTTGCCAGCCTCGGACTCCTGAACGATCCTCTATTATCATACCCTCTACCTCGCCTCTTTTGATCTGCGCCATGACAAAATTGGGTCCCATTAGCCGACATGATAAATTGCCAGTGCATGCTGCTTTGGATAAACTGCGGTGGTCAAAATTACATTGTGAAATGATCTTAAATGCAGCCAGCCTCTTTCTTTCCTCTGTTATGCTATCTTTATTTTGCTGTGGTATGCATGAAAGCACAAATGGATTTGGAGTCTGATATGGGCTTTTAGCCTAAGCTGGAAAAATGAAATTCAAGTGAGAAGATTGTTCCCTGCTGATAGACCAAGTTCTAAGGTTAGGTGAACCAAGTTCATAGTCCTGAAAGTTTGCTTCAGATAGCAATCATGAATATATTATTTAATCAGAATGTATTACTAGAGACAAAAGCATTCTCCCGGGCACACAGAGCAGGTTTCCAGTAGCTCCCAGAAGTGTTCTGTGTCCCCTTCTTCCCAGGACGTCTTATTTCTAAGGACTGAGTAATTAAATTCCTGGCATTTTGATTCTGAACACTTAATTTGATATATACTACAGATTCTACCTCAGGGTCTAAAGGAAAAAATAAGGATCTTTCCTGGAGAATGAGATGCATGGTAGCTGGCTGGTAATTTCTCAGCTGTTCCCCGCAGTACATACTACTGGAAGCATATTCCTCCGACTTAAAAACAGAGAATGCTCAGGATTTCAGTGACAATTATTAAGGCAAAGCCAACAACACCACGAGATGACGGGAGGAAAGTGTGCAAATCCAAAGCAGACCAATCTGTGAAGTCTGAAACCTGAAAAAAAACTAACGTTTCCATCCAATGTGAAATCGGCTGTGCTTTTTTTTGGTTTTTTTTGGGGGGGGGGGGGGGGACAGAGGGAGGAGGAATCCTATAAATGTACAGTTTGTGTATAAGCGTTACAATTAAGGATTTCCATACTTGTAATAGTTTGTATTCCATCCTCTGTTTTTGGTGTGAGGGAATTGGGAATTCAGTAGTTTAGATGGGCAGGAGCGGGATAGGGTTTTGTGGATTTATTTGGAATGTTTATACAGGGAGATTCACTCGAAAGAGGCCCCAAATATTCTGTAATAACTCTTACTAGGATGAAGCAATCTGAACGAAACAACGTGCAATGTGCTCCTCAGTATATGGAGCTTCAAACAAGCTGGGATGCCCTCGCATTGGAGAGATGAGGTAGGTGCTGGACAGCCGTCATGACGTTTAACCTCCATTTGCGAGAGAGAGCAACGTGTCCCACATCGGCAAAGAGCATAGCAGAAATGAAGTCCTTTTTCGGCAACAGGGTAATTTCAAAGGGGCTTTGGCCACCACGGGTCACCGGATCTGACACCACCATAAGAACATAAGAACATAAGAAAATGCCATACTGGGTCAGACCAAGGGTCCATCAAGCCCAGCATCCTGTTTCCAACAGTGGCCAATCCAGGCCATAAGAACCTGGCAAGTACCCAAAAACTAAGTCTATTCCATGTAACCATTGCTAATGGCAGTGGCTATTCTCTAAGTGAACTTAATAGCAGGTAATGGACTTCTCCTCCAAGAACTTATCCAATCCTTTTTTAAACACAGCTATACTAACTGCATGAACCACATTCTCTGGCAACAAATTCCAGAGTTTAATTGTGCGTTGAGTAAAAAAGAACTTTCTCCAATTAGTTTTAAATGTGCCCCATGCTAACTTCATGGAGTGCCCCCTAGTCTTTCTACTATCCGAAAGAGTAAATAACCGATTCACATCTACCCGTTTTAGACCTCTCATGATTTTAAATATCTCTATCATATCCCCCCCTCAGCCATCTCTTCTCCAAGCTGAAAAGTCCTAACCTCTTTAGTCTTTCCTCATAGGGGAGCTGTTCCATTCCCCTTATCATTTTGGTCGCCCTTCTCTGTACCTTCTCCATCGCAATTATATCTTTTTTAAGATGCGGCGATCAGAATTGTACACAGTATTCAAGTTGCGGTCTCACCATGGAGCGATACAGAGGCATTATGACATTTTCCGTTTTATTCATCATTCCTTTTCTAATAATTCCCAACATTTTGTTTGCTTTTTTGACTGCCGCAGCACACTGCGCCAACGATTTCAATGTGTTATCCACTATGACACCTAGATCTCTTTCTTGGGTTGTAGCACCTAATATGGAACCCAACATCGTGTAATTATAGCATGGGTTATTTTTCCCTATATGCATCACCTTGCACTTGTCCACATTAAATTTCATCTGCCATTTGGATGCCCAATTTTCCAGTCTCACAAGGTCTTCCTGCAATTTATCACAATCTGCTTGTGATTTAACTACTCTGAACAATTTTGTGTCATCTGCAAATTTGATTATCTCACTCATCGTATTTCTTTCCAGATCATTTATAAATATATTGAACAGTAAGGGTCCCAATACAGATCCCTGAGGCACTCCACTGTCCACTCCCTTCCACTGAGAAAATTGCCCATTCAATCCTACTCTCTGTTTCCTGTCTTTTAGCCAGTTTGCAATCCACGAAAGGACATCGCCACCTATCCCATGACTTTTTACTTTTCCTAGAAGCCTCTCATGAGGAACTTTGTCAAACGCCTTCTGAAAATCCAAGTATACTATATCTACCGGTTCACCTTTATGCACATGTTTATTAACTCCTTCAAAAAAGTGAAGCAGATTTGTGAGGCAACACTTGCCCTGGGTAAAGCCATGCTGACTTTGTTCCATTAAACCATGTCTTTCTATATGTTCTGTGATTTTGATGTTTAGAACACTTTCCACTATTTTTCCTGGCACTGAAGTCAGGCTAACCGGTCTGTAGTTTCCCGGATCGCCCCTGGAGCCCTTTTTAAATATTGGGGTTACATTTGCTATCCTCCAGTCTTCAGGTACAATGGATGATTTTAATGATGTTACAAATTTTTACTAATAGGTCTGAAATTTCATTTTTTAGTTCCTTCAGAACTCTGGGGTGTATACCATCCGGTCCAGGTGATTTACTACTCTTCAGTTTGTCAATCAGGCCTACCACATCTTCTAGGTTCACCGTGATTTGATTCAGTCCATCTGAATCATTACCCATGAAAACCTTCTCCATTACGGGTACCTCCCCAACATCCTCTTCAGTAAACACCAAAGCAAAGAAATCATTTAATCTTTCCGTGATGGCCTTATCTTCTCTAAGTGCCCCTTTAACCAGACTTCTTTCTTTGGGGTATGCTCAAAGGAAAAGTCTATCGGAACAAGCCTCGCACTGGAAGATTTGAAGGAAAACATCCAATGTAAAATTGCTGCTATTCCCCCCCCCTCCCCCCATTATGCTCGCAGACACGTTCTGGAACATGGAGCGCCGCGCCGTGTCGAAATGTGTCTGGCGGAAAATAGCGATCACTTCCAGTATTGCATGAAATGCAAAAAATTACACATACATCAAGGTATGTAGTGTATTTCTTTGGTTCAGATTGCTTCATCCTAACGGAAGTTACAACAGAATATTTGGGGCCTCTTTCGAGTGAATCTCCCTGTATTTTAGATTTGTATTACAGGATTGGCCTGTCCATCGCTGAGATGAGAGGATGCACTGTTATTGTATTTTTATCCGATGTAAACCACTTGGCCTGCATTGTTGTGAAGTCAGGCGGTACTAAAGTGTGGAATGTAATGTACTGTATAGGCCTCTGCGAAGCAGTAATGCAACCCAGGGCTTCCGTGTGAGCACGTTTTCTGTAAAATTTAGGAAAGCACATGTTGTCACTTCATGAATTTAATGCCAGTTAAACCTATCCTTCCTTTTGCTTCTCTGGATTTCACTCTATTTGGGCAGCTGTGTGCCCCTTCCTCGCTATGGAAATGTGTCAAGTCCATGTCTCACATGTGTAATTACTTGAAGGTGGACTACTCTTTGTGCCTTTTTGTGAAACTTTGCATTGCGGCATTTTAACCCCAAATCCTTTTGCAAAAACAGCCAAAGTCCAGCAAGCATTTATCAAAGTCCAGCAAGCATTTATCATGTAACAGACCGTAGCCCATTAATCCAAGGTGTAGGAGACGTGGCGAATTCCTGCAAGAAAACGCAAAAGCACTCATTTGTCATAGGTTTCTATAAGTTCAGAGAAAAAAATGCCAAGGCGAACACAGAAGCTGCAGAAGGTGAACAGTTTCCACATTCTTCATACTTGGTATAAAAAATTTGGCATACCCCTATTTTTTTTTTTAGGGATGTACTTCTGATGAAATGAAATGGGAAATTTTAACAAAATTTCCAACTTCGTTTCATTTTGTTTTAAAAATGAAACGAAAGAAAAAAAATGCAATTTTGTTTGGTTTAAGAACAATTATCTGGTCTCTGCCTTGCCAAAAAGAGAAGAATCCCAAGCACCTCCCATGCCCTTTGCCCGATGCCTCCAGTCTCCCTGGGACCCTCTTACACCATGAGACCCTTAAAATCTGTTTAAATCTTCACAGGGCAAAAGTGATCCCTAGTCACTCCTGCCCCACAGCTGCCGCTATTCCAAATGGGCTGCAGCAGACCGAGGCCGGTGGAATGGTTTCTGTCATCCGTTCAAAAAGCCACCGGCCCTTCTCAATTTAAACTCATAAGTATTGGGCTACAATGCCGTGAACCTTCATTTACAAATATCCAGGGTGTTTTCCCCTGTTTTTATGCCCTTTTGCAGCCACAGTCCTGCCTGGCTAATGTGAATCCAAAAGCCTGGCTAATGTGAATTCTAAGTCTGGCCATTAGGTGTCACTATTGAGTAACAGGTGAGACTTCCTCCCTGTATGTCTCTGGATTTTAATTGTAGTTTGCTTAAGTCACCTTGAACATAATACATACAAAGTGATATTTTGCATATCAGATAATGCACTTGAGGACTGGTGGTGTCAGTCAGCACTGGTTCTGTTTTGCGAGTGGCCATGAGAAGACACTGTCTGCTTCCCATTGTGCATACTTTACAAAAAAACTGTACAATCCTGAAAACACAGCCATGGAGCCAGAAGGGGACAATAGGACAGGAAGGTTACAAGATAGAGGATTCATGCAGATTGAGAAGTAAGAGGGAGAAAGTTTAAGAGGGCTGGGGTCAGGCTGGAAAGGGAGGGTGTACAGAGATCATGCTGAGCGTAAATGATATAAAAAATCCTCTGTTGAATTTTCAGTGGGTCTCCGCTAGTATTGATATTAAAACCTAGATGTGCATGCACTCGTAGTGGTACTTAATATGAATTTATTTATTTATGCAAAATTTATAGACCACCTAGCAAAATTCCTAAGCGGTTTCCAAATAAATGTTTATAAAACAAATCATAAAAACAGTTGACAAAAACATAAATTACTATAACAACTCATAAAACAGAAATCAATCCTGATAAAGCACAGTTGACTGATTTATTGATTTGTGTATTAACATTTGATAAGCCGCCTTCCATCAAGCACGTTATTCCTAATCTTGTTTCTTTACTATGGTACATGCCTCAGCACTGAGGTATTTCTAAAGCCAGTGTTCCCCCAACCAGTGTGCCATGGCACATCAGTGTGCCTTTAGACCCGATCGGGCATTGCCCGATACTCAGATCCAGGCCAGCACCTCGCCTCTGCTCTTAGCACCTCACAAGGGACACAAGTAGTGTTTCTTAAATACGTGGATGCTCCTTCCTGAGAACATGTGCAATCCTGAATGTCTCTTCCCAGCTATGTCATGAGCCCCGGAGTGTGGAAATGAATGGGCAGGATGCAGAGCACAGAAAGCTGGGCCTTGCATTGTGCAGCCAACGCATGGCACACACGCCTGACTGGGGCATCCACTCGAGTCCTGCCAGCCTCTGCCCTCCTTCCCCAGGCCGAGATGGGGAGAGCACTGGCTGAGTCTTACACTGAATGCTGGAAGTAGCAGCAGTGAAGGAGCTCTGGCAGCCACCTGTGGTAGCCAAGGTAACTAACTGAGCAGGCTGCCCACACCACACTAACTTCTCCCTTATCCTGCACTTGTATATAAAGGGAGCTGCTCCATCATGACGGATTCATATGCGTCTCCACTGCCCCCTTATTATCCTTCATATGCATGTATTATTGCAGATTTTTTTTTCTATTAGGGAGCGATAAGCCTGAAAATACCTCTGTGGCAGGTTCTCCTGACTCTGTGAAGGAAACTCCTGTCCCTTATATTTGGAAATCCTATCATTCAGACCAGACTCTCCTTTGCTTTAGTACCTATCTGCACAGCCCCTCTCTTTGCAATGTATAGCACCGTATTGATACCTGCTTATGTTGACTGGATGAGTCAGTTTACTCTTTACTTTCAGAATCACAGTGGATGACTTTGTGGGTTCCAGATCCCTCCTGGACACCCTAACAAGAACTCTATCTTGTTCTATCCTTACTTTGGGTAAGGAAAGGAATGAAAAATGAAACAGAAAATATTATAATACTTCTGTATCGCTCCATGATGCGACCGCACCTAGAGTAATATCTGTGTTTCTAGTCACCACACCTCAAAAAAGATACAACAGAACTAGAAAAGGTACAGAGAAGGGTAACCAAAATCATAGAGGGGGTGGAACAATTCCCCTATGAGGAAAGGCTAAAGAGGTTAAGACTCTTCAGCTTGGAGAAGAGACAGCTGAGGAGAGATATGACAGAGGACTATAAAATCATGAGTGGAGTGGAAGAGTAAGTGTGAATCAGTTGTTTATTCTTTAAAAAAAATCCAAAGCCTGCAGGACACTCTATGAAGTTACCAAATAGCACATTTAAAACAAATAGGAGAAAATATTTATTTAGCCATTTTATATATCATCGTTCCAAATAAAGATCACAACGTTTTACATGACGTACATATAATACATCAAGTACTATGACTTAATGAGGTCAAGAAAATAAAGATCATAATGGTTTATAACATGATGTACATTGACGTACGTTGACTTAATGAGGTCAAACAACATACAATTTAAAAATTGACACATAATTGGGATAAGGTATTTACTTCAGGGAATAGGATCTTAACTTTATCACTCAACACACAATTACGTTTTGGAATTCATTGCTGGTGGATGTGCTAAAGGCATTTGTCTTTGCTAGGTGTTAAAAAGGTTAGGATCTGGAGGAAAAGTTCATAAACTTTTCCTCCAGAAAGAGATCTAGGTGTCATAGTGGATAACACATTGAAATCGTCGGTGCAGTGTGCTGCGGCAGTCAAAAAAGCAAACAGAATGTTGGGAATTATTAGAAAAGGAATGATGAATAAAACGGAAAATGTCATAATGCCTCTGTATTGCTCCATGGTGAGACCGCACCTTGAATACTGTGTACAATTCTGGTTGCCGCATCTCAAAAAAGATATAATTGCGATGGAGAAGATATAGAGAAGGGCTACCAAAATGATAAGGGGAATGGAACAACTCCCCTATGAGGAAAGACTAAAGAGGTTAGGACTTTTCAGCTTGGAGAAGAGACGACTGAGGGGGGATATGATAGAGGTGTTTAAAATCATGAGAGGTCTAGAACGGGTAGATGTGAATCGGTTATTTACTCTTTCGGATAGTAGAAAGACTAGGGGGCACTCCATGAAGTTAGCATGGGGCACATTTAAAACTAATCGGAGAAGTTCTTGGAGGAGAAGTCCATTACCTGCTATTAAGTTCACTTAGAGAATAGCCACTGCCATTAGCAATGGTAACATGGAATAGACTTAGTTTTTGGGTACTTGCCAGGTTCTTATGGCCTGGATTGGCCACTGTTGGAAACAGGATGCTGGGCTTGATGGACCCTTGGTCTGACCCAGTATGGCATTTTCTTATGTTCTTACTTGTATTAACTAGGTAGGCTTGGAGAAAGCTTCTGCTTGGCCCTGAGCATTAGCAGCATGGAGTTTATCTGCTATTTGGGATCTTGCCAGGTATTTGTGACCTGGACTGGCTCACTCCCTCTCTGAGTTCCTTCTAGGACGGTGATTCCCAATTGGCGTGCCATCAGATATGATCAGGCATGCCGTGGAAAAGTAATCTGGTGCTTAGGCCTAGACGAGCACCTGGACTCCGCTCTCAGCACCTTGCAGCAATAAGAAACGTCGGCGAGGACTTTTAAAGGTGCAGGAACACCTTTCCGAACACATGCCTCTCCTTCCTAGCTACAGCATGAGCCCTGGCGGATGGGAAATGTTGAGCTGCAAGCAGTTCACAGATAGCCGGGCCTGGCTTTATACAGTACATGTTACACCCAGCACCTCCTCCACATACCTTTAGGCGCATCCTCCGCTGAGTCCTTTGAGCCTCGGTCTTATCCCCAGGCTGAGTGAGATGGAGAGAGTGTGCACCGAGCCCGATATATGCCTTACTCCGAGTACTGGGACCAGCAGCAGTGGAGAAGCTCCGGCAGCCACGTGGTGGCGGCCAAGATAAATAAGTGAGCCAGGTGTCTGACCCGCACTGCGCTGCACTGTACAGATTTCTGCTTCTTTCTACATACAGAGGGAGCTGCAGTCCTGGAATGAGGAACTCTGCTCACGGTGAGGATGGGGCAGAGAGGGGAGTCCAAGCATGGTGAGGACCTTAGGGGAGGGAAGGAGCTGGAAGCTGAAGTCAGTAAGGAACTGAGGGAGCATCTGCCAGGTGAGGAGCTGGGACTGGTGGGTGATGCGTCTATGTTTAAAGACAGCTGAGAGCATTAGGAGAGAGGAAGGGCCTCCAAGGTGAGACTGCTCCGTGCCCAGCAATGGAAGGAAAAACCTGCTGAAAACCCACAGATGCAGCGTGGACTTTATCCTCCTGTCCCAGAGGAGTCATGCAGAGGCTGGGGGGAGCTGCGAGGTGAATTGATTGGAGGAACAAACCCAGAAGCATCCAAGTCCTCTCCATGGCGGCACTGCCTGCTCTACCACACAGCATTTTTGTTCATATAAATGTTTTTTTGGGGTTTGAAAAGGTTAGGGAACATTGCCATAAGACACATAAAGAACCTAAAAATGCACTCTCTACAAGAAAGACGGGAAAGGGGGTTACATGATATTAACCTTCAAATATCTAGCAGGCTTCGATAAGGTACCAGAAAACAGCCTTTTCTCTAAAATGAAAAGCCGAAGGACAGGGAGGTCCTCATATGAGGACGGAAGCGGGGATGAGAGAGGAGCCTGAAAAGGAATGTGAGAAAATATTTTGACTGAGGGAGTTGTAGGGAGTTGGCTTTTTTTGCTGTCCTGTGCGAACAATTACTGTGCTGCCCCCCCCCCCCTGATTCATTCAGTCTCTGTCCCGGGCCCATCAAAAAATGCCCAGCTCCCTACAGCAATCTTATTTTTAAAAACTGACACCCCCCAATAGTCAAGGGAAGGGTATTAGGTACCCTAGGCAAACCTTACAGCCTTGCGCGTGCGCACGCGCACACACACACACACACACACACACGGCCTCCTTTCTGCAGGTCATGGGGGGATGAGCTCCACTGCGGTCCCCTCCATCCTCCTCTTCACTTTGGGCCACGCTGGGATGAGCTGCACCACAGCCCCACGAGCTAGTCTTTCCTTTGGCCCCACTGGCCTTCTTGAGACTGGGATGGGGGGAGGGGGGAGCCTGAAAGCCGTGAGCGCACATCTAAGTGAGGAAAATGCCGTGGCCTTTCCTCGTTTTTTTTTTGTGTCTGCCGGCGAGTTGAGCTCTGCCGGTGGCCCGCCTCTCTTCCTCGTGGCCTTTTCTCATTTCTTTTGGCCGGCGGAGGCCCCTCCTCCTCTCCTGCTGCCGCCGCCCCCTCCCCCCACAGGTGTGCACATCCAGTGGCGCCGGGCCTTACCTGGAGCAAAGCTCCGGGTGAGGCACTAAAGGCCAAATTCAGGCACGCGTGGAAGAGATACACAGGGACCTTCGTGGCAGGCGAAAGGAGGAGAAGGCCACAGACTGAGAGACCAGTGTCAGCACAATTGGCAGGAACAAATAGGCAGACCAGGAGGACCATGCGGTCCCCAACCGCCAACATCTTCTAGGTTTCTGGGAAAACAGACTGAAACTGTGAGAACTGATGGGGAAGCTCGTCAGACTAACAAGCGGCATAAAGAATCAGTGGTAGCCCCGATGCGGCACAAATTTCAACTAAAGCAATCTTTTTTTTTTTTTTTACGTTTCCAGTTTCCTTCTGTTTCGTTGAACTTCCAGTTTAATTGGAACCGGGGATGGGATCCGCCACCGTGAGCTATCATTCGCAGCTACTCGAGGATTCATGTCCCTATTTACTATGCCCTCCCCGTTTGCTTATAGTCCATTTTAGTTCGGTGGCAGCCCTTGGCCAGGGTCCGTGCGCCAGGGCTCCAACCGGATCCCTGTGGCCGTGAGCCCTGAATCCAGGCCAGTAGGTGGTTGCCACTGCACACAATGATTGTGATAGCACCTTCCCCCCACCCCCCACCCCCTCACTCCCGGGGAGGCTCTGCATGCTGCCTCGGCGGCGTTCCCAGCCGCCACTGACCTGGGGAGCGGAAGGACCCCCCACCAGCTACGACTTGAACTCATCTCCCGCCGCCTGGCGGTGCACAGCACTGGCGGCGCTGAGAGTCCAGGCCAGCCGAGAAAAATCATTTTCCTGTAAGTCGTTCAACCACCTCGAGATTCACTGCTGTTCAGTGAACTTCCTTAGATGATGCCCAGACAGCTGGATGCAGATCATCCCTCATTTGTAGCGATGAAAATGCATTCTAGCCATCCTGCGGAATGAAAGCCATTCTTATACTGTATTCTGCCATCGGGAATACGTAGATACTTTAAAGCTTGCAGAAGAACAGTAATGAAGTGCTGCGGCGGTAAAATGGCTGGAGGCGGAGGAGCCCGTAATTATTCCATTAACGATTTCCCAGTTGAGATTCTAGCAAAAATGAAAGGCTCATAAGCCAGCATGAATGCTGAGAGAAAAAAAAAATTAGTACAAATTTTAATGAAATGATAATGTTAATAAGGTTATAAAATGATATTGATGTCGCAAAATGAAATTTCCTTTGGCTACATTTCAGTGTGGCATATGCTAGTAAAAGTATTGTCCTTCAGTGTTCTTTATTAATGGCGCTTGAGGGGGTCTGATGCAGGAAAAGAGACACGCTAGAGTAGTTGCTTGCTATAGAATTTATAACACTACTGGTATACTTTTAAATTGGCAAGTAAAAAAATATATATAGCATTAAATTAGACATCCAATCCCCTTTATGCGGTGGAACCAAATGAAATCTTACTTCTGTAATTAAAGATTTTGCTTTTCATGATGGGGGTCATTTTCAAAGCATTATGCTGGGGGTGACGCGTATAACATGAGTGCGTACGCTACTTGGTAGCATGCACTCGCGTGTATGATATCTTGGAGCATCGTGAGTACACGAGAACCGCCACGATCGCGTGTAACAGTATGCACATGCTGTTATGGACATGTATGGGGTATGTCAGGGCGTGGTTTGCGAGTCTGCGAGTGCTCCAGAATCTCACAAACGAAGTATGCGAGTATGTCATCCGCTTTGCGCGGATGCTTTTTTAAAAAATATATATATATATATTTATTGATTGAGTTTCAAAATAACACAAACAAAAGTTAATTGTTTTGCATATGAAACACAGGGAGTCATAGAACTGAACCGCCAAAATATAAAAAGAAAAAAAATAAAGGAAAAAACCCTCCCCCCCTATCTATCAAGAAAACAAATCCAATGATGTCCCCCCACTTCCAAGCATTAAAAAGAGAAAGGAAGAATCGGAGGAGGGCAAAGATACATTTGGGAGTTTACCAAAGAGAACTAAACAGAGAAATGGTATTAACCTAGAACAGAACCGCAGTTTATAGTTTCAGCACCGTGTTACTTATTATTTAAGGCATTGGGGAAGAGACTACTGGCCTTTGGGCCTCTATATAAAAAGTTTCAATTATTCAGGCAGGAAAAAAAATGAAACATTCATTACCTCTCTTGATAATGCACTTATAAGGATAATGGAGTAGAAAAGAAAAACCTAAAGTAACAATTTCCCGCCTGAAAGCTAGAAAACCTTTCCTCTTAGCTTGAGCAAGATCAGGAAAAATCCTCACAAACTGACCAAGAAAAGGAGAAGAAAACTTCCTGAAGTAATTACGCATTACATCACTCAAGTCCGTAGCTGAAATAAAGGAGACCAGCAGGATACTCCTATCTATAACTTCCAGGGTAGAACTTTCCAGAAAATTGGGCAAACTGGCTTTGGATTTCCAAATTAGGTGCTTCTGCCAAAGTTCGTTTTAGGAAGAAAATACCAGGTGTCTACTGAAGGCATTTGGTCTGGCGTAAAGCCTAGAACCTCTTGAAAATACCTCTTCAATATGGAACTCTGGGAAAACTCAAGAGAGACGCAGATTTAAATGTCTCACGTTGTTTTCTAAAAACTCTATTCTTCTGGAGAGAGCATTCCGGTCCTTCACAATGGTAGCAATTAAACTCCTGAATATTTTTAACATGATCCTCAACTTTGGAGATTTTTGAATTAGTTCAACCCACTTGCTCCTGCAAAGCTGAAACTTTTTGTTGGCAAATTGTTGAGAAAAGGTCCATCTTGGAGTTAAATGACTTGAGAGACCTCCCAAAGGTAGCAATTAGATCCCAAATGGCCTCAAGAGTCACCACCTCCAGACAAGATGGACTAGGAAAGGACTTCACCGCTCTCAGAGGCCACAGCTTCCCGAGGCAGAGCAGCCAGAGGAGATTCCGGCAACGGTTCCAAGCTCAGCAGACCAGCCCCCAACCAGGAGCCGGCAGCCTCCTCACCCATGATCTCAATCATGGGAAAAAGTTCCTGCGAGGGCGGTGAAACTCGGGCAAGCAGCCCCTTCCACCGCAGACGCTCTCAGCGCATCACCATTAGGCATCGCGACAGCACTCGCCTGAGATCCTCGTTGCATCAGAGGGGGCCGGAGATCCGGGCTCAGGGACGCCTCTTCTGCAGGAATTCGTGGCTCTCCCTCACTTTGAATCACATCAGCGTCCTTGGCTCCCTGTAAAACAGCTGCAAGGGTCATGAAGCTGGTGATAATCTGTTGCCCTGATAAAGGTAAGGAGTCCGAAGGGAAGACACGTACCTTTCCTTTTATGTTTAGAGGGCACAATAACAGGAAAAATAATAAGCAAAGAAACAAGGAGCAGAGCAGCAGAGCAACGCGGCCTCGTGTATGCCGCCATCTTGCCTCCCAGGCTTGCCTGCGTAGATGATTTTACATCTGCTATTTAACATTCCAAATTCAAACTTGTTTTTTTGAACCCTGTGCTTAGCTGGAAGGCTACCGGTGGAAATTTCAGATTGCATATTGCTGGCAGTTCTTAGATAGTGTAGTGTTTGTGTGATAGGGTTTTTTTCCCATTTGTCTGCTGTTTCTTGGAAGTGTCCTTCATTTTTTTGTGGGGGTTTTTTTATCTCTCTCTTGTGTCTAAAGCTTTGGGGGTTTTTTGTCTTTGGGTGCCTATTAGTGCATGTGGTTCTATTTAGGATAGTGGTTCCCAACCCTGTCTTGGGGACACCCCAGCCAGTCAGGTTTTCAGGATATCCACAATGAATATGCATAAGAGAAAATTTGCATGGATCGCCTCCATAACATACACATTTTCCTGAGCGTGGTCCAACGAAGCAAGGGTCAAAGCCAGTAATCAGTCCTGAGCGTGATCCAACGAAGCAAGGGTCAAAGCCAGTAATCAGTCCAAGGCAAAGACTAGGTAGGAACCAGGAACGGAGTCAGGAACAGGAACCAGGAATGAAGTCAGGAACAGGAACGAGCAATGAAGCACACGACTAGCGTGGAGACCTGTTGCCAAGGCAAGGAATGAGTAGCGGGCCCTGCCTTAAATAGAAGGGCCCAATGATGTCATTATCTGGGGCTGTGGGTTAGTTTCCCGCCGCGGCCCCTTTAAAGGCCGAAGAGGTGCACGCGCGATGCCTAGGAGGTGGCAGGATGCTAAATGATGGTGTCTCCCCGCAGCACACATGGGGAGACGAGCCGGAGAGGTCCGCAGAGAGACTGGGAGAGCCCGAGGAGGCAGCGGGTGTGCAAGAGCGCAGGTGGCTGCCCACTGCTGCCAGCGAGGACAGGCCAGGTCCAGTAGCTGGGCGCCGGAGGTGAGTAGGCCCGGTTGCAGGCCTGCCGTGGCCAGGACACGCAACAACATTGTTTGGCAATGAATTCTAGACCTTAATTGTGCATTGAGTAAAAAAATATTTCTTTGATTTGTTTTAATTGTGCTATTTGCTAAGTTCATGAAGTGCCCCCTAGTCCTTGTATTATCTGAAAAAGTAAATAATCAAGTCACATTTACCCATTCAAATTCTTTCATGATTTTATAGATTTCTATCATATCCCCCCTCAACCATCTCGTCTCCTTGTAGGGATGTAGTTCCATCCCCTTTATCGATGCAAAAGACTGGAAGGCCTCCCTCTTAATTTTGTTGAATTCTTAGTTAGGTTTAGGTTGCTAAGGGAGTAGGAATGAGTAAATTAGAGTCCTTTAAATTTATTGGTGTATTCACTAATAATCTAGTAGCAACCTGCAAGGGGATAATTAAACTTTTGATAACGGCTGAGGCAATCCTGTATTTTAGATAACAGCGTAATTGATTTTTAATGTGAAAGTGTCTCTTGCCTATTGTCATGGTTTCACCTGTTTCACAGGCTCTCCATGCCCTGGTTCAGTGTATTGTACAGCCTTCCCTTTACCAGGGGTTCTCAGCAAGCCTTATCTCCAGCCTTGCCGAGCTGCTCCTCACTGCTCACACCACATTCAAGCTCCAGCCCCATTTAACCCTGTCTTGCCAGAAACTCAGTGCCTCTTCATGGAGTCACCCTTGGCTCTTTGGCTTGCTTTTTATAACAGACTCACACACATACTAAAGAATATACCCCATTACTTCATCTCTCCCCCAAACTTTTTAAGTCCTAAAATTTCCCAAAGCAATGCTTACCAATCCTCTTCAGCCACCAGCATGATGATCTTCTCCTCTCAGTGCTCCCACTGGATTATGATATATTTTAGTCTGCTGCATGCATCATATCCTGGCAAGAGCCCAGGGCCTGCTGAAACATTTACATAAGATACAAAACAGAAGATATGCCATGCTGAGTCAGACCAAGGGTCCATTAAGCCCTGTGTCCTTTCTCTGACAGTGGCCAGTCCAGGTCTCAGGTACCTGCTAGATCCCAAAAAGAAGATCCATTTCTTGTTGCTCATTTAAGAGAAATGGTGGCCATAGGCGAGTGTGCATTTATTAAAACTGTGACATGACATAAAATGAAAGGTATAGAAAGCAAAAACGATTTGGTAGTGGTGTAGTGCACAGCAGGAGGAGCTACAGTGTACACTGTTGAGGGGCAGGAGACTGCAAGGCTTGCTGGTGAGCAGTAGGGACAGGAGAAAGCAAGGTCTGCTGAGAGCCGACAGGAGAAGATGGCACCAAGAAGTGCTGGGGATTAGCAACATCCAGGGCTGCTGTGCATCAGCAGAGGCAGGTATAGCATTGGTCTATGGCTGCTGAACATCCATCCTCTGTAACATCTGTTGCAGCATATCTTTGATGTCATGCCGGTCTCCTGAATGCCCTCAAGGAGATTGGCCAGCCAATCATTTTGGGCTATTATCCTGAGTTTGCATGATGTAAATTGGACCTCTGGCTCAGGCACTAGAGACCCTGTTGTCTCTTCCCAACTTTGACGAATGGTGTCTGTATACCCTGCATGAATATGCAGTATAAAAATAGTTTAAAAAAATAGCGTCATCTTCCTTCTCAGGGAACAGCTCTGGGCTGCCAGGATCCTCATAGCACTGGAAGCATTCATCCTCAGGCTGTACCTCTGGCTCCTCCTCCTAAGCCTCCTCCCCCTTGGTGTCATCCTCGTCCTCCATCCTTACATGTGGTGCCTGATGGGCAGCTGCTGCCTCTGGGTTGTTTGTGCCTCCTGAATTATTGGCTGCTCCAAGGAATGCTGCCCTGGCCTGCACATATGACGGGGGCCTGGTGCATCCGAGTATCTGAAAGCTTTTCCTGCAAGTATGTAAACAGTACAAAATGTGAGCGCCGGCTCATGGTGTAGGCCTTTGGATAACAGATCTACCTTGGGCTGCAAGCACTGCCCAATAATAGTTTCTCCAGCCCTTGTGTCTCTCTGCAAGCATTATGCAGAATAAGCTTTGGCTTGCTAGTACAGAATTACTGGGTTTACTGCTCACCTGGGTGCCCAGATAATACTGGCACTACATGCGTCTCTGCCTAGTGGCTGTCTCATACCAGGCAGAGGAAAAGCTATCAAGATGTTCTCAGGCAGGAGAGTATTTAGACAGTTGTGGCTTGAGACTTTAGAGCGAATGCTATCAGACCTTGAAAGAGGCTGAATGTAGATGGGTAAAAAGTTAGATAGGTACGGTAAAGGCAACCTTGCCACCTTGGGTAGATGCTATGGCATGTAAGTGCTGCATTGCACTTACATGTAGGAGGAAAAGCACAACTGAATGGTTTACATGTTGTGCCCAGCAGCTGCAAATCTATAATCATTTATTTCTTGCTACGTCAAACCACGCCTTTCATCCCTGAAGCTTCTGCAAACATTCACCTTGCGTGCCTCCCAGCCTGGAGGTATCTTGCTTGCTGACCCCAGCCACAGCTGTTTTAGGGATGGTACTGAGTACCAGCCATTCCACTGGCGTGTAAGTGATCTCTCTGGAGGGGCCCTCAGCCAATCTTTTCACTCATTTGTAGTCGCGCCATTTAAAGCATAGGTCCCTCCGTGCTGCAATTGCTGCAGAACACTGCATTTACCTTGTTGCGAATGGTTTCCATTTTTTCTCCTTCTGGTAGGAGTTAACTCGGGTAGAGGACTTCATATACTGAAGGGCCTGTACCTTCATCATCTCCGTCACTAACATGTCCACTTCCCGGGAATGGAAATGTGGTTTGCGCAATAAAAGCACCCTACCTGGCAGGCTAGTGGTATTCCGGCCATTAATTCTGCTGAGTTTACTTTTGCATATTGTCATAAATTTGTATATAATAGCTCGTTATTATTCATAAAAGGATTGGGGGAGGAATGAATGCATGTGTCTTTTAGAGTCTCGTGAGAAAGAAATGACAAGATAAAGTCTACAGGCAGCCATTCTTTTCTATGGCTTTTTAAAAACTAATTTATGATAAATTGTATTGCGTATGGGAAAACATAGCAACTCTAATAGTTACGTTTAAAATATGTATCACATGGTTCTCCAGTTCGGTGTTTCTCAAGTTCTAGATTTAGCAAGTTGACACTTCCAGGTTGCATGGTTTCCCCCTTAATTTGGAATACCTGTAATTATTATTTAAAACAAACATGCTAATCAGAACGGGAGAGTTAGATGAAAGGTAAGGAATCAGCTTCAAGGAAGGACTCATGGTAAATATTATTCTCTGTTCAAGGGAACTGATGAAAGGAAACACGAGGCTTTCTTCTTCCTGGTTATGCTGAAGGTTGTAATCTTGTTCAGAAATGTACAATTATTTGTTTTGTTTAAAATAAAACCTTCCAAAATGAGTGAATATTAAAATTACAGATGAGGCTAAGGTGAACAGTTTTCAGGAAGAAGGGTTCTATTGTTGCCTGCTTCCCATTCTCAATGATAATAAAGAATCATTAGTGTGGGTGGATGAACAGAATTTAAGGCAAATTATTGCATCACCGTCTGTCTAAATAAGAATTTCTAATCAAGAAACCAATGTCTGTACTAGGCAAACCTATACAAGCAAAGAAAAGTTATTACTTGTATAAAAAAAAAAAAAGAAAAGAAAAAAAAATCCCAACAAAACCAGAAGTCAAACAAAATAGGTGAGTCGAAAGTACAGTGCTCGATATTTAGTGACCAGAAACAAATGCTAGAAAAAACGGGAGTGCCCATGGAAACCAAAGGCAGGGACATTAGACATTTACAGAGAACTTTCCCTACAATGGGAGAGATTTCTCAGTTTTGTCAGAACTCAAGACATTGACAATATAAGACCAGAGAATCTCGTGGAACCAGCCAGTGACTCCCACAAGGGGTCGGAATGTCTTCAATAAGAGGAATAAGTTGGGAGTCCAGCTGTGGGAAGGAGGGACCCGTGTCTAAGGAGTAGGAGCTCCAGGATCCTCTCTGGGAAGGTAGGCAGTTTGTTACAGATCCTCTCGGGGAATTACAGACTGGACATCCTGCAGGAGAGTGACTGTACTGGGAAGGTAGGCAGTTTGTTACAGATCCTCTCGGGGAATTGCAGACTGGACATCCTGCAGGAGAGTGACTGTACTGGGAAGGTAGGCAGTTTGTTATGGATCCTCTCGGGGAATTGCAGACTGGACATCCTGCAGAAGAGTGACTGTACCGGGAAGGTAGGCAGTTTCATAGTGTTTATGAGTTGTTGTGGAGTGGGAGCTCCTGAACCCCTTTGAGAGATTAGATTGGGAATACTGCAAAGCTAGGCAGTTTATTCTGTTTGTCTTTCAGTTGTATACATAAATAAAGTGATATTGCATGAGATAAGGCTTTCTGCTCCAGCCCACATGAGATTGTTCGGCCCTCCTCACATATGGCATTAGTAGTGGGGTTTCACTAAGCCAAGAACAGAAAAAGCCCCAAGCACCAGAGGAAAAGACTACAGAACATTTTTCTGAGCAGTGCTGCGGAAGGAGGGTGTGGCTCTTGGGCACACTATAGAAGGGAGCTAGTCTTATGTGGCTCTGGGAACACACAGACAGGCCACTGCAATACAGTGTGCTCAGTCCAGTGCACTGGTTAACCTGTGCTTGCACACGCGCCTACAACTCCTTTTGCTGTAAGGGGATTAGCGCGTCCAAAATGTGCATCCATCCCCCTGCAATGTTAATAGCGCTCATCACATGTAAATTCATGTTGATGAGGCTATTAGCTATTCTCCCCCCGATGCAAAAAAAAAAAAAAAAAAAAAAGTATGCATTATCGCCTGCCATGGAGCAGGCGTTGATTTCTGAGCAGCCCAAAAAGTGTTCAGAAAAGCAGAAAATACTGCTTTTCTGAACTTCCTCCAACTTAGTATCGTGGCAATATTAAGTCGGAGGAACAAAAAGGAGAATGTTTAAAAAAAAAATATTTTAAAAAAAAGTGTGCCAGTGGTCAGGTTAAGAAAAGAGACACAATTAACAAGCATCCATTTTCCTAACCCATGGCTGTGCACAGGTTAGGAAAATGGACACTGATAAAATTGAGCGTCCGTTTTACTAACCCGCTGACAGCCACCTCTCCTGGGCGTCCGCTGCCGAGGAGGCGCTAGGGGCACTCAGATTCCCCTAGCGCCTCCTTTTTACTGTGGCAGCCGATTTAAATATTAAATCGGGCGTGCCAGAGAGGTGGATCGGCACACATTGGGATGGCAGGCGCTCAATCATGAGTGCCCATTTTCCATGCACCGATACTGCATCGGCCTGAGAGCGAAGAGGGAAAAGTTTGTTTAGGAAAACAACATCTCAGTGCGGCAGAAGCCAAACTCACTTCCTCCGTTTTATCTTACCTCTATGACGTGGAGAGCGTTATGAAACGGCCGAGTATGAATGTGTCCCTTAAAACCCCGATGGGGTTCGGAATAATAAAAAGCCGTGAGAGCGGAGTATAAATGGTGTTTGGGATAATGGCTATGATATATTACCTTTTAGAGAGCATGTCCTGCGGACGTGGAATGGAATATATGGAGTGATTATTATGGATAAAAAATGGATCGTGTGATATTGAAGTCATAAAAAGAGTGAGTATGGAGATTTAGGTGACAATGATAATTGGTTGGGGTCCATTTAATTTAATATTGGTAATGTGTTTAAATTTAGTATTTTCAGACAATTCTGTCGTGAGGATTGAAGTATAATTAATTGGAAGTGTGGTTCAGCATGGACGGAAGTACAATAAGCTACGGGATTTCAGTTGAAGAGTGATTGTGTGAAAAGAGGATATAGGAGGGTTATTATGACAGAAAGTGAGTGATGAGAATTTTATTGTTGATAGGAGGGATAAAGGTTGAGAGAATTTGAGAAATCACTATTGATTATGTATTATAGGTCATGAGGCACCTGGGTACGGGATACTGAGTATTACGGGGAATATTTACAATATCAAGCACAAGAAGATTGAAGATATGAACCCCTGAGGAAGCCACATATGGCGAAACAAGGTCCTTGTAGGGTGTGATTATATTAATAATGAAATATTGTAAATTGACTGGATTATGATCACATGAACAATGAAAATATTGGGGTTGTGATTATGTGAATATTGAAAAGGGTTGCGACCATACGAAGAAAAAACATTAAAAGACTGGGATTGTGATTATATGATCATTGAAAAAGGTTGTAATTAGATGGTCAATTTGCTGATATATGTAATAAGGTGTGTTGCGGGATTGATTTTAATAGTATTAATAGTGAATGTGTGGGTATGAATGGTTGATGAGTGTGTTGGGGTTTTAGAGGTACAACAGTAGTGCAGTAGGGAGGGTATGTATAGATAAGAGGTGCCTTATGATATTTGATATAGGATACATGTATGTACAATATATGTATGTTGGGTATAAGTTATTGATAACTGTATTGTAATTTTAATAAGTTATTTAATAAAACATTGTGATGTGATATATGATATTTAACATTATTCATATATACTACCCTTATATATTATTGCGCATTCAAGAACAGCCATGGATGTCCTGCCAGGGGGAACCTGGAACCCAGAGGCGCAGAGGAATTTGAATAAAGGACTGGGGCTAGGTGTACAGTGGGTGGTGGTTACGGTTTTGTCTCAGGTGACCCTAGTGAGTAGGGAAGAACAGGACCCTAGGACCCCATGCCCAAACCTAGTTGACGAGAGCCCAGATAAAGGGGAGTGACAGTATGAAGCACTTCCCTGGGTAAAGTCCAGGGTGAGGGAGGATGCTTAGCCCGATGGGCCTAAGCTGGGGGGGGGTATGTGAGAGAGCGCCCCCTAGTGTTCTACCGTGGACCTGTGCAGGACCAGGTTAGATTCCTGGTCATCTATGAGCGTGCGCCCCGAATGATACCCTACGCACCTGTGCAGGTCCAGGCTAGGTGCCTGGTCATCTATGAGCGTGCGCCCCGAATGTTACCCTATGCACCTGTGCAGGTCCAGGCTAGGTGCCTGGTCATCTATGAGCGTGCGCCCCAAATGATACCCTACGCACCTGTGCAGGTCCAGGCTAGGTGCCTGGTCATCTATGAGCGTGCGCCCCGAATGTTACCCTATGCACCTGTGCAGGTCCAGGCTAGGTGCTTGGTCCCCTTTTAAATCCGAAGGGAGATGGCTCCATGGGCAGGACCCGGCTGGGCTGGAGGAGCTCAGAGGGCATGACCAGCTCAAGGGGAATAAGTTGTGAGGGACCCATGTCTAAGGAGTAGGAGCTCCAGGATCCACTCTGGGAAGGTAGACAGTTTGTTTTAGATTCTCTCGGAGAAGTAGAGAGTGGACATCCTGCAAGAGAGTGACTATACTGTGAAGGTAGGCAGTTTCATAGTGTTTAGGTTGTGGAGTGGGAGCTCCTGAACCCCTCTGAGAGACTAGAGTGGGAATACTGGAAAGTGAGGCAGTTTATTGTCTTTGTTTTTCGTTTGTGTACATAAATAAAGTGATATTGCATGAGATAAGGCGGGAGTCAGCGTGCTTACTGCTCCAGCCCACACGTGATTGTTCGGACATCCTCACGGGGCCATACAAGGGCTTGTGGGTGTGTGCGTAAAGACACAGGAATGCACACAGACTGAGGTGGTCAAGGAGGAGTGAGAGGTAAAGGACTAATCTGTTCAATACTTATTATATCTGATCTTTGAGTTGAAAACAGTAGTTAGATTATACCTCCCAAGAGCTACCACTTCAGAAGAAGAATGCTCTTGTTCAGTATTCCCCACCCCCCACATCATTCAAATCCTCCTCCTCCCTCCCGTTTCACATTAATGCTTCCTGATTTAGGTGCATTCCACATCAAGGCACCGCTTAACTTTGCTTCAGTTATATATAAATCAGACTTGCGATGGGTTACATGCTGGGTTTCAGAAAGGAAGGATAGATGCTTGACTTTGAAGTCAGTCTTTTCATGGGAGAAAGCATTAGATAGAATATATGAGTGAACAATTAGCACTTGAGAAACATATCAGGCAAGATATGTTAAACTTAATAATAGGTTGGTGTTAATGACAAGTGTCCAATAATTTGCCAAACAAGTAATTTCCTAGTGCATAACTAAAAATCCAGAAGGAAAGATATAGTGATATATCTGGCTTTCTTTTGATTGATTTTTCTCAGCCTTTAGATTTTTAAATTGTAGTATGAAATATTTCTTGACTGATGTAAAAATAATGGATTGCCATTGACAGATTACAGAATTGCTGAACGTCAACATCCTAGTAGTGTGCGTAACATATAATAAAGATACTGAAATATCACAATTGATGTGCCATGTAAGAAAGTGATTGAACATTTTAGAAAGCAGCAAAGGCTATGAAAATCTTTCCACGTATACAGAGGGAATGTCAACCATGATGAAACACAATGAAGAAATCCAACTTGGCAATCCAAGAGAGCACTGACTTCTACAAAGGCAAAAACTGTCCATGGAAAGAAAATTCAATTGAATGATCTGAAGACAAATAAATGGAATTATAATTGTTTGGTAAACCTGGCACCTTATGCAGACTCTGCCCACTTGTTGATGATACACAATTTATCAAATAAAATTCAAACCTTCGAGCTCCCGACCTAAATAAACTAATTCAGAAGAAAGCACCTTTAGGATTTTGATACTGAAAATCGGTACAAGTCAAAACTAAACAGAATGCCCCTTAACTAAAATTCAGAATAACTTATTTTACTTTCCTGTTCTGAAGCTTAAACATGGGTTTAAGATGAATTTGAGAGCATATTGTACTTTTATCCCAAATACATTTTTTAAAATTGTTCAAGACCAGAAGAGAAGGGAAGGGGGATGGAGATATATTCTCTCAGGGAAGGCATGAAGACAATGGGGTAGATTTTCAGATGTACGCGCGCTACCCGACGCGCACACATGTACGCCCGATTTTATAACATGCACACGCAGGCGCGCACATGTTATAAAATCAGGGGTCGGCGCGCCCAAGGGGATGCGCAATTGTGCACCTTACGCGCGCCAAGCCGCACTGCCTTCCCCTGTTCCCTACCCCCCATCCCACCCCACCTTCCCTTCCTCTATCTCCCCTGCCCTTTACCCCCTACCTTTTCCTTGTTTTTCTTTTATTTCCAAACTTACTTCAGTCCTGGGGCTGAAGTTGCGTGCGCCGGCCAACTGCTGGCGGGCGATCCCCAGCACAGCAGCAAATGGCCACTGTGCCGGGAGCCTCTGGCCATGCCCCCTCCCCGCCCCTTTTTGCAAGCCCCGGGACTTACACGCGTCCCGGGGCTTTATGCGCGTCACCGGGCCTTTTGAAAATAGCGCGTAACCTTTTGAAAATCCGGCCCAATGTGAACAGGACAATTTGGATTTGAAGTGCTTTCCAAACCAGGAACAGAGAAGTGGAAAAGAACAGAGATATTATTTGACATGTGGAAGAGGTAGAAGAGAAAGAAGATGTCAAAGTGTGAGAAATAAAGGCCAGTAAAGAAAAAAAAACAAGGTGATAGCTTTCTATTGGACTAAATTGGTACATTTTGAGGATAATTTTCAGTGGCCCTCATATGACTGAAGTCTGCATCCAGATATTAGCCCGATTTTTTCAAAGCAGGAGGCCACAGGGGAAGCAAGGGGCAGCTGTGACAGGAGGGCCTGATCCCCTCAGAAGCACTGGTAAGGGCAGAGGAAGGCTGCGGGGACAAGGAGGAGTGGGCATGCATGGGTCCAAGAGGCAGCAGCAGGAGGTCATGGAGGTGGGGGTGGGTGTCTAAACAGCTGGCCAACCTCCATGTGGCTGTTACCTCCCTCTTCTCTTCCCCCACTGTGGACTCCAGCTCCCTCCCTCCCTCTCCCCTCCCCAACCTCGGCATTCTATCTGCTCATCTCAGCTCTCCCTAGCACTGGCGGCAGGAGCAGCATGCTGTGAGTGAGTGCGGGAGACCGGTGCATGTCCTCCCCACTTCCTCCCGCATAGTTTACCTTACAAACAGGAAGCCAAAGAAGATTACGGTCACTGCAGGCTCATAGGGTCCCACTCACAACCTGCTGCTTCCACTGTGGTCAATCTCTAGCTAGCTGCTGGTGCTAGGGAGAGCAGAGGAGGGAACTGCGGGGTAATGAGGAAGTATTTGTTCTTGGGGAGGCCAGCAGCTGGCATGTACATTGCTAGCTTTAAAGGTCCTGCTGACAGCAGGCCTTTCTTAAGTAAAACTGGCCAGGCCGGCTGACTACCATTCGGTTGGCAACCTTACAGGCCGATACAGAAAAACGCACGGGAGAGCCGGCAAGCGCCCGCTCTCCCGGCGCGCGCCCAGGCCACTCTCCTGGGCGGCACGATTCAGGAGGGTGGCCTATGCAAATTAGGGCCCGCGGTAAAAGGAGGCGCTAGGGACACTAGCGCGTCCCTAGCGCCTCCTTTTTGACAGGAGCGGTGGCTGTCAGCGGGTTTGACAGCCGACGCTCAATTTTGCCGGCGTCGGTTCTGAAACCCGCTGACAGCCACAGGTTCGGAAAACGGACGTCGGCAAAATTGAGCGTCCGTCTTCCGACCCGTGGGCAGCGGGCCGATTTTTACTTTTTTTTTTTTTTTTTACTTTTGGGGCCTCCGACTTAATATCGCTATGATATTAAGTCGGAGGGTGTACAGAAAAGCAGTTTTTTCTGCTTTTCTGTACACTTCCCTGGTGCCGGCCGAAATTAGCACCAGCCTTTGGGCAGGCATTAATTTCTGAAAGTAAAATGTGCGGCTTGGCTGCACATTTTACTTACTGTATCTCGCGGGAATAACTAATAGGGCCATCAACATGCATTTGCATGTTGCGGGCGCTATTAGTTTCGAGGGGGGGGGGGTTGGATGCACGTTTTCGACACGCTATTACCCCTTACTGTATAAGGGGTAAAAATAGCGCGTCAAAAACGCGCGTCCAAACCTGGGCTGTATCGGCCTGTTGGTCAGGGTTATGTCGCAGCAGGTCAGCTATTTAAACAATCTAAGAAAGCAGAGCAGGGAATAAGCAGCTGTGCAAGAAGGACCAAATGAGGTGTTGACAGTCAAACAGTAATAGTGAGCATGAGGAGATACAATTCATGGATCTGGAAACCTGAGGAGTCTCCTGTTTCAAAGCTCTGTAGTCCTTGACAGCTCTATCAGAAGGGAAATCGTGCTTTGAACTGTTGACAAGTCAGCTATGTACCATGATACATATTATTTGTTCTGAGCTGCAGCTGTACAGATAGATATTTGGAAATGCATTGCTGGATGGAACACGCTGACCTTTCATCACAAATGATTTAGTGGCTCAGCCTTTCTGATGAGCAGTACAAATGTTATCAGCTCGTATTTACGACCTGAAATTGCATTAAGTTCCTTTCACGAAAGCCCAATTGGGATGCTTGGTATGATCTCAGTTCTTCAAAAATATGACAGCAACTGTATTTATTGTCCGTATCTGAATGTTGGGCTGATTAAAAATATTTGTGTTTAGGGATGGAAACAGCCTTGCCAATGAGGAAAAGAGAGGCAAGTGGCCTCACAATGGAGCAAACAAGTAACAGAGCGGTCCAGCTCTCTTTCCCCTCCTTAACAGCCTTATCAATGCCACGTGTCTGAGCTTTTCTCCATCACTAGGGACTGAGTCAGTTTCATTGCTTGCCCATTACCGTTCCTAGTTAAAGTTGTTCCATCGCCTAATTATCCTTTAATTTATAATCGTCTCCTAGCTGACATCAGGTACATCTGGAAAGTAGTGGCGAGAGGCTTCTGCATCTGCTCCAGATGACAACATAATGAACAAGGATGGGCAGGAAGTCAAAAAAAAAAAAAAAGTTTGCTGGTACTCTTAGACATTATGCTACCAATTTTCTCCTAGCAAACAGTCCTTTAAAACAAGTAAACAAGGAAGCACGGTCAAAGACAGCAACATCATCTCACGCACAGCAGCTTCCGAACGAATCAAAGGACCATCAAATCACAGTCTCCAGTTCCTCCAATGACCACAAAAACCATACGAGTTAATGTTCAAAGGACTTAGGTACGGAAGTAGTTCCTATTCATGTATATGCTATTTTATAAACATCACAAGTACGTGCAGGTGTTCAGTTTCACATGCACATTTACCTGCATTAAAAAAAGGGGTCAGTTTAGGGGCGTTGCAGGTGTTCAGAGCATCAGCTCCTAAAGGTATAAAAGGGAAGGAAGGGTCTTATGTATGCAGGTGCATATTGAACTGATGCACAGTTATGAAAAATGCAATAATGTTGAAATGTTTCCTTCTTTCTCTGTTTAGCACTTACCGCTTGAGATCGGACAAGGGGACTGAGCTGATGCCATAAGACTCCACCTTGTTTCTCACCCTCTCTCTCCCTGTTTGCTGCTTTCAGTTTCACCTTCTGATCTGCCCAGCATCCATGCTGTAGCTCCTGAAGAAAGCAGCCTTTCTTGTTTTGTATAAATATCGTTTGTTTCCTCAAATAAATGCTAAACTGTTTGGGTTTTTTTAACTTATTATGTGGCGGGTACATTCTTTCTGCTGGACTACTTACTTTGAACACAAAGGTTGAACCATGGCCTCCAACACCAAGGCTGGGCCAAGAAATATGAATGGAAACTGCTATTTTATAAAAGATTTACGCAAATACATTAGGCAACTTATTTACGCAATTTTACACCTACTAATCATCTAGCACGAGTGATATCAGACTTGTCTGTTGTCTGCTAATGTTTGGGTGGGAGCTCCAAGTGGACTGGGGAGAGTTCAGGGTGAAGTACTAGGAGGGCCTTGGTGAAATAAAAATGGAGTGGATGAACTGATGGAAGTATCAACAAATGGGTGATTTCCAGTCCATGTGCATATTTTAAAATGTACATGCTTCTGCGTATAAATCAGACTTTTATGCATATATGGGAGATTGTTTTCAGGCATACAATATGTTGCTTCGGAGGTGGACCACCGTCGGCAGGTGGAGTAGGTTGAAGTTAGAGGCCGCTGTAGCTTCACCTATACCAGCCCTCATTCCTCTCAGGTTGAGCCTTTGGATGCCGGGGCCGGCAGCACTTAGGTGGGCCTTGGGGATAGTAAAGACAAGTGGTTCAGCCCAGAGAAAGCAGCCGATAGATGGCGTAGTCCTACCCTGGACTGGGTTCGATACAGGAACTCAGGCGCCAAAGGAACGGGAGGTAACTGGAGGTGCTCAAGCAAAGAAAGGCTGGAGCCTTGTAAGTCCACGTCCAGAGGATAGGCAAGAGGAGGCGTCACTGACAGGCTAGGATCAGAGCTAGCGGCAAGCGGAGGTCGTAGCAAGCAATGTAGAACTCTGGGCATGGAGAGGTCTGTAACGTTGTCAATCAAGGCAATGGTCAGGGTGTGGAGAAAGCAGGCATAGTCAATCAAGGCAGTGGTCAGGACACGGAGAAGGCAGGCGTGGTCAATCAAGGCAGTGGTCAGGGCATGGAGAAGGCAGGCGTGGTCAATCAAGGCAGTGGTCAGGACACGGAGAAGGCAGGCGTGGTCAATCAAGGCAGTGGTCAGGACACGGAGAAGGCAGGCGTGGTCAATCAAGGCAGTGGTCAGGGCATGGAGAAGGTAGGTGTGGGCAAGCGTGGCTAAGGTCCGGGACTGAGATAAGCTGAAGAGTAGTCAAACAAAGCAGAGTCGAATCCAAAGAGTCAGTCCAACACATAGACGAGGCCGGAACGAGGAAGACAGGAACCAGGAACCACAGGAATCAGGAACACAAAGTAGAAAGAATTCTCTATCAGCAACGAGTACTCGGAGTACTTGGAGACCTGTTGCAGAGGCAACGCTATGGAGCGAGGCCTGAGCTTATATACGCTGAAGAGTCTGATGTCAGCATCCAGGGCTGCGGCCTGGTTCTCGCCGCGGGCCCTTTAAAAGAACTAGCGATGCGCGCGTGCGCGCCTAGGGAGGGGCGTGGCACCGATGGCGGCGTCTCTCCGCAGGCCATGCAGAGAGGTCCGGCGAGCAAGGACATCTTGGCTGGCAACACTGGGGACCATGGCAGAGCCGGAGGCACCGGAGGTGACCCGAGGTCGGAGCTGGCGGCCCACCGCCGCCAGTGAAGAGGAACCAGGAGCTGGAGTCCGTGTGAGAAGGTGAGAGGGCCGCGCCGCGGGTCTTCCGCGGGCAGCATGCGTAATAAAATATACGTGAGGATGTTTATAAAATAGATTGATAAATTATGTGCTTTCATTGCATTGCAAAATATTTATGTACACTGAAACATATGCACATATGTTATGTATATACATATATTTTATAGTTTATATGGACCAGATATGCAGAGATTCTAAAATACTATAGTAGATCTTCACGTGCCCATATATGCACTTATATGGGGCTGCATAGAGTTGTTTGAAAGTTATCCTTATAGTCCCCAGTCCTCACATTTCTACTGCACAAAAGAACACCAATACAGCCCTCCCCATTTTCTGCCCCACTATTTGTTTATTTATTACAATTTTTGCCTTACTTTCTCAAGCAAACAAGTGACTTACAGAAAACATCCTGCAGTCATTTCAAGAATCTGGACTGCTCAGGATCCCTTTCTTCATACTACAGGCTCCCTACCTCTTTTCTCAGCTGAACACTCCTTGCAAAGATACTAAAATTCATTACCAGAGATATAAACTCATGGGCAACTCCAAGATAACCTTTTTCAGAGTGTGAGTGTCTGAATTCACAGCTCTAAATAAAAGACCCAGATGCCTTTACTCCAAGATCATCTTCTTCTGGTATAAATCTAGGCTTCCGGATACATTCCCATTCTGCATTTTGGTACTTAGGATGTTCCAAACATAGATTAGCATGCAAACCAGTAAGCTTAGTTTCCATCTTCATGAGGCTGAGATCCTGTCCGCAAAGTAATTGCAGATTTCCCAGAATTCCAAACCCATGGACAGTTTTGCAGGCAAGAGCATTAAACCTGTCTCAACCGTATTCTTAACATCATTGGTATGAGCTATAGAGAGACATAGGGGCTCAGATATTTGTAGATTCAAAGGTCACCAAAAGCACCTTGGGTTGACATTCTTGATTACCAAACCTTGCCCCCGGTGACATTGCCCTCAAGAAAGAAAATGAGGGTATAAGAGACGCAAATAAGTAAGCGATCCTTTATCTTCACAACTACATTCCAAGATCTTCATCATTTTTTCAACACACATTCTCTTTCTGTTGCCAAATCCTTTCACTCCATTCCTACTAATTTCCATATGAGCAGGGCCCATCTCCTAAACCTTCTCCTGATCTCTGATGTGAAAATTGTCCAGTCTAGTTGTGACAGCCAGGTAGCAAGACGGAGGGGAAGCTTCATCAACACCAGGTCCACTTAACCACCAGAAACATCATTTCCTAGCAGTCAGACAAACAGAGGAAAAGAGGTCAATGTGGGATAGCCGAGTAACTTTCTTAGGCTGGAGGCAGGAACCACATTGACTCCAGCCTTTCTTTTTACAAATTCCAGCTTTATTTGCCATTATCAACATAAAAATACATAGACTACTACTTACCTCCAGCAGTGTACTTCCACCATTATCTTACAGCAGAGAAGATTTAGGAGCTGCCTTCTTGAGGATTGGGCTCTATCTCTTATCCTGCCCAACTAGGTCCTGCCCACAAAGCTCTCTCCCTCTATAAATTTAAGTTGGACCAGGCTAGATGCCTGGTCCCATACAGATTAAAGGGGGGTGTAAGGCTATTCCTTTACATACCCTCCCCCTCTAAGCTTGAACCCGTTATGACGAGCAATCTTACTCACTCTGGATCCCATCTAGGGAAGTGAGTCCACTCCCCAACATACAACTTTTGGCCTCCCGCCAGCTAGATTCTGGGTAGGGGCTATAGGGTCAGGTTCTCTCCCTCTCATTAGGACTATTTCAAATATCACCATTACTGGAATCACCCACTGTGCCAGTATCTACTCACAAATCTTCAACTGAGTTCCTTTGCTGCTCTGGGTTCCACTCCTCCTCTGGCAGGACTTTCTTGACTTCTTCTGGGTGCTGCTTTAGTGGTCCCTCTTCCTCTTGCTGTATACCTGGTTTAACCTGTTTCTCAACTTTTCTCCCAGCTTCTTCTGAATCCTCTGCACTATCACCAAAATACACACTTCTCTCTGTCCACTCTTCAGCACCTCTCTCTGGCCACTCCTTCAGGGAAGTCTGTCATACCTCCTATAGGCCAGGCTGTAAAGCTCTACCATGAACTCTCCTATATAACAATCACAGTCACTGCAGGTTCATTCACCTGATTTACATTCTTTTTTCTTGCACTATGCTGTGCATGTCCTTGCAAGTCAGGCTTTTCTTCCACCACCTGTTCTAGCAGTATTTTCACTGGTTTCATGCCAGGTTTTCCTGTCACACCTCTCTGGCTCCAGCACATTTGCTGCTTGTATCTTCCTCTGAATCTTTGTCCCTCTGGAGGATAAATCACCAGTCATGTGATTCAAAGGGCTGTTGTGCTTCCTCAGCTTTCAACTACAGTGAGCCTTTCCCTGGTCTTACTTCTGGCAGGCTGGCAGGAGCACAGCTCTTGCTTCTCTTTCCTTCCAAGCACATGCCTAAGCAGTCTGGTTTTTATATGGCACATTCCTACAGCTGCCTCTATCTTTCCTGGAGGCTTTGAATCCACACTTCTATCTCTTGCTTAGTAATGCTTTCCCCACAGACAAGATTGACTTCCTTGAGTTTTGTGCAGGGCAACTGGCTTGCTGCTGGAAGGTCACATCCTGTCAAACATACATAGCCACAAATGCTTATTTTTTTTTCTCTGAGCAAAGGCAAAAAGAAAATGAAAAAACCCTGCTTGTCCAGCAAATAAATTATTTTTATATTCCCTGTCTCAACACACAGAGCTTTTCTCCTTACTTGCAATAAATCTTTCAAGCTATTATTTTTCTTCAAGCCCCAAGATACTGCTTTCTAGATTAAAGAAAACATTTAAGCTGTTTGGCTTTTATGCTCCTCTCTGAGCCACAGTCTTTTAAACTTGTCAGTACTTTGTGCACTGCTAGCAGCGCTGCTTTTTTGGCAGGCAACACACAACAACAAACACACTTCCTTTCCTTCTCTGGAGTTTGGGTTTCTGCCTGTGCAGAGTATAGTGCAGAAATCCATGAACTGACATTATTTGTGGGATAGTCAGGTAACTTTCGTAGGCTGGAAGTAGAAATGATACTGACTCTAGCCTTTCTTCTTATTAATTCCAGCTTTATTTACAATTATCAGTATACAAATATGTAGACTGCTTACCTCCAGCAGTGTACTTCCACCATTATCTTACAGTAGAAAGGATTCAGGAGCTACCTTCTCCTGAAAATGCAGGGCCTCCTGTTCCAAGCTGGACTCTGCCTCTTATCCTGCCCAGCAGGGTCCCACCCATTGAGCTCTCTTCCTCTATGTGTTTAAGGTGGACCAGGCTAGATGCCTTATTCCATACAGGTTAAAGGGGGAGGGTAGGGTCACTCCTTTACAAGACTCTACTCCAAGTTCTGAGCCTTTACCAAGTCCAGTTAAACAGGGAGACCAACAGAGATTCAATGTAATTGAATTTATAAACTTAAAAGCCAGAATTACAATGCACTCAAAGCAGTATTACATACCATAAATTACACGTGTAAATGCACTTTATTCGTATAAGTGGACCTTTGAAAATTGCTACAATACTTGCCATTGAATTATCCATAGGATTTACCTGCGTAAGTGCACTTTACACACGTAAATGGCTTTTGAAAATTGCTAGGAAAGTATGCTACATTTATGGGCGTAACTCCTTTTAAAATTACCTCTTCAGTCAAAAAGTCACCTCAAACAGAAAGGGCAATTAGAAAGCTGGCTGCATGAATCAAAGTCATTTTTAAAAGTTGTGAGACAGTTCTGGTAACTCACTTAACACATACCACTGTAAAGAGCTAATTTACTGAAAAAATGGCAATTTGTTGTAGATGCGAGGTACTAGAAATTAAAATGTATATTCTGTGATTTAAAAAATTTATTTGCAGTCAAATATAGGACACTGTTGAATCTGTGCAGCATACAAAATGAGGAAGGAGATTTAAAGCATCCTCACAGTTACATCCACCTCTCTTCCTATGAATAAACAGAGACTTGATGTGTTTTACAGTATTCTAATAAAACATGTATATTAGATATTATTTTTCATGTTGTGCAATACTGGGGGCAGCTCAAGCTAGTACCTAACTGTACTGAACACATACAAATTACCCAAAGCCCTACAAGCTAAACGGGAAGTTTATAAATGGTCTCCCATATTTTATACTATTACAAATTTATGGAAGATATTTTACAGCTCTCAGGATTATTGACTGCACTGCAAATGTTGAAAAATGAACATATCTTCATCTAAATAAATAAAACATGCAATATATTGTTTTAAATCAAATCTTTTATAATCATACAGTAGGTTGGCTTAATATGTTGAGAAAATCAGTTTAGTCCTTGCAGAAGTATATGCAATAATTCTAGTACAAACAGATCAATAAAATCTTAATGAACAGGGAAAGCTGAAAATACTTTTCTAGTATATTCCAGTAAGAGGGCAGCTGATGTGCTGGAGTGGGCAGGTTCACCCAGGCCCCTGGCATGGATCCAGCTGGAACCTACCCTCAAGATTCCTTGTTGGGAGGAGGGAAGGGTATTGATGACCCCCGTTCCTATCTAAGGCTTCAATGGCACCAGCTGCATGGCTTGGTGGCTTCCACATGTCATGTCTGTATGACACGAGACTCGGCGTGTCCTGAGATTGGATCTGGTGGGATAGGCTGGCATCACAAATGGGTGCTACCGCCACATTCCTGTGACGTACCCAGTGCACCAGAACGACGGCCGCGTCAGGAGATCTGTGATTGGTTGCAGCGGAATGCAATGACGTCAGCAGAAAGGCGGAGCTACTACTCTAAGAGCCACCACTATAATTCTAAAGGGCTCTAACCCAGTTAGTGGGTTTTGGCCTACTCCAGGTAGTTCTGAAGGGACTCTGCCCTTCCAATTCGACTCTTTCCTAGATGAGTACTGCTGCAGGTAAAAACCTTCCTGGTTACTCAAAAAAATTAATTATTTTAATTCGCCATTGTTTGGGCTTAGAATTCTTTTCCATTTAAAAAGAAAACCCCATAAACTAAATCACACATTGCATCCATGGATAGGCTGTGGCGTCTTGCATTGCAGTAGCCTCTTAAGATAACTAACAGCCCCTGGCACTTCTATGGCGTGCCCGTCGGCCGAATTACTCAGTTGTGGCTTGTCATGCCCTGGCACAATGCACAGCCAGACCATTAGTGGTCCCAGCCCTTGCAGCACCAGATGGTTATGGGCAGGTATTCTCCAACCTCATGGGTCGCACGCCAGTCAGTACTATGGATCTACAGGGAGTCAGAAGCTGGCGAAGATAAGATAGCCATCAGTGCAGCCACCAGAGCCAATCGTGACCCACAGAAGGACTGGGAGGGGTCAGATCAGGGGGCTGGGTCCAGGTCACTCCCAGCACTCTAGTTCATAGGCATGGAGCCTCGAGGCTTTGGATCAAGACGATGCGATAGGAGGTTGGCCCTCCTAGGCCAGAGTAGCGTTTACCATAGGGTTTGCCAAAATAATCAAAGCAAAACAATGAGAATAGTCATGCTTTGATTTATGCCCCCCACAAAAAAGTACCCACACAAATGTGCACCTGCTTCTAATGCAAGAAAATATTTTAGGCAAACTAATTGTGTAATTGCTTCACCCGACCTAATCCTACCCCAGGAATGCCTGCAAAAAAACACGGGTATTTGTTGCTGACATACGTGGGCTCTTTTGCTTGGGCAGAGGGTGAGCAGTAATCAAAAAGCCCATTTCTGCAGGTAAAACAGCATTTGACCCGTGAGAAGTCTTCCAGTATTGCCTTCTACGTTAATCTGAAGGGGGAAGAGATTTATAGGTGGGTTATAAGGTCTAGTTTGAACTCCTTTAAAGAATTCCCTCCAGTGCCATGTGGGTGGTGTTTTTAGCTGCAGCCTCAGTATAGTAATCTTTTGCTTTACACTGTCGTCTTGCTCTCACTGAGCTCTTCCCTAGCATTGCCTCATGTTCTATTCTGGAAAGCCTCTTACTCATTAACAGCTACATTTTCAAAGACGCGCGCGCTGATTTTATATCCCACCCTAATTTAGCTACATTTTTCTGTTTTGTAACTCACCTTGCTCTAAGGAGCAGCAGCAGGCCGGTGCGTGCTCCACCGAGACGGCGCCTAATGGCCCCTTCCCGCCCAGCCCATTTTACTAACCCTGCATTTCCGCTCATGTCGGGGGGTTACGCGGGTGGCTGGGCCGCTCTGAAAATGCGCTCGGCGCGCACATGGCCCAGCCACGCGTGCATCTCCCAGGATAAGAACGCGTCAGGCTTTTAAATTCAGGCCCTGTGTAGGTTACAGCATCGTATATAATTTTAAGAGATTTCAATGTAATAGCATCTCAGTTTTCTATCCTATACTGCTCTTCTCACCAGCAGGGAATTTCTTCCTTCATTCCCACATCTCCTCATCCGAGACCGTGTTGGCAGGTCTGCAAAGATGGCGAGGACCGAATTGCTTTAATTAGCTGTTCAGCTGCTTAACTACCAACCAGTCTTCCCCGCAAACCAAGATAACAGCTTACTCCTCCATCCTGTGTCTCACTAATAAATTACAAAAGGGCAACTACCTTATGATGTAAACTCACAACCATAGCAACGGCGCTGTGGAAAATACTTGAACGAAAAGGTCCTGAGTTTAGAATGTTCTCGGGGGGCTAAGATGAGCAGGTCACTGTGGCAAGAGACATCCTGGGGCCATCCAACAATATATTGTTTACACGTTGCTGAAGGTTTTTCACCCCTCAGTACAATTTTACCCTGGGCGCTTCCATCTTATGCATGTGACTTTTCTTTTTCAGTTATAATTGTAATGAAACCTCTCAGACCTGTGAGGATTCCCACACTCAGGGCGAGATTAAGGGTTCTGCTGCACTTCTTTTGCTGCATCCTGGATTTCTCTCCTAGGAGTGAAGCCTTCAGCTGTTTGCTGATCAGTGGTTTGTTCCCCTGAGTGCTTTGTTCTGCAGTGCAACCAATCACCACATTCTGTTTAGAGGGCCTGGTGCAGGTAATTACTGTTCGCTCGTAATCCTCAGGTACTGACACATTTGCTTAAATATGAACATTTACATTTTAATTTTATGATCCAGTTTTTCTCCTAAAATAATATTAGCAATTTGCTTTTTCGTATTGTGGCGCTGCAAAAAAAATTGCCTTCTAAATTATTCCTGAGTGAGAAGAAGCAATTATTAGATTTACAGGTTTAGCATGCCTGATATCTGACCATATTTTTCTTTCTACAGCATGTGAAGAGAATTTTTCTCCTAGGTACTGTTTTCTTATCAATAAAATATTTTGTGCCTTACATAAGTACATTTTCTCTAGTATTTCTGTTGCTTCCTATTGGCAAACACTCAAGCATATCGCTTACAAACTCCCCCACCCCCATCCACCTTGTCCACCATTATTGTTACTTATATGCCCCACTACTGTTACATTTGGTGGTCCGTGGGCTGCTCCCATGGACCGCCGCACTCACCTCCTTGACCGGATCCTTCCTGCCTGCTCCAGACATGGCCGTGTCCCATGCAGCAAGACACCGCCGGCCTCTGACGCACCTCTCCTTAGGCGCGCACCGGACTTCTGCCGATTTAAAGGGCCAGTGGCAGGAAAAGGACAGCAGCGCAGGATGATGAGGTCACCACTAAAGCCCTATAAAAGGCTCACCTCAGCATAGGTCCTCCTACACTCTATAGAGTGTGTTGCTATCCAGCATGTCTTCAGTTCCAGCTTCCTTGTCTTCAGTTTGTCAGCTCATTCCTCGTTACCCGCCTGTTCTTCTCCTCATCTTCCTGACCTGCCTATCAGTCTCTCCTTTCCTTTTGGACGGATTCTTGGTTTTGACATCAGCCTGATCTCGGATACGCTTGACCATTGCCTGCCGCTGGATATGCTCCACCGCTGCCTAGCACTGACCACTGCCTGCCACCAAATATGCCTGACCCCCTGCCAGCTCCTGACCATCTCCCAGACCTTAGATTTGTCTGATCTCCATCTGCTTTGACCCAGCTACTCTACAACGACCACCTCTGCCATCAGCAAAGACGCCCATCTAAGACCTGCCAGCTCCTGCACCCAAAGGCTGAACCTGAGGGGAACAAAGGCTGGTAGGGGCGAAGCTCCAGCTGGGCCTCTGCTTCGTCCAGGTCTGCCTGCCGACGGTAGGGACCTGCAGGGCTCCTTCCTGCGGGTTGCGCCAATCCTGCCTCAGCCCCAGGGTCCACTAACACAACAGCTACTCAGCGAGTAAATAATGATCTTTTATAGGACTCTGTTTTCAAAAGTCCTCACCACCTCTTTTGGAAGGGCATTAGGTGATGAGAAAGAAAACAATAAACAACTTCAAAAGGGCATGGGATAAACACTGCGGATCTCTAAAGGCGTCAGGACGATAATGAAGAAAAGAGTAGGTGGGGGGAAAGTACATGGAGTAGCAGTTAGTACCCTTAACCAGAAGGCATGAGTGATTACTACCCTTAACCACTTACTCAAAAGAGTGATGTAATCAGTGGACAAAACGGGACAGATATTAGCTCTTTGTGGTTCGTTACTACATCATAACTCCTGTAAAAAAAAGCCTCTGGAGTTAGTATTAGCAAGACCTATCAATTCTAATGCTTTATTTCTCTGTCACGCATCATCCATTTTTGCAGCTATTTTTGTACTTCAGATTTTGATTTCTTGATGGCATCTGCAGCTGCAAGAAAAGCCTGATGAGCCACTGGTAGTACTTGAACAGCGAGGAGCTGCAAATAAATAGCAGAAGCACAAATACAAGGGGGATGGAGTCGTAAAACAGCAAGTCCAAATAGAACCAGCAAGACTAACCATGGAGCCATACAAGACACATTATAGGATATTAACTGGCAGCACCATGGACAATCTGTTCTGTAGCTCATAGGACAGATGTGTGACTCCAGAAAACTGGTGAACAGCAGATGTATTCTTTCTCCAGGTTGGGCAAACAATGTAGCGAGGCAGTGTAATGCATGGTCTGGGCAGTCCTTACCAATGTCTCTTTCTATGCCATGGTTCTTGAATGGAAGATCCAATAGTTAATAGTTATTGGGAATCTGCCAGGTACTTGTGCCCTGGCTTGGCCACTGTTGGAAACAGGTTACTGGGCTTGATGGACCTTTGGTCTGACACAGTATGGCAAGTCTTATGTTCATATAACCCACCATAAAACTGTTTTAGAAACTTTAAGATTTTCCACCCTCATAAATAAAGCCATACATATTCTTCCTCTAAAAGGCAGTCAACAGATTTGAATTTCAAATCAGAAAATTTGAATAGCGAACACCTGACCCAAATTTTCATAGTTGTTTTTGCAGATTACACCACAACAAGGATCAAGCAGTTTTTTTGGTGTTTAGATGAGCAAATGTCACAGTCTTGTGATTCTGTTTACCATCTGCATAAATTTGCCTTTGGCATACTGTGCAGTCATCTTCTCTCTGTAGTCAGTAGGATATCTTTCAAGTCATTTATTTTCTTCTGCTACCTAAGTGACAACAATGAATGACACATAAAAGTTAACTCAAGAATAATAAAAAGCTTCAGTTCGAATAACAGCATTTCATATTGGGTTGAACATGTCATTGTATAAGTTCTGAATGCTGAAACCAACTGATGTCTCATGAGTTTATTTTTTTACTCCACTCCACAAGATGATAAAAGTCTCATACAAAAAAAATGTAGAAATACAAGTAAGCAAACAATTGAGAATGATAATGATCACTCTCTTCTCTCAAAACAAACAACATTTAGAGGGTAATTTATACAGTAACTCCCTTTATAGCAGTAAAGTCTGTACATTGGATTTTCAATGCAAACATATGTGCATAAGTTCACTTTGAAATTCATAGTAAATGGCTAGGTACATGTAGAGATTCATTCATGTAAAGTTATACCTCCTTTTTGGAGGACATACCTTAGGTGCACACGCTTACATGTATAACCCCTGGGCGGGACGATCCTTTTCTTGGTACCCAGGGGCACATAGAAAGAAAAGTAGAGACGGATCCTTTCTGCACCACTGCTCCAAGTCTCTATTCATCTCCTTCTCCCTACTAGATAGCTTTATTCTCTGAGATCCAGGCTCCGGAGCATGGGGACAAACAATAGCTCTTATACCCTGCTTCTTTGCAAGCAAGCCCTGTCTCCGTCCTTTACTTCACAGCCCTGCCAGTTTATACTGTCTTTGAATCCAATAAACACACGGGAGAAGAATGGTGGTTTCCAACGTCTTTACTGATAGTTTGATCAGATGGTTGAATAATATTTACACTTCTCCAATTCGACTGATTAGCAGCAATAAATAGTAAGCAGATAGAATAAACTTGTGACTTCATGTCTTGTAGCAAAGTCTCTGATCACTTTGGAAGCACTCCTTATTTACAATGAAATTTCTTCTTTTCCCACTTCCTCAAATTCCTCAGATTATGTAGAGTGAAATTGGTTCAATCCTCCTTCACCTCCCAATTTAATTCTTACATCTTCCCACAGAGATTGATTAGAAAGTAAACCTTCACAATATTTAATCAGAACTTAATCCCAAAGTTAACACTCTTCCAGAAATCCCTTTTGAATACTTTTCACTCCTTATGAAGCATCTGATGGATACTTCACTCCCTTTCTTAATTATGTTAACTCCTTAGGCAGCACCTGATTGCTTCAGTTAGAACCTTGATGTTGTCCACAGCATGCAAGCAATCATGTTACATGGACAGTCAGAGGGGTTAGAGACTTAGACAAAAGAGTGTATTTCAAGTAAGCCCAGTCTCTGCTTCTGACTTCAGAGTAGACTGATAGCCTCCTTCCCCCTTATTAGCCCTTTTTGAATTTGCTCTTCCCACGATAACATGACGTATACATCTGGATTACAAGTGTGCACTATTGAGCATGCCCCAACTAACTGATATCAACCTGAAAGGAGAGCATGGTGCAAAACCCTAATTGAACCAAAACCTAATTGAACTACACTGGCTACCCATTGAACAAAGAATTCAATACAAGACTCTTTGCACCATACATAATTTAATACACGACGAAAAGGCAGAATGGCTGAACACAGCCCTTCACGTACACGTCCCTAATAGAAACTTGAGATCAGCAAACAAAGTCCTATTAACTATTCCCTCAGTAAAAACAGCCAGACTAACTCAAGTAAGGGATAGGGCCCTATCCCTGGCAGGACCTATAATATGGAACACTCTGGGGTAGATTTTATAAATTTCCGCGCGCGCGCGTACTTTTGTTTGTGCAACAGGCGCGAACAAAAGTACGCTGGATTTTATAAGATAAGCGCGTAGCCACACGTATCTTATAAAATCTGGGGTCGGCGCGTGCAAGGGGGTGCACATTTGTGCAACCTGTGCGCGCCGAGCCTGGCGCGTGCTGCCTGTTCCCTTCCACCTCACCTCACCTTTCCCTCCCTTCCCCTACCTAACCCCCCCCCCCCCGGCCCTATCTAAACCCCCCCTTACCTTTGTTGGCAGATTTACGCCTGCCAAAAGCAGGTGTAAATCTGCGCGCCAGTGGGCTGCTGGTGCGCCATCACCCGACCCGGGGGCTGGTCCGGAGGCCTCGACCACACCCCTGGGCCGGCATCACGCCCCCGGACCCACCCCGAACCGCCCCCTGACCCCGGGCACGCCCCCGGACATGCCCCCTCCCCGCCCCTTTTACGAAGCCCCGGGACTTACGCGCGTCCCAGGGCTGTGCGCGCGCCGGCGGCCTATGCAAAATAGGCGCGCCGGCACACGAGTGCCCTGCGCACGTAAATCCAGCCGGATTTACGCGCTCAGGGCTTTTAAAATCCGGCCCAATGCCTTTAGAAATCAGAACACAAAGAGACATCAAAGCATTCAAAAAAAGTTTAAAAACATGGCTATTTAAGCAAGCATACCACAAAGGGAATGAAGAGTAGAATCCAGGGAATTGTATGATGCAGTCGGAAGAACTCCCACACACACACATCAGCTTACTCGAGTGGTGTGTGTGTGTATATTTTATTTTACTTTACCTCTATTAGATTGCAACAGAGGACCAGACTTAAGTGTTAATTTATCTTATAGCCGATATACTTAAAGCAGACATGACTTATCACAACCACTAAGTAATATTTATATGAAACTATGTTACAGTATTTGATGGCACCTGTTTAGTTAATATAACTCAACACATTTAAGTTTGAAATTATGTGCCTTTTTGTGAACCGTTGTGACGGCAACTAGCTTAACGATGGTATAGAAAAGATTTTAAATTAAATTAAATTAAATTAAATGTTCCCATGCCTGCCATAAATCTGATATGTTTTTAGACACATTTCATCTAAAAAAAATATGCCTCTTGTATTCATCCTGTCTCCACGTAAGTATTAGGACCACTGTCCATAACAGGTTTAAATTCAACTTAGTAGGAAATACATATTTATTTATTTAAATATTTATTATTTGACTATAACAAAGTCAAGCTAGGAGAAGTACAAACTGAAATGCCAGCTCTTCTACCAAATTTCATTTCAATCTGTGCATGGATAGTGCACTCCAAGACATGTTCTGGGAGAGCGGAGCCAGGCTGGGCGGGAGGCAGTGACAGCCCTAGTGCTGGAGAGGGAGGTGGGTGGACTGCAAATCTTGGATTTCTACCACCCCCAAACCTCCAGTCTTTTCCACAAGCCTGCCTTCCCTTTTCCTCACTGACCTCTGATCCTTTATTCCAGCATACCAGTCGACGTACTCGCTCAGTCCCCGCCCTCACTCTGCCTGTTGCTGTGAGAGCTTCTGGATCCATGAGTGCAGCAAGGGTAGAGGGGGGTCTGTCATACAGGGAAGTTTAAGAAATGTAGGTCTGATTGATCATTGGTCTCTATAATAAGAATATAATGCTGAATTTCAGGAACATGTTTGTTTTTATTGTAACCTGGGCACCTTTTCGGATTGCCAGTAAGCCCTGGGACAATACATGTTAGTGCAGTTGAAGAGATAATTAGGGGGAGGATCCATTCGCTGGCAGCCCCTCCCATTGAGGGTGCTGTAATGGATCTCCCCCATAGGAGTTTTTATAGCAGAGCTCTGGAAAAGGCTCTGGGGGGCAGTCTTGGTTGGCAGTTTGAGAGGAAGGTTGGAGATTTTTCTGAGTTTATTTATTTATTTATTTATTTATTTATTTATTTAAGGTTTTTCTATACCGGCATTCATGAAAGCGTTCACATCATGCCGGTTTACATGAAACAGGGGTGTGAAGAACAAACCAAGAACATAACTAAACGTGATGAAGAGATGCAGTTACAATTAACAGGGGCTGTAAACTGGGAGGAGGAAAAATAGAGAGAGAAAGAGGAGGTTAATTATATACAATAGTACAGTATATATACATAATCCGAAATATATAGTTGCTGAGTGGAGTCTTTAATGGTTGGCGTGTTAAGTGGAGTTCGGGAAGGCTTGCCTAAACAGCCATGTCTTAAGTCTTTTCCTAAAAGTTAGGAGGCATGGCTCATTTCTGAGATCTGGTGGGATAGTGTTCCATAATTGTGGGCCTGCTGTGGAGAAGGCTCGGTGTCTTAAGGTACTGTGGTTAGTGGTTTTGGTAGGTGGAACAATGAGGCATCCTTTGTAAGCTTCTCTGGTCGGTCTTGTGGATATGTGTGGACGTAAAGGAATTTGTAGGTCAATTGTAGTGTGATGGTGAATGATTTTGTATATTAAGGTGATAGATTTGTAAATTACTCTGAAATGAATTGGTAACCAGTGGAGGTCTTTTAGGACTGGGGAGATATGGTCTCTCTTCCTGGTGTTAGTTAGTAGTCTGGCTGCTGCATTTTGGACCATTTGGAGCGGTTTGGTGTAGGAGGAGGGGAGGCCAAGTAACGTAGAGTTACAATAGTCTAATTTGGAGAATATGAGAGCTTGGAGGATGGTTCTGAAGTCTTTGGTGTGGAAGAGGGGTCTTATCCTTTTTAAAACATGCAGCTTATAGAAGCAGTCTTTGGTTGTTTTGTTTATGTGGGCTTTGAAGTTTAGTTTATTGTCAATTAGAACACCTAGATCTCTTACTTGAGTAGTTTGTAGGTTGGTTGGAAGACAAGTTGAAGGATTGTTGTTCTCCGGAGAAATGAGTAATAGTTCTGTTTTATTGGAGTTAAGTACCAGATTTAGGCTGTTGAGGAGGTTTTTGATTTCTTGATGACAGGACTCCCAGAAATCAAGTGTTTTTGAGTAAGATTCTTTGATGGGGATCAGTATTTGTATGTCGTCTGCATAAAGAAAGTGATTTAAGTTGAGGTTGGTGAGGAGTTGACAAAGAGGCATGAGGTAAATATTAAAGAGTGTAGGGGATAAAGAGGAGCCTTGAGGGACTCCAATGGTCGAGTCGAAACGTGATGATTCTTTATTTTGGATTTTAACTTTATAACCTCTGTTAGTGAGAAACGATTTGAACCAGGAGAGCGCCAATCCAGAAATTCCTATTGTAGATAATTGGTTTAAGAGAATAGAATGATTGACGGTATCAAAGGCTGCTGAAAGATCTAGAAGGACCAATATGAAGGATTGTCCTTTGTCTATGCCAAGAGTAAGGAGGTCTGTGAGGGAGGTGAGGAGGGATTCTGTGCCTAGGTTCTTGCGGAATCCATATTGCGAGGCGTATAGCAGTTTGTTATCTTCAATGTAGTCTGATAATTGGGAATTCACCAGCCTTTCCATAATCTTGGCAATGAAAGGAAGATTGGCTATAGGTCGGTAATTGTTAGGGTCATTTGGTTCCAAGTTTGGTTTTTTTAAGAGTGGTTTGAGAGAAGCCTGTTTGAGGTCTTCAGGGAAGGCACCTTGAGAGAGTGAACAGTTGATGATGTCTGCCAGTGTTTTGGATATAGTGTCTGGGATTGAAAGAAGAAGTTTGGTAGGGATATGGTCCGCTGGGTGCGAAGAAGGTTTCATTCTTCTAAGGATAGTTTGGATTTCGGCAGCTGTGGTAGGTTCAAAGAATAGAGTTGCATATTTTGGCCTACCTGGGGGCCTTGGAATCCAGCCAAGATCCTCCAGTGCAGGTCAGGGCTCCACTGCTGTTCTCTCCTCCAGAGGTGCAGAATGGTTGAGCAGGGACTAATTTGGACTTTTGCTTGGCAGGAGCCTTGCTGAATACCTAGGCCTTTCCGAGACTCAGAGATTGGGGAACCCTGTGTTCAGGACGCCCCAGGGGTAAGGAAGACTTGCCACTGAAGTAGTGGTGGTGACCCAATGCAAGGGGTCTCCATTATTATTTATTTTTGGGGAACTGAAGAAGTTAAGCTTGAAGACCTGGGAGCAAGCATCTTTTCTGCCCCTCTTCCTACCCATCCCTACCCACAGAGAAAATCACTCTCTGTGCAGACAGTTTTTGGCATCTGGGAAGAGTTTTCCCATCCACTAAAGGGGGCCCTGACCAAGGGGGAATCACCATTTAACCTAAGCCAGGTGGGTGGCTGGATTCCCAGCCTGTAGAAAAGACTCTTGCATGGAGAAAGGATAAAGATTTGAACGAAAGAGCCAGAAAGACTGTGGTGCTGTCAGTTATATTCATTGTGGCCAAAAAGCAACAAGGTAGGCAATCTAGAAAAGCCGTGAGCAAACGTAGGAAAATAGATGCCTGAAGAATGTCTTTTTCAAATCTTTATTGGCTGGAGATGCATAAAACAATAAAGGATGCCCGACTCAGGCCGAGTTTCGCCACAACCATGTGGCTGCCTCAGGGGCTAAGAAACAAACATACATAAATACATAATAAATAATTCAAAATCATAAATAAATAAAAACATAAATATAAAATATGACATACAAAATGAATAAATAAATAAAATCAAAATTAGAAACCTCACATAATTAATTAAATAAAAAACAATGAAGCAAAACAGAAAAATACCATTATGTAAAACACACAGGAAGTGAGAGCATATGGGCAACTTCAATCTAAGATCAATAAAATAATGTGTATTTCTAAATAATGTGTGACAAACCAATATTAATTTTTATAACATAAAAAACAATGAATGAGTGAAATATGTGCTTTAAAAAGGTGTAGGGAAATTATGTGAATTGTTCTAAAAAATCATTGAAAAAACATTAAGACCTATGTATCTTTAGAAAAAATAAAATGTATTTAAGAGTATACCTTATAAATCACTGTCAAATTTGTAGCAGATTGGGATTTGTTCGCAGCAAATCAATTTAATGGATTCTTAAACAAATTGCAGCATGGACGTATCTATAAAAAATCAAAAAAAGACTAAAAAAATGTTGGATGAGCCAAAAGGGGTAGGCATATGAAGAAGGAACAATATTGTAAAACAGACCTTAGTGAAGTTCAACTTGCTCATACGTTCTTGCTGGCTCCATAACCTTAATGGTGCCTTATACTGAAGAAAAGCAAGGAAACAAGTGATGGAAAAAATATATTAAGCCTTTGTAAAATATCAGTTTGAATGCTGAAGTATTTGATGTAAAAAATGAAAACGATTGTATAATTAATGTAAAAATAAGAAGGTCAACCATTCATGCTAGCTTTATATACTTGAAGGCAAAAATATGTGTACACAGAAAAACATATAAATAACTTGCTACAATTGAAATGCCAAATGAAATAAACTGTGGAAATGTTAGAATGGAAGGCATATGTGAATGTGAACAAAGTGACCCGATACTGACAACCCAATATATTTAACCACAAATTTCTTTAAAAAGGATCAATTGATTCATATCTCTAAACAAAAAGATAACAAACGTTACTGTGCGAATTTAATTCAAATATTGGCGCGAAAAATAAAAATAAAAAGGGGGCGTGGCTAAGTGCAAAAACACTTCATTAATGTGAATCAAACCAAAAAGGAAAAAGAAAACAATGTAATATTAAAATGGAGCTCAAAAAATAGGAGCTTGCTAGTGGCAGTGCATAAAAAAGAAGTAAATTGGATCAAAAGAAAATACATGGCCGGTAAGTAAGAAAAACAAGTCAGTGCCGTCTCTGCACAAAATCAAAAGTGACAATCATTAGAAAGCGTGACAACTACAGACTAGCAATGCAATATATAAAATAATGATTGTGAAACTCAAAAAGAATAAAAAGTGAAAAAGGAAACCAAATGATTTTTACCGATTAGTGCCACTGGTTAATGTATACCATCTCCAGTCCACACAAGTAAAACAAGAAACCACAATGCTGTGAGTATTTATTTTAAATATTGGCGCCAAAAATAGTGTCAATCAAATTGTAAAAGGCGTGGCTTAACGTGAAGTAACTTTATTGAAAAACAAAAAAACTATAATATTAATAAGTATTTATATTAGGCACGAAGAATGAAACTAATGAACTACCTACTTTAAAAGTCAGACTGAAGCATGCTAGCGGTACTACAAAAAGCCCCTGAGGCAGCCACATGGTTGTGGCGAAACTCGGCCTGAGTCGGGCATCCTTTATTGTTTTATGCGTCTCCAGCCAATAAAGATTTGAAAAAGACATTCTTCAGGCAGTTATATTCATTGTGCCATCAAGCCATCATTTTTTACAATAAAGTTATTATTTTGGACACCAATCCAGTGGTCCCTGCTTCTTTTTTGGGCACAAAGCGCACAGAATATAATAATTCACCTCACCCAGGGAATTGAAGGGAGGAAGTCAGTCACCCCGCACTAGGACTTGAAAGGACCTCTTTCTTCTCCCAGTTGAAAGGATCCACACCTTGGGAGTTAAGGGAAGATGAAGAGCTAGTCAGGGTCCCTGCCCCAAAGAACTTATACATTCTTTTATGGCTCCACCTGTTCAGTATCATCACCATTAAATATCGTTTCTGGCACAGGTATCTCCTCAACATCCTCGTCAGTTAACATTGAAACAAATAATTCATTTAGTCTTCCTGTTATGGCCTTGTCTTCCCTGAGTGCCCTTTTAAACCTTCGATTATCTAACGGTTCAACTGACTCCATCACAAGCTTCTTGTAGATATATTTCAAAAAGGTTTTATTATGAGTTTTTGCCTCTATGGCCAGCTTCTTTTCAAATTCTCTTTTTGCCTGCCTTATCAATGTTATTCTGTTATTTATTTATTTAGGGTTTTTATATACCGACATTCTCGATATACATATCAAATCAAGTTGGTTTCCATATAACACAACTGTCGCCGGTGAGGCGTTACATTGAACAATAGACAGAGTAATGAACAGAGTGCGTGTAGCGTTACATTAAACAATCAACAGATTAACAGATTATTGAACAAAAGAACGTAAATCAATAAGTATTAAATATTAAATATAAAAAGATATATAAAATAGATGACAAAGTTCGTCGAATAGCATGGATAAATGATACGATAACTGCAAATAAGTGGTAGGTAAGGTTGAATAGTACCGGTAAGGGTATACAGGTGGCAGTGATCAATATTGGAAGATCTAACTGTGGGAAGAGCATGGGCTATACAGGTAATGCTTCAAGAGGGGATCTTACATAGCAGGTGGGTGGACTGTCCAATAAGGTCCTGAGGGTCTTGAGGGTATGAGGTCGGTAGTGGACTTAATTTGTGCTATTTTGCTCTTTGGCCTGTGTCGACATGTTCCTGCGATTCCGGAAAGGCTTGCCGGAAGAGCCATGTTTTAAGGTTTTTCTTGAATGTAAGATGGCAGGTTTCGAGTCGAAGATCTGGCGGTAATGAATTCCAAAGGGTGGGCCCAGCTGTGGAGAGTGCTCGTTTAGCTAGCGAAGTTTTAATCGGGGGAGCATGTAAAGAACCTTTATAATTATGTCTGATAGGTCTTTTTGATGTGTGAAGGCGGAGTTGCGAGGTAAGATTTAGGTGGGCGCTTCCCATAATATCCTTGTGGATCATTGATAATGTCTTGAAGGTGATTCTGGCTTTTATGGGAAGCCAGTGGAGGTAAAGCAGAATTGGAGTGATGTGGGCTCTTTTGTTGGTGTTGGTGAGTAGCCTCGCTGCAGCATTTTGTACCATCTGTAAGGGTTTTATGGATGATAACGGAAGACCTAGCAATAGAGAATTGCAGTAGTCTAACTTGGACAGAACTATAGACTGAACTACTAAGCGGAAGTCACTGAAGTGGAGGAGTGGTTTCAGATTTTTTAGTACTTGGAGTTTGAAGTAACATTCTTTGGTTGTGTTGTGGATGAAAGATTTAAGGTTGAATTGATTGTCGATGCGTACCTCTAAGTCTCTGACTGAAGGTGAGTGGTTGATGGGTGGTGTTGTGGATTGTGTTGAGCTTTGGACATTGAAAAGTGAGTGGTTTTCGTCTGGCGAGATGATGAGGATTTCTGTTTTATTTGTGTTGAGTATCAGGTTGAGGCTGGATAACAAGGAATTGATGGATAGTAAGCAGTTGTTCCAATGAGCCCAGGTTTTTTGGAGTGATTCTGTGATGGGAAGAAGTATCTGAATGTCATCAGCGAAAATATAGTGCTTTAGTTTGAGGCTGGAGAGTAGGTGGCAGAGCAGAAGCAGGTAAATGTTAAAGAGGGTAGGGGAGAGCGATGAACCTTGAGGTACTCCTCTGATTGATTTGATAGAAGGTGATTCTACGTTATTTATCTTGACTTTATAGGATCTATTTTCTAGGAAAGATTGAAACCAACTATGAGCTTCTCCTTGGATTCCTATATCCGATAGCCGCTCGAGGAGGATGTCATGATTTACCGTGTCAAAAGCGGCGGATAAGTCGAGAAGAGCGAGGAGGTACGATTGTTTTCTTTCGAGGTTGAGGAGGATGGTGTCGGATAGTGATGTTAGTAGAGCTTCTGTGTTTTGTGATTTCCTGAATCCAAATTGAAAGGGGGAGAGTATATTGTTCTCCTCCAGGTAGTCGGACAGTTGCTTATTGACGAATCTCTCCATTACTCTTGAGATTAGGGGTAGGTTGGCTATCGGGCGGAAGTTGGCAGGGTCTGCTGTTGGCAAGTTAGGTTTTTTTTAGTAAAGGTTTCAGAATGGCTATTTTCAGTTGTTCTGGGACCTTTCCTTGAGTTAAGGAGCAATTTATGATGTTTGCTAGAGCTTTCGAGATGGTGTTGGGAGTAGATAGTAAAAGATTGGAGGGAATGGTGTCCAGTGGGTGGGAGGATGGTTTAAGTTTATTGAGTATGATTTCAATTTCCAAGGATGATGGGGTCTCGAATGATGATAAGCTGCATTTTGTTTTGTGTGTCGGAGTGCTGGGGGGTGTTGCTGCCAGAAGTTGGGTGGAGATTGAGATAGAGGTGCTATGGGGTGATGTTACTGACAGCTGTTGGGTGGAGATTGGCTTGAGGAGGTTGGTGATCTTGTTATCAAAGTAGATTGCTAGTTCCAATGCTTTGTCTGCTGCTTGTTCATCCGGGATGATTGGTGGAGAGGGTTTTGTAAGGGATGATACAAATGAGAATAAGGCTTTGGAGTCGAATGCGAAGTTATGGATTTTTTTTGCAAAAAAGTCTTTTTTGGCCTTGAGGATAGCTAGTCTGTATGTGTTGAGGTGGGATTTGTAGTTTAGAATCGTGGTGGTGGATGGAGATTTGCGCCAAATGTTTTCCTTTTTCCTAAGTTCTTGTTTGAGAGTTTTTAATTTCGGAGTGTACCACGGGTGTCTATTGTCTTGCGGTGGTTTCAGAGATTTGGTGATGGATGGGCAGGATAGATCTGCGATCTCGTTTGTTATCTTAAGCCAGGAGTTGATCGCTGATGAAGCGTCTGTGAGGTCCAGTCGGTCGAGTTCTTTGGTGAGCACTTTATTTAGACTGTCAATGGAGCAAGGCTTCCTGTAGTGAATAGTAGTTGCAGGGTAGCTAAGACGAGGCTGGTCTTTGATTTGAAGTTCAGCAGAGATGAGGTAATGGTCTGACCATGGGACCGGGACACAAGTAGGGTTGGTAGTCGAAGTTATGCCATTGTTGAGAAAGATCAGGTCTAGCGTGTGACCCGCTTTGTGCGTGGGATCTTTGATAATCTGGTTGAAGCCAAGGTGATTTAGTGCTGTGAGCAGGATGTCACAATTTTGGGTTAAACGAGTGCTGTTTACATGTAGGTTAAAGTCACCCATCAGTATAGCTGGTTTGTCCTGTTTGAAGTGTTTGGTAGTGAATTCAATTAATGGTGAGGGGTCAGTATCTAGGATACCTGGAGGTGAGTATACTAGGGCTATTTGTAGGTGGTCCGAATTGAATAAGGCAATTTCGGTATTGTTTATTGTAGTGGAAAGTTGTGGTGAGAGCCCTAGGCTCTTTTTGGAGGCAAGCAGGATCCCTCCGCCCTTTTTTTTGATTCTGGGGATAGAGTGTAAGTCATAGAGATGATTGGGGAGTTGGTTCAATAGAACTGTGTCAGTGGGTTTCAGCCATGTTTCTGTAACGGCACAAATGTCGGGGTTGTTATCAGTCAGGTGATCGTTGAGAAGGTGAAGTTTTTTTGTGATCGATTGAGCGTTGAACAATGTGAGCGTAAATAGGGTTAGTCCTAGTGTTTGGGAAATGGGAGAGATCATGATTGGAATCAATCTCTGTTGCCGGATGCCTAGAATCCTGGGTTTGTTGGGTGAGGGTTTGTGATTGTAAGGGATTGTAGGTATAAAGAAAGGGGGCATGATGAGGTGCTGGTGGGTGGTATTGAATCCTTGTGGGAGTTCAATGGATGATGTAGGTGTTATAAAGACTGGTTGTGACGAATTGGGAGCCTAAAAGAGGGTTAAGGTGGATGCTGGTTGAATCTTAATTGATTTACTCCCGTCCAGAGTCTTTAAAAATGTCTGCCTCGAGGTTGTTAGATAGGGATTGCTTGAAGAAAGATGGATGAGTGGCTGTTTGATGAAGGGAAGGATGAGTGGTTGCAGGGTGAGATGGATGCTGGATGAAGGAAGAATGAGTGGCTCCCAGATGAAGGAAGGTTGAGTGGCTGTTGGTAGAGGGATGAATGAGTGGCTGCAGGATGGAAGAGGATTGAGTTGCTTGCTTGAAGAAAGCTGGATGAGTGGCTACTTGATGAAGGAAGGATGAGTGAGGTGGTTGCTGGATGACAAGTGGTTAAGTGGTTGCTGGATGAAGATGAATGCGTGGCTGCAGGATGAAGAGGATTTGGTGGCTGCAGTGTAGTGGAGGCTGTAGAGTGGTTGTTTGCCTTTGGCTGTTTCGGCCTGATCTGGCGGTTTAAAATGAGAGCTTGGGGACCTGGTGATGTTTTTCCAAGGCAGGTCGGGTAAGAATTGCGGCTCTGGCTCTGGGACGCTCCAAGGGGCGCGCTAAGGGGCAAGCCCCTTAGGTCGCACTCCTTCGGGCGCGCGACACCTGTGGGAGGCGCGGTAATTTAAAGAATTCTACTGGGCCTTCTGATAGGCCCAGCCATGTTAGGAATACACACCTTTCACCTTTCATCTAGGAAGAGCCTGAGGAGTGAAGGTTAGATCAGAGAAGTGGAGTCTTGTTCTTTACTATAGGGAAGGAGCCGAAGGTTGTTGAGGACTGTGTTCACTGCTGACTCACTTGAGAGGAGAGTGCCCACTGGTACTGTCATAAGGAGATCTAAAATACTTAAGAAGACTTCAGGAAAGGTATGAGAATTGGGATTTACGTTCTGATAAATTATTGGGACTTTATTCTAATCATTCTACAGTGGGGAGAAGATGTGTGATAAATTTGGGAGTTGGAAAGGAGGATTGAATTATCTTCAATCTGAGTAACTGGCAAGAGAAGTAGAGTAAGGTGTTAAGGACATTTCCTTCCAGACAGAATCAGAGACTTTACTAGAAGAGTGAGGTCACAAATGTATTAATCTTTCTTCTGCCTAATTATTCTTTGAATTTATTTGAAAATCTGATTTGAGTGCTGTAAATATTCTTTAGTCATCTAATCAACTCTCAGTAAAGAAGTTGGAAACCACATTGCTTCTCAGAGCGATTTTGGTATGCAAAAGACTGTGACTATTATCAGTGCTGTTTTCAGAGAAGGAAAAGGAGCTTGTACTGGGTTTAATGCAATAGGGCCTTGAAGCTACACTTCCGCCCAAAAGGGAGCCCTGGAATTCAGATATAAAAAGCTATCTGTGGAGAATTGGTTGCAGCTAGAGTCCATCTCTCTTTCTATGTGCCCAGGGTTCAGTCTACGGGAGTCATCCTGCCCTGCGGTTACATGTGGGTAACATACTGGGTACATACTGTACTCTTTCTCTGTCCAACTCTTCCTGGTAATAATTGTAAATAAAGTGAAAAGTGCCTTTATAGAATCCTAAAATTTGGCATTTTCAGTTGTATGCCAAGTAGAATGCAACTAATAAATCCAGAGAGGATTAGAACTAGGTTGCCAACCGGCTCCAGGTTTTCAGGACAGGTTGATCCAGCCCTGGTTTTACTCCCCTGCATGCAGGTACTTACAGTCCTGCTTTTTTTAGGGAATGCAATAGGGAAATCAGAATAAGTCCCAGCATGCAATGGGATCGAATCAGGACTGGGAAAACCTGGAGCCGGTTGGCAACCCTAGTTAGAACTAAGATAAAATAATAACATAATTGACGCATATAAACTATGTCAGAAAGAGAGAGCAGGAAACACTGGGGCTCATTTACTAAGCTCCAAGATTTTTCCTGGAGGAGAAAATACCATTGGGTCTACTAAACTGATAACCGCAGCTTAGCAAACCATGCAATATTATTCAATGGTAGTAAAATACCACTGGGCAAAAATACCACAGTTCAGCTGCCAATCTTGCACAATGGCAGCCCTGAGCTATGGGGCCACCATGCCTTAAAGGGCTGAATCAGCCCCAAGTAACTTCTGCCCCAACCATCCCTAGAGGTTGCCAAAATCCCCCCAAAACAGATTTTAATTTTAGAACCCTCGGGTGCAGGCCTCACCCCAATCCTCCAATCTCTTCCCTTTGTTAAAAATTTGCCCCCCACCCTCCCAGCCTCCCTCCTGGACTTGCCAAACTTGCTTTGGTGGTCTATTGGGGGGCCCAGCGTGCTAGATGCCTCTATCACGTGATAAAAGCAAAGGCGAGCTATTGGCAGGCCAGTGCTACCAGGTCCAGAACCTGGATGGCATGCTGGGCCCACTAGACTACCAGGGTAAGTTTGGTAAATCCTGGGGAGGGGGTTGGGAGGTGGTGGCAGTCTCCCAAGGGGTGGGTTTTTTTGGCATAGGGGAGGGGTTGGGATTGGATCCTGTGGCCTGGGGTTCTCAAACTGAAAACTATTTTTGTGAGAACCAGTTGCCTCCAGGAGTTTCTGGCCTCACAGGGCTAACTGGTCCCTTTAAGGGGTGCCCCTGTGAACATTGGGAGCTAACTTGGATTCAAGTAATGTGGCTTGTGATTTTTGAGGCAAGCCGCGTTATTTGATATGCACGTATTACGCTAGTAATGAGCCGAATAGCATGAATATGCATGCTAATCAGCTCATTTGCATATGATGCAGAGGCCAGAATAATGCACTGTATTTTAAATACCATGTGTTATCACTGTGTTAGGCCATTGACAGTACAGCAAATGGCCTAACACAACTTAGAAAATTAAAACTCATTGATAGCTGCTACTCTATGTAGTGTAGGCTTGAATTTAAAATAGATGCTCGAAGTATGGGAGGGAAATTAGAGACTTAGCTAAGGCAGGAAGAAGGCAAGAGAGAAAGGCATGCTGACTGTGCCAAATATAGGCATGATTACAGGTTGTTGAAGCAATTAGCCGAAAACCACAGAAAACTTTGAATACTAGAAATGTATCAAGTTACTAAATTAAGAAGTATATGGAGACAGCACAATTTCCTCCAAGTGGAAGTGATATGATTATTTAAAGAAGGTGGACAGGTGCCAGCAGCAAGATGTGTGAGTGTCTTCTAAACCAGGATTTGGGGAGCAACAGACAAGTGAATTGGAATAATCCAGATAGGAGTATTTATATTCCACACTCATTTTGAAATTTTCATGACAAAAGATCTAATTTAATTATTAAAAAAAACCCGTTTGAGGTGGATATTTAAACATAAACAGCTAAGTAACCCCTAGATTCTCTGAACCTCAGTGTTTTATCACAGAAGGGGGGGTCACCACAATAGTAAGGTCCCTCCCCTGAAAAATCATTGCAGCTGTATGGTGTGTTCTTTTGTGTCACAGCCAAACACCACGGCACAAAAGAATGCGGAAAACAGCCCTTTAATGCGATGACGGTCCCAACCTCATGAGACTGCCATCGCCGAAAAATCAAAGTTGTGGCAAATGGGGAGGAGGAGCAAGGGTTAGTGCTGACCTCACTTGGGGTCGCCAGTCAAGGCTGCCCTGACTCCCCCCAAAAAGTAAAAAAAAAAAATGCAGCTGCATGGCGATGGCCCTGTTCTCCTCCCAAATCCCTCCAAATAAATAAAGGCTCCAGCCCGGGCCAGTAAAGAACTCTCTCCACACCCCCAGGTGCCAGTGCCAGTAAAGACCACCCTCCTCCCACCTACAAAAGCCAGTGCCAGTAAAGACCCCTTCCTGTCACCCCCCAAGTGCCAGTGAGGATCCTACCACGCCCCCAAATGAGAATGATGACTTCCTATACAAAAAAAAAGAAAGAAAAGGTCCTGGGCCCCATCCCACATCCCTCCCTACCCTCCCCCTGAAAGGAAAAAGAATCGAGTGTCCTGGCCCCTATCTCCTTCCCCCCTCCCCCCCTGCATCCCCCTGTATCTAAAAGCAGATCCTGCATCGGGGCCGGGTGGACTCTCACACCCAGCCCAATCAGTGCCATTTTAAAAAATGGAGCCAATCCCCGGACCTTATCCCAAGCATGTGAATGGAGCGAGGTCAGGTCGGTGCCATTTTGGAAATGATGCCGACCAGGCTGGGTGAAAGGTGCATCTGGCATTGATGCGGGATCTACTTTTAGGTATGAGGGGTGTGGGAGGGGTGGGGGCCAGGACATTCAATTTTTTTTATTGATTTGGAGGGATTTGATGGGGGGCGGGGTCATCATCACACGGGTGCATATTTTTTTTTTTACATTTTGGGGGAAATCTGGTCTGGTCTGGTCTGGTCTGGTCTGGTCTGGTCTGGTCTGGTCTGGTCTGGTCTGGCTTGATTGGCAGCCCCGGGTTGCGACAGGGGACAGCACTGACCCTTGCTCGCTCTTCCTGTTTGCTGCAACTTTGCTTTTTTTTTCTTGCTGCTTTAAATGGTCGGTGTGAGGCTCGGGACTCGCATTAGGGTTCCAGGTCTCCTGCCACACATCTAACGCATTTCACAAAGCTGGTGTTATTTTATCATGGCTGACCATCTTCTCAGTCTGCCGTGATAAATTATTAATATCAAATTGACAATACATGACCTTCATTGCATGCGTTTGCATTATTCATGCATGCAAATCGCATGCAAAGAAGGTCATTGTAATAGGGGAGGGTATCTGGGTGGGGAGATGTAAAATATTGTGTTTATCGCATGATATATAAGATATAACATGCGTTAGAGCACTAACGTGGCTTGATGCATCACCGAGTAAGTTAGTCGGATAAGACTTATGCATAGCATGGCTATGCCACTGAATATCCCTGAATAAATTGCTAGTTGGTTGGATAAACTAACTTTAGGTCTGCTATTGAGCAGATCTAATTTATCCAGCTAACATAACCAAATAAGTTTGAATATCACTAGTTATCTAGCTATGTTAGTTGGATAAGTAGCTCATCTCCGGAACGCCCATAACCCGCAACCACTGGGTAAGTAGTTATCTGGCTAAGTGGCGGCTGCTGAACGGGACCAGATACTCAGCAGCCACCACTTAGCTGGATAAGAACTCTACTTATCTGAATAAGTAGCACCAAATATTGACCTACCCATTAATAAATGTTGTTCAATTACAAAAAATGCTAGTCAGGTTACCACATAATTCTGCATAAAGCACTACTCGGGATATTCCTTTCTGGAGAAAATAGATGTTCATCTTTCTAAAAACAGTTTTGTCATTGATTCATGAAATGTTCTAACGTTAAGTTCTGATGAGTCATTGTGAGGAACTTGAATATGGCATCTACTGCTAAGTAGGGAATAAAGAGGTTCATATTGAGTACACCGTGAGCGGACAATTTATCCGACAAAAGTCTGCAAGATGACTTGTCTCAGATATTCAGAGGGATAAGCATTCTGCTGAATGTACTCACCTAAAGTCCCTGTCAGAAGGAAGGGTTCCTAAAATCAGTGGTGATGTATCCCCTACTTCAGGCTTCTGATCTGGACCCTCAGAGTTGTTTTAATTACAGGCCAGTGTCAAATCTTCCTTTTGCTGTGAAAGTGATTGAGCAAGTGGTGCTGAAACAGATGACAGATTTTTTGGAAGATAATGGGAAGTTAGATATATCCCAAGCGGGATTTAGGAGTGTCTGCAGCACAGAATCGACTACGATTGATGGTGTTGCAGTACTTAGAAAGAGTATCGTCAGTTCTTTTTATCTCTAGATCTGTCTAGCATGTTCGATTTGGTGGATCATTCCAGGTTATTGTCTCGTTGTGCAAAACTAGGGATAAAAGGTAAGGTTTTAAAATGGTTGACTTCTTTTTTTAACAGAGAGGAAACCAGACGATGAATTTCCAAGGGGAATGTTTTTCGCTACAGAAAGTGGAGTGTGGAGTACCTCAGGGGTCCCTCTCTATCCCCGAAGGTGTTTAATATTTATCTGTCTCCACTGGGATGGCTGGTTCGCTCCTTTGGATTTGTCCCATTTTTTACACAAATATATAGGTTTTAGTAAGTCCGGGGGTCAGATCCAATGAAAATTTTAAAATTTGTGAGGATTGCATTTTTGCAATGAGTGATTGGTCAAATCAGAATGGCTCAGTTTTCTACATTCTAAAAAAACCTGAAATTTCGCAAATTGGAGGAGACCTACAGAAAGACCATCTGACTGTCGGTGACGAGAAGATACTGTTATAAACTGGTATGTTTGTGGACCCTGAACCATAGTGATAGTTGGTTCCACCCACAGGGAGGAGCCCTGTGGGGACCTACTGCGGTAGGCGTGGCCTCAGTAGAGATGGACACAGATGAGACAGACTTTATTGTACTGGAATCATGGGAAATACCCACAGCATGGAGAGAAGGCACTGTCCGAAGTAGTAAGGCAGCTCAATGCAGATATCCTGGTAGTGGCCCGCAGAGCGGGGTACACCAGGGAAGTCTTCTCCTGTAGGTAACTCTCTGGAGGGATCCGGTACTGGCCCACAGCGCAGGGTATGCCGAGGATCAGCAGGTAGAAGTCCAGAGAGGTGCAGAAGGTCAGCAGAGCAAAGTAGGTGTTGGTACTTACTCCGGAGTGTAGAAGGGTAGCACGGTATTGGCCCGAGGCTCAGGGTATGCTGGCAGTTCCTTTAGCTAGGAGGTAGAAGCAGAAGTAGAATTCACCAGGCTGAACTCATGATGTCCTGAATCAGGAAGAAATCTCCAGACAGGAAGGCCCTCCGAGGAGCAGATAGCCAGAAAGTAACAAGGCCCCCGAGGAGCAGGTACCTAAGGCGTTCTAGTTCAGGAAGTAGTGAAGCGAAGCGTCTCCGACTGGAGTGGAATAAGCTGGAAGGAAGTCCTTGCTAACTCGTAGGAAGCTTAGGCTGGCTGGGTTAAATACATCAAGTGGGTGATGTCATGCGGAGGGGACGCCCCTGAGGTTCCCACCATGACGTCAATAAGAGAGGGCCTGGCGTGCAAGCGCATGTGCCCTAAGTAATCCCCGACTCAAAATGGCAGAGGGGATTGCCTACGCCGTCCCGGGAACGCTGAGGAAGGCGGTGTTTGCAGGCTGAGGCCGCCGTGGCCTTGAGAATTGCTGTAGCAGGGAAAAGAGAGGTGAGCAGCAAAGGTCGCAGCCGTCTGCGACCGACAGGCGCAACAGATACCAGCAAATGGTGAAATAAAAATGTTAGGTGTACTGCTTGATGAGGACTGGAGTTTGGAGAGGCAAATTGGTGTTATTTGGATGGTGTTTATATGTCTGATCATGGCCTGGCAATTGAGGCCTTTCTTAAGTGGCAGGCTCTGCAATCAGTAGCACATGCACTGGAAATGAGCACAGCAGATTATTACAATGATATCTACTGGGGACTTCATGGATCACTAATGAGGCATTTACAGATCATTCAGAACATGTCAGGCTAGGGTGGTAATAGGCCGTTCACAACATGGCTCTGAAGCCCCTTTATTGGAAAAGCTGCATTGTCTTCCAATAAGATCTAGGTGTAAATTTAAGGTGTTGGTCTTAGCTTTCAAAATATTGAAGGGTAAAGGTCCATCGCACTTAACTGGGTGATTGACTTTGCAAACAGCAAGTAGGATACAAAAAATCACAACAGCAACATCAGGTGCAATTACCACCAGTTAAGGCTTTTCACCATGCCAAACTTCGCAATAGGGCGTTTCCTATAGTCATCCCTAAGATGTGGAATGAACTGCCTTTAACACTTAGGGGAGACGAGGATCTGTTACAATTTTATAAGAAATTAAAGACTTGGCTAACGACTAAAGGTGGCATCTAAAGAAGGGTCTTTGGAGATAGGTTGAGCTATTCTATATTTCATTTTTATCTTATGTGTATTACAAATGTTGGATGTTTTGTTGTGTGTTTTATTTGACTGTTGTAAATCACCTTGGATGATTTATTTAAATTGGTAAGGCGGTTTATGAATAACTGTTAAATAAAATAACGTAAAGTTATCTGGCTACCACTGCTGTAAAATGTACCATGCTGTGAAAACCAAAGAAGCTTAAAAATGCAAAATTACAATATTTTCACACCTTTGGGGAAGAGAAACATCTTTCTAAGAAATGGTGGACAGAAATCAGAAGCCAGCTGAATGAAACAATAGCAATCCAATAAATATATCACTTCAAGTAAGTGACTTTATAACCATCTCACTAAGCTCAGTGTTATGTTATATGGAATAGCCTTGCAGCACTGTGTCTGTTCAGAAGCACTTTAGAATTTATACTGTAAGTAGCAGTAGTAGTAGTAAGGCTTTCCTTCATTTTTTATTAGGGATCTACTGTGCTTCTTTCAGGCTTTCTTAAATTTTCTGTTACTGTTTTTGCCTCCACCTCTTCCTGGCCAAAATGAACAGATGGACGATGAAATGCTAATGGAAATTTCGGAAGCTAACAAATTTGGCAGCACAGTAACAATGGAAGATTTCAATTACACCAATATTGACTGGGTAAATGTCACATCAGGACATGCTAGGGAGGTAAAGTTTCTAGATGAAATAAATGATCTGCTTCATGCAGCAGCTGTCTGGATACCGACACTAGGGGCGCCATTTTAGACCTAATTCTTAATGGAATTGCAGGATTTGGTGCAAGAAGTAACAACGTTCATAAAGTGAAAGTAAAATAATTAAAATAATAAAAAAAAGTATGAATAAAATTACATAGTAACATATTGATATCAATATTACTAATATCCTCATACCTAAAGATATTAAAATAAAATTAAGTGAACTTTAAATTTAACAAACATAAAAGATAGGAAAATAGGAAGAATAAAAATCATAATAAGCATAGCATAATAGAAACAAGGGAGACTGCCTGGTTTCTTATTCAGTGGTTCTGAATGCTTCTCTAAAGAGATATGTTTTTAATGATTTTTTAAAATCCTTACTATCTGAGATTTGGCGGAGGGCATTTGGTAGGGCATTCCAATGTATGGGCCTTGCTACAGAAAAAGCTCTTTGACGGGTAACATTTAGTCTTGCTAATCTGACAGAAGGAGCATCCAAAAGGCTCATATTTGAGGATCGAAGCTCTCTAGAGGGTTTGTATATTCTCAAAATAGAGCAAAGCCAGGAAGAGTTATGGTTATTTAATAATGAGTGAATTACGGTCACTATTTTGTACAAAATTCGATATTTGATGGGCAGCCAATGTAGTTTACATAAAATCGGAGTAATGTGCTGTTTTAAAGGTGTACCTGTAAGAATACGAGCTTCATTATTTTGTATTAACTGTAGCGGTTTAATTGTTGACTCTGGTAAACCTAAATACAAACCTTTACAGTAATCAAGACCTGAAAATACTAATGACTGAAGAACCAGACGAAAATCTGAGCATACAATCATGGTTTTAAACGTTTTAGTAAGTGTAGTTTGTAAAAAGCATTTTTAACAGTTTTAGAAATGTGACAGGACAGAGAGAGGTTTGAATCCAATGTGACTCCCAAGCTATGTGCTTGCTTAGTGATTGGGATATGTTCATTATCTATCAAAATATGTGAAGGTAGACTATTGATTGGGTTCTCAATGAAGCTTAGAAGAACAACTTCTGGGTTTTTTTGCATTTAATTTTAGACGGCTGTGAGCCATCCATTTTTCTATAGTTTTGATGTAGATTTGCACCATAGGAAAATCTACATCCTCCTGTTTCAGACCAGGAGGATTTGTATGGGACGAAAAGTTGTATATCGTCCGCATATATTTTGAAATGGAGATTTAATGCAGAAAGAATATTACATAAAGGTAGTAAGTAGATTTTGAACAATACTGGGAAAAGTGATGAGCCTTGGGGGACCCCTGTTGGCATTGGATATGAAAACGATGAATAAGATCCAATATTGATCTGACAAGAACGGTTGGAGAGAAAACTACAGAACCATTCTAGTACAGTAGATTGGATTCCTATGGATTGCAAGCTAGACAGTAGAATTTTGTGATCTAGTGTATCAAATGCTGCAGGTGTGGTCATTGTTTAAAAATGAAACACGAAAAAAACAAAAAGACAATAAATTCAATCTTTAAAGCTGTGCATACCCGAAGTACTAATTTAAATTAGAAAATAATATTTTTTATGATAGAAGCCGCATCAGCAAGCCAGACGATGGCAGTGGGGTCACTTGCCGTCCGGACTACTCGTCACTTGCGGCGTGAATTTGAAAGTCAATATTTCAACAATTAAATGCTTTGATAATGTCATCTGTTCTTTGATAATGTCATCTGTTCTTTGCGTGAAAGATGAAGAATATAGCCCGACAACGGCCGGTGTTTCGCGAAAAAAATCGCTTCTTCAGGAGTCGATTAAACCAAATTTCAATAAATTTAGAACAATTATCCAGTTCCTTGGAGGCAGATATTTATATTGAGAAACTTCAACACACTAATGAATTACTTGACAAATTTAAAGACGACCTGAAAAAGATGAAGTTGGAAAAACTACAACGAGATGAAAGAGACTACACTCAAGGCTACGTTTACCATTGGATGGACGAGAAAGCAAAAAAGAAGCCTAACAAAGTCACTTTTGACTCACATAGTGACAGTTCATCAGGTGATGATTTAACATCCAATGCTACCTCCACATCAACAAGAGAACCTTCGGGGGATAATCGTTTTTTAGGACGAGGCCGAGGTCCCCGACGCCCTCCACGGACTTGTGGCGGCCGTTGGACAGAAGGATCCAATTACAACAGGCAAACCCGGTCTCAGACGCAACAGAATCATTGATATTAAATTTGTCATCTTTACAGTTAACATCTTCACAATTGAGTTTACTTGAAAAGGGTCTTATCAATGTTTTACATCTAATTTGCCAATACTTATTCTTTTTCCTATTTTCTTCAGTTGGATCCTTCTTCCAATTTTTGAAAGAAGTTGTTTTGGCTAAAATAGCGTCTTTCACTTTACCTTTTAACCATGCTGGCAGTTGTTTGGCCTTCCTTCTGCCTTTTCTAATGCATGGAACACATCTAATCTGGGCTTCCAAGATGGTATTTTTAAACAGAATACACACTGATTCCCTAGTACCAAGGGCATTCAGTTCCAAGTGGAAAACCCAATAGTCTCTTACTCCAAAAATTGGGAAAAAACAATGAACAAAAAAAGAACCACAACGTGTCTTATTACTGTAAATACGAAAAAAACTTAGCTTGATGGACTCTCTACCTGGGTAACATCAAGCTAGGTGGAGAGAACATTGCCCAAATCTCATCTTGGAGTGAGTTTCCTCTCTCCGTCGGTCCTCAGATCTTCACAAGAGACCACTGTTCTGTTCATACATCTCACATTGAATGTCAAAGTGGCCCCTAGCCCCCTACACCAATACCTAACCCTCACCTTGAGTTACTTAGGTGGGCCTACTATAGGGATACAAATACCTAATCTAGGGAGAGGATGCTAGGCTCTCTCTTCTCTCTCTTGTCCATGATAAATTCAGGCCTTAGATTGTAAGCCCTCTGGGGATAGGGAACCACCTAGAGTACCTCAATGAAATATAAATAATAGTCAAGAATGCCTAGTACTCTCAATCTACTGAATCAAAATAACCATGTTCTTATTTACTTTCTAAAAGCTAAGTAATTTGGTTCTAATCTTATCTCCTGTGGCATGGAATTCCAGAACTCAGGCCCCCGAATTACAAACATCCTTTTCCTGTAAACCATCAATCTCACTTCCTGTCTGGGGGGAACCACACTCAAAATATCATTCTGCGGCTCGGGGTGTAGTGCTTAATAGAGATGTGAATCGTGTCCTCGATCGTCTTAACGATCGATTTCGGCTGGGAGGGGGAGGGAATCGTATCGTCGCCGTTTGGGTGTTTAGAGTATCGTGAAAATCGTTAAAATCGTGAACCAGCACACTAAAACCCCCTAAAACCCACCCCCGACCCTTTAAATTAAATCCCCCACCCTCCCGAACCCCCCCAAATGCCTTAAATTACCTGGGGGTCCAGCGGCGGTCCATAGCTAAATCGGGGGAAGGGGGAGGGCAGGAAAACCGGCACACTAAAACACCCTAAAACCCACCCCCGACCCTTTAAATTAAATCCCCCACCCTCCCGAACCCCCCCCAAATGCCCTAAATTACCTGGGGGTCCAGTGGCGGTCCGGAACGGTCTCCTGCAATTGAATTGTGTTGTCTTCAGCCGGCGCCATTCTGCGCCGCCATTTTGCAAAATGGCGGCGCAAAATGGCGGCGGCCATAGACCAACACGATTCGACTGCAGGAGGTCGTTCCGGACCCCCGCTGGACTTTTGGCAAGTCTTGTGGGGGTCAGGAGGCCCCCCCAAGCTGGCCAAAAGTCCCTGGGGGTCTAGCGGGGGTCCGGGAGCGATCTCCTGCCGCGAATCGTTTTCCGTACGGAAAATGGCGCCGGCAGATCGACTGCAGGAGGTCGTTCAGCGGGGGTTCCGGACCCCGGCTGAACGACCTCCTGCAGTCGATCTCCTGCCGGCGCCATTTTCCATACGGAAAACGATTCGCGGCAGGAGATCGCTCCCGGACCCCCGCTGGACCCCCAGGGACTTTTGGCCAGCTTGGGGGGGCCTCCTGACCCCCACAAGACTTGTCAAAAGTCCAGCGGGGGTCCGGAACGACCTCCTGCAGTCGAATCGTGTTGGTCTATGGCTGCCGCCATTTTGCGCCGCCATTTTGCAAAATGGCGGCGCAGAATGGCGCCGGCTGAAGACAACACGATTCAATTGCAGGAGGCCGTTCCGGACCGCCGCTGGACCCCCAGGTAATTTAAGGCATTTGGGGGGGGGTTTGGGAGGGTGGGGGATTTAATTTAAAGGGTCGGGGGTGGGTTTTAGGGGGTTTTAGTGTGCCGGTTTTCCTGCCCTCCCCCTTCCCCCGATTTACGATTTTTTGACGATAAATCGGGGGAATTGGTATTGTATCGTGGCCCTAACGATTTTTGACGATTTAAAATATATCGGACGATATTTTAAATTGTCAAAAAACGATTCACATCCCTAGTGCTTAATCCCTTTCTGAAGATACTTTGCCCCCTACGCCATGCATCACCTCGTCACAGCTGCAAGAAACTTAGGGGTCACCTTAGACTCCGAACTCAACCTGAAAAATTACATCAACACTATAATAAAAGAATGCTATTTCAAATTACAAGTCCTCAAATCAAACGTTAGCTGTAATATTGTCACGAAAATAAGCCATTTTTGTTTTTACAATGTTATAATTCTATACTTTACAAAACCATACTTCGCTTTAGTTTTACAATATCTCAATGTAAAGATAGTGTGACCTGTTATCACACTATCTCACTAGATATTATGTAAACCGATGTGATACTCTTGGGTGAATGTCGGTATATAAAAACAAATAAATAAATAAATAAACATCAGTGACAGGATCTTGAACTGTGCTCGCTTCTCTATAGGCAACCAATGTAGTTGTTGCAACAAAGGTGTGGCGCTCATCCTTCTGTAAATTGCTGTATTATAAACTGACAAACTGACGCGTGTAAGTCTTTTGCTTGCGAATATTTACACCTGGTCATTATCTGGCGTAAGGGCTCCTGAATGTCTTAAACGTGAAAAGTGACTGGGTGGAGGGTCTGGGTGAATGGGGGGACTTCAGGCTGAAGAGCCAGGAGGGTCTTCATGAGCTCCAGATGGACTGGGCAAACTGGTAGTCTGATTGGTAAAAGTGAGAATTTCATTGTTGCGTGCATGTTAGAAAATCCCGACTTATGTGTGTGAAAGCCAACTTATGGGGGTCAATCCATCTAAATACCATGAGTAAAATCTACTTGCAAATCCCTTTAAAACTGGAAGTACAAATATGCAAGTCTATCATTTGCACACACTTATCAGGCTAAATTCTGACTTATCCAGGTAAGAAGTGCCTTTACTGCTACTTAGACAGACAAATTTGAACTTATCCAGATAAGTAGCATTTTGTTTTAGACTTATCCAGATATCTTACATACCCAGATAATTCTGAAAAGCATTACTTAGATGGACAAATAGTGCTTTTCAGATTTATCCAGCTATGTGCCTCTACTTAGCCAGATAAATTGGACATTATCCGGATAAGTGTCACTACTTTTCCAGCTAAGTCTGAACTTGCGCAGCTTGTGGTTTTTATATACACAAGCCCTTGTGCGCGCATATGTACTCTTATTTTATAACCTGAGCATATCGTTTCCATGCAGAATATAAAATACAGTAGCAACTTTGCCTGTGCTCATATACACGTGTAAATGGGCGCACGCAAGCAGTTTGGAAAGTTATCCTCTTAATGCATTCTTTCCCAACCAGTGTTGCATGGCGTACTGGTGTGCCATCAGACCTGATCAGGTGTGCCATGGAAACGTCACTACTGCCTGATGCTTAGATCAGGACTAGGCTCTGCTCTCAGCACCGTGCAGCCAAATGAGACACTTAAAACATGCAGGAGCTCCTGTCTGAGAGCAGGTATAATCGCGCATGCCCCTCCTTCCTAGCTACAGCATGAACCCCAGAGCGTGGTGCATTCATGGGCAGCATGCAAGGGAACAGATAGCCAGGCCTGCTTAGTGCAATATACACATTGCACACAGCATCCCACCCCCCTTCCCTTCCCTCACATAATCCTACTCTTTGGAGTCTTTCCAGCATCTGTCTGGTCCTCGGGCTGCGTGAGCCGTGCACTGAGCAGTGGATGTGACTCACGATGACTCTTGGAAGCAGCAGTAGCGGAGGAGCTCTGCAGCCACATAAAGCAGCCAAGGTAAGTAACTGAGCCAGCCACCACGCCACACCAGTGTCTCCCTTCTCCAGCACTTGTGTAAAGAGAGAGTTGGTCCATTCGGACTGGCTCACATGTCTCCTCTCTTCTTTTGCTTTAAAAACTTGGAAGAGAGACTGGATAGGCTTTCTTAGCCCCTTCTTTTGGTCATACGAATCCTTTCCATCTCTGCACTGCCTGCTCTGCGCACGCTGGTGCGCCACACAACATTTTTGTTAAGGGAGGTGTGCCTTGGGCTAGAAAAGTTTGGGAAACACTGGCATAGAGAATAACTTTCAAACAACTCCACGCAGCCCCGTTTTCACGCATATATGGACGCACGGAGATCCACTCTGGTATTTTAGAAACTGCGAGTATGCACGTGTGAATACTTGCAATGCATTGAAAGTGTGTACCTTTCCTACCTATTTTATACAGGCGGAAAAAAATATAACCTGCTCATGTAAATGCCTAATTTATATGTGGAAGTCAGTACATTCTAAAACATGTGCATGCAATTGAAATCTCCATTTCCTGATACTTCCACCAGTTACCCAGTCCTTCTCTAAGTCTTCAGACCCTCCTAGTTCTTCACACTGAACTCCCTCACCGGTTCACGTAGACCTCTCACCCAACTAATAGCAGACAACAGATGAGTCTGATATCAATTGCACTAGATAATTAGTAGATAAATGCACAAATAAGTTGCCTAATGTATTTGCATAAGTCTCTTATGAAATTGCAACTTGCACGTGTTCCTCTCTGCTCAGTCCCGGAACATCTCTAGCCCTCCCCTTTTTTTGCGTAGGTAAATGTGCGAGCGAAACTGAAAACATGCACCTACAAGTTGATTTTAGAAGCGTTGTGCGTGTCAAAATGCCCACGGACGCGCAACATGGATTTTAAAAAGCCTGAAAATACTCGCGTTTATATGCCTGTGCGTGTGTGAGGAATAAGGGGGCGGAGAAGGGGCGGGGCCTAGGCATTCTGGGGCGAGACCAAGACTTTCGCACGCAGCTCCGAATTTTAAAAACGGA